>NW_027508866.1:25767500-26255000 GCF_051911475.1 Siphateles boraxobius | reverse complement strand
ATTTTACTTCTGCATATAAACGCCATTCACTGATAAGCTGAAGCTCATAATATCATCTCTGCTGTTTAAGACACTTTTGAAAGTCATATGACATTATCAGGTGTTATTATATGACCCCAGTAGCTGCTATGGGGGAAAACACCCATTCATATCCAATGTCCAATAGTGAAATATGTCTATACTCAGTTTAAGACACCTGCAGTTTCTCTTCAATAATATGATAGGTAAATCATAGCACGAATGTGAATGTGTGAATGCATAATTTTAAGCCCAGCCAAAGTATATGAGTTTAGCCTATAACGAGAGAAACAGATTAACACATGATTCATGCGAGCATTACTGCATACACTGAAATGCCTTTACGTCAGCTCAATCTGTCATAAACAACACTGTCAGATATGTGGCTTTCTGTTTACATATCAGTACGCTTCACAAGATTATCGCTTGTTGCTTTACTTTTTAAATATAAACTCATCTAAAAAGAAAGTTTTAATTATAAACTTACCAAAACCAGACATAAACCGACAATCTGCTCAGACAAATGTTTTGAAAAGGAAACTCAGTATTTAAACGGCACATGCCTGTCAGATGACGCATGGGATTAGTAGTGCGGATTTAACGGATACACAACGCATGTGGAACGTGAGAAAGAGTTCAAACAACTACATTACCCACAGTTCCCCAGCGGGCGGTAGTGCATACGCGATGGAAGCTGTTCTGAGAACAGATCTTAATGTAGATCCAAATGTGTCCTTTTAATGTAGTAAAAGTTATTAAACACAAAACTAACATTTAATATTGAGTTCCTGAAATCTTTAATCAGCAAAGAGTCTCATTTATTTATTTTATAGTTTTTTCTATTTATGTTTAAAATATAATGTTTATATTAAGCATTATAATCTTATTGTAATAGTATTGCTGTTGGTATTAGAAATTACTCAAGCTCTTACATAATTATTAGAAATTATAAGAGTTCACATGTGTATAATATAGGCCCCAGGGCAGTGTGGTTCTCCAGGGCTTCAGAATACTTCTAAGGGGCTCAAGATGACTTAAAAACAAATAAATAGGTCAGATGACTAAATATACAGATATTTCTTATTTCAATTCACCCCTTCAACGTCATATAATTCCATGGGCATGTTATAAAAATACTTTTTTCTTATTATGCAAAATTCATATTTTATCGGTATAAATTGAGTAGAAATGTATATTTAAAATCCTTACTCAATAAATCTCAAACTGGAAAAACCATGAGGCTGGGGCTCCTTGAAGGGTCATATAGTGTTTGTTTCTCTAATGGATACCAAAATACACTGTAGCTGAAAGTCACCTTAAACTCATCGTATCTTTAATAAGTAATGGACAAGTATTAATGATTTGTGCCAGTCTTTTGAGACTTCATGCAATGGACAAAAATAAATGGTGTAGATTTTAAAAATAAAAATACAAAAATGGATTGATAATTCACGGTGTTCCTTAAACCTCTATGACCATTAAAAACTACTGCCTCTTCTTTTCAGGACACAACTCAGCTAAACAAACCAGAGAAGCAGGACTGTTTATTTACAGTTGTTAAGGGCTGCACAATATATCGAAATTATCAAAATATCACAAATGTATATATCGCGATATGCATATTGCAACAGCTTGCAATAACTGGGGTCATGAACTCAGAAACTCACTCTGCTCTTGCTGAATAACTTTTGTAGCTTTAATAAGAATCAGGATATATTTCATTCATAGTGAAAACTAAGCAGTGTTTTTTTTTTATTTGATTATTCAGTTTCTGTTAAAATAAACCTAGGCCTACCTGAAACCCTAAACCCCTTGGGTTACACTGATGTTAACCCTTGTGGACATTTTTGGCTTTTTCGATAACTTTGTCTATGTTAATGCTAACTGCATAAAATTTGCCACAGGTGTGTATTTTTATTGGAATTTTTATATTTCACCCCATTTTCTTTTAAAAAATCTATTTGGCACTAGGTACACAAAATACTCCCTCAGCGTCGTTTTGACAAAAATGGCCCCATTGAAACCCATTAAAACTGCGATTTTTAATCCCAGAGCAATTTAACTATAAAATTATGCAATTTTGATTAACAGGCTTTCATTATGTTGGCATGGCTTCACAATTTAAATTTTTACCAGATCGTGCCATATTTTCAGGTTTGGCCTATAAAGCAAATACTCGCTTTATTCCAGTTTTCTGTTTCGGCATATTAGAGCCAATTGGATAAATTGTGCAACGATAATTGTGTGGGTGTGTTGGTATGGATGTCAGAGTGTGGTTAGTATGGGTGCTATAAATAAATGTGTATGTTTGTTACATTGAGAGAGAATAACTCAACTGCAAAACAAATCCAACTACTGTGCACCAGTGGATTTTGCTGGCACCCAATGGGGAAAATCTGTTACTGCGTCCAAACAAAACCTTACTGAAAGCTCTTTTTTTTTTTTCTCTCGATATCCTCAAATTTGGAACAACTTGTAGATTTATGGCTTTGAATTTATATCAGTTTTGGAGTTCAACAAAATTAAAATTTGACAGTTTTTTGACATGGACATTTTTGTCCTCTGTAGCTATGTGTAACTTTTTTTAATTGATGCACAAGGGTAATGAAACACTATGCATACATAATGGAGTGACCCAATACTGGCCACTACTGATCAGATGCTATGGTTAAGGGTTACTGTGTGAGAAATTATTTTTGTTTATCATAGCTTCCATAAAATACAGACGTGGACATTGATAGAATCCATTATCATGAAAACCTCAGATTCTCACAGTAGCCTAGTTTTACAACCATACCAGACATGCCCCTCTCCTGTAAACACAAAGCAGCTTGTTGTTTAAATATTTATAGTAAACGAAAACTGGAGCAATATTTTAAAATGACCCTTGAGATTTCAGAAGACCTGCAGACCTGAACTGTGGAATCAGATTTTGAAACAAAGATGTCCGGTAAACAATCACTTTATTTACCTTTATCTAGCAAGGTACATTGGCAAAACAAGTTTCTTTACTTGTATACTTTGGCTTTAAGACGAAAATGTCAAGAAAAACAACCTGCAAACTGTCACATTTAACAGAACTGATTGATAAGATACAACTGTAGGAATGAGCTTCAGGTAAAGACTTACAAAACTCAATACTCTCTTAGCAAAGTGTTAAAATGTGACAACTTAAAACAAATCCACTAATTCAGTTGTGCTCCAGTCAAAACAAGTGATAGAAAAAAAAATCATCAATCCAAACTGCTAAAAGGCATCATGTCTTGATTAGTATTTTGTCCTTGAGATCAAACCTACAGCTTCAAGAATGTGACTTTAAATGCAACAGCTTTTGTAATGCTACCTTAATCACTCAACTTAACAAACATGTCGGAGAAATGAATAAACTCAAAAATAAAAGTTAATCTGTATAAGAACACAAGGTGTAGGAGTATTTATTCCCATTCCTCGTCATCGGCTGCGGTGGATGCTGGGTTTGATGCTGCCGGCACCGGCTCGTCCGTCTTAAAGGATCCTCCCTGCGAACCAAACCAGAAGCCATTCAGACACGCATCACTGCAGCTGAAGCTCAGGACAGGGACAGTAAACTAACTCTTTTATTTTATTATTTTATTTTTTTACAAATAAAAATGTATATTTATACATATATATATACATACACACAGCCTATAACCAATGTATTATGTGTATATGTGATGCTTTGCTTTATTATTTCATTGTATGTAATTTTTGCTATGTACTTATATTTTTGATACCTTGGCATTAATAAAAAACTCTGGATAGGGATGTGTGTGGCATACCTTCCGCGTGTCTGTAGACGCAAACGTTCTCCCCCGTGGGTTGAAGCCTGTTGTCCCATGAGCACTGAAAGCTATTTCCTCCAGCCATTTGGGAACCGTCTGTTGAGCCTGCGAGACGGAGGTTTACGGACATTATTTTGGCATTTACATTTTATCATTTAGCAGACATGAAGCACGGTGTTTTTATATATATATATATATATACACACACAATAATGTGTTAGTATTAGCTCTTAAAAGTGATAGCAGCCTAATGAGTCTCAATTTTGAGAAAACAAAATCACTTTAATTGGAAGGAATCAGGATTAATGGCCTCTGATTAGACTTTTAGTCCTGTATAAATTGTGTCGTTTGATTACTGTATTCAGTGTCTGTAGTTTCTGTTGTAATACTAGTATTAGACATACCCAAAAAAAATTAGTTCATTTGTATCTTTAGTCTATTTATTTACTTTTAAATTTAATTCAAAGATTGAAATCAAGATTCCCTGGGTTGTATAAACTCTTGAGCAACAAAATTATCCCATTGTAGAAACACAAATGAATGAGAAGACATTTAGGTGAGATGTGTAATTAAAATATATACATTTCATTTGTTAAATTTGCTAAACGGTCAAATATATAAAAGACTTCTTTGTGAGCATTTACATTAAAACATGCAGTTACTATGCTGACTATTTTGACAACTGATTGTTTAAAGCAATACTGTTATAAATATTGAAAATATTCCATGGGATTTATCCAGTCTGGTATATTCTTGATAGTACATCAAAATTGGGAAGATTGCTAGTTCATGTGAGCTTTGATATGTTCCCGGTATGGCAAATAAATAAAAAATTGGTAAGATCATGATACAAATTGTGGATCGGGATTGTTACAAGATCGTAATATTAAATTTTGGGAAGGTTAGCGCACCCTCTGGCAGTGAACTCCTGGTGAAACCACGGCTGTTAGTGTTTGAAGGAATGTGAGAAGTACAAACCCCTGAAAGGACTTTGACCAGAGAGCGAGCTACTGGAGTGTCTGACTCTGGGTTAAAAAATGACACAGCCCGACCAGTGTTCCCACAGCGTCCAGTTCTTCCAATGCGATGGACATACTCATCGATACTGCTGGGCAGGTCGAAATTCACCACATGCTGCACATGCTCAATGTCCAGGCCTCTGGCAGCGACGGATGTGGCCACCAGCACCGGACACTGGCCTGTGCGAAAATCACTGAGAGCTTTCTCTCGCTCCCGCTGCTCCCGGTCACTGATCAGAGAAGAAAAGTGTTCGATTAGAAGCGAATCATAATACCATGCATCAATGATTGATTACCATAAAGAATCGCAGTTCAGGGGTTACTAAGCTACTTTTCAACACACAATCAGAAAGAACAGGTTATTGTGGGAGGAGAGAGAGAAGAGAGTGGAAGATACGGTACCCATGGATGCTTGTAGTATTGATCTTCTCCTGACAGAGAAAAGTTGCTATGAAATCAGCACTTCTTTTGGTTTCAACAAAGACCATTGTGCGTTCAGTCCCTGTAATTGCAAACACAAAATGGCATAAAATTGATAATTTAATGTCTTGACAGTGAAAAAGTTACCATCTGATGTTATTTGGGGCTTTCGCACCGGTTAATTGTAGGAACTGCCACCAGGGTGATTACCCAAGAACTAATGGTTCTCTTAGTAACATTTTCCTGGTTGCATTCGCACCGCCAGTATGAACTCTGAAGTGACGCAATACACGCTTGTTGTGACTCTTATTTTGATGTCGCTATGAACACCTGGGGCCTAATGTATCAATCTTGCGTACGCACAAAAACTTTGCGTACGCCAGCTTTCACGCTCACGGTCGGATGTACAAACAGTGAAATTAACGCGAGAATGTGGAGGAACGCCAATTTCATGTCTGGCGTAAATACATTTCTCAGTTTTTGTCCGTTGGCGACTCTTACAGGCAATGAAGTGAAGTTGCAAACATTACACAACGAATTGTTCAACAAGTGTCGCACTACCACCTGTGGGAAGCATTGCTATTAATTTGCAATTTATAAAATAATTGACGATTACCGGTTTCACTATAAAACACGATAAAATGTACTGACGGTTAGTATTATCGTTTAAACTTTAATTATCATTAAAACAGTGTTTGATTATCGCGATTTTAATAACTCACTGTATATCCTGTCCAGCCAACAACAGTTCAGCAGCGCGCAATGTATTATTTTTTTATTCGAGAAGGAATGGCGGGAGGCAGAGACCGTGCTCGGGAGGTATTTCAGTCTTTTAAGTCGAGGACCAAATCTGAGCTGTGGTCCTATTTTGTCTTTTACAAAAGTCCTGAGGGAAACTTATCGGGGTTGGTCACCCTGTCTGCAGAACATGCACAAAAAAGTCACTGCAGACACACTGTTGTAGCGAACGCAAGGCATGTTAACTTTGACTTCAATACTAGAACTACGTCTGGGAAATAGTTGGGCACAAAATGTTGTTTTGAGTTGAAATATTTTATCTCTCACTTGAAATAAACGAAGCTTCCGCGAAGAAAAGTTTGCAGCAAGTGGCTTTGAGCCAAAGACGAACGAACAAGTTCAAACAAGACTATTAGAGTGACATTTAAGGGATAATGTATATTCATTGTACAGTTATTACACCGATTTTTTTTCCCACATAATTATGGGGACATTTAAAACATCAATCTATCAATTCAATCTTACCCATTATAAATCCATATTGTACAGCATACAAAACAAACGTCCAGACAAGAGGATCACAACAATATTTTCAAACTCTGTAAACAATAAAACTCTGATTTCATTTTCAATACAATCAAAAACGGAGACGCAAGACGTCAAGTTGTATTTGAATGAAATGAGAGCGCGCGTCCGTTGTGATAAGTTAGGCTACATGGATGTGAGCTGTTATGCGCTGCTATTGACAACGGTCATTATGAAGGAAATGCCACAGAATATTATCTTCCGTAACAAATAAAACAAGCAAAATGTCTTTTGTTTGTTGATTTTAAAATATAAAACTTTATATTTGTTTCAGTGTTGAAACAAATAGTCATCATATAGCCTACATAAATATAGTATGTTTTCAGTGTGAGCATCAGTTCTTTTTGAACACTTTCATCTCGTTTTAACAAAACCGTGATAATATTGATAAATCACGATTAGTGATGCACGATATATCGGCCGCCAATATAATATCGGCCGATATGGTACATTTTTTACACATCTGTATCGTTCCGATGTCAAAATAGTGCTGATGCGAACAGGCCGATAATCATTCCTGTGTATTTGACGTGTGTAGGCTGAGATGTTTGTTTATGTGCTGAAGCAGGTGCTGGAGGCGTGGCTTGTTCTGACTGACCAAAGTATTGTCGCGCTGGAGTTACGGGGTTATGATGTAGCAATTAAATCACCTCAGACACGCACGTAAATACATGTTTCACAGTGATTATTACTTTTGTTAGATTATTGAATAATGGCATACTCTCGGGGGGAAATTATGGTGAAAATGGCTTTGAAACGTAAACACCAAGATCAAGGTAAGAATGACACATGACACGGGTGCATAAAGATAATCTTTAAAATCCAGTAATAGCTAGCGGTAGCCTTTAGCTAGCGATGCTACTTCACAAACTAGACAAACACGTTTCGAGCCATAATTAACAACTTATCTAGTAACAAGCGCTGCATTAGAGCAGGCTTGTAGGATATCTTAATTCACAGCCCGTAATACAAGGCTACATGTAGGCTAACTAACATTACAACTGAAATAAAATGCTAGCTCTCGCCTGTCAATGACAGTCCACTGACTGAAAACTACGCGAGCTGGTTGGTTGGAGCCGCAACGACCAGCAGCAGGAATGTTGTAATTTAGAGCTTAGCTTTTGTTGAACCCTGGTTAAAATCCATGTCAAACAACCAACGAGAAAGCAAATCCATTACAATGCGGAACTACTAGATACAGTTCTTTAGGGACACCTAATCTGTAGCCCGACCGTGTGTGTGTGGCGCGCGTGAGAGAGGCGCGGACGCGATCGAACAGTGGAAACATACTCCGTCATTTGTTCATACAGGACATTCCAACTATTCTCACTACTTCAACTTCTTGTTTATACAGGTGAAGCCATGTTTTATCATAGTGAGTCTAATAGAGTTAGTATTGCTTACATTTGAAGTGTTATCATAACATTGTGCTATAAAATAGAAGTTAAGGTCTTTTGCCTTCGTAGGACAGTACTGTACTTTAAAGTTTTGAACTGTTGTACTGTTCACAGAATACAGTGACTCGGTCTCAAGTGAGTTAGATGTTTATTGAGAATACTCAGGGTTGGCTTATTCATAGTGTGAATTCAGGACACACTTGTATCCTTTATAAAAATGTATTTTTATATAAATATTTATTTTTTCTTCTGAAAATCTGATGACATTTTGCACACGGGTAAATGTGCCCAATATCAGTCATTTCTGAAAATAAATTACAAGTAAAAAAAAAAATGTTTTGGAAAAAAGCTCTTTATTTGATTATCATAAAAACGTGTTTTCTATACAGAGATAGACATCGGTAAATATCGGTATCGGCCAGAATTTTCACATCGGTGCATCACCAATAACGATAATTTTGGTCACTATAATCGTGATATGAAATTTTCATACCGTCCCATCCCTAGTCTATGGCAATGGCAGCTTTGGCCTTCGAGGACATTGCTAATGGCAGAATCCGAAGAGAACAAGTTTTTAGGGACAATTGATTTTCTGGCCCAGGGTGATGACTGGCTTATCAGCCGTTTCAGATTTCCAAGGGCTATCCTCTTGGAGCTCTGTGCAGAGTTGTGTCCGAATCTAGAGAGAGTGACAGCGAGGAGCCACGCAGTCCCCGTACCCTTGCAGGTGCACTTGTTTTCCTGGCCACTGGTTATTTCCAAAGGGAACTGGCAGGCCACTCAGGAATAAGCCAGTCGTCTTTGAGCTGGGCAATGCCAGCGGTATGGGTCAGGATCATCCGCATGTCTACCAGGTATATAAGGTTCCCATATGATGCAGTTGACCAGCCAAACATTAAAACGCAATTTGCAGCGATAGCCAGTTTTCCTAATGTAATCGGAGCGATCGACTGCACACACATTGCTATAAAGGCACCATCTGAAGAAGAATTTGCATATGTGAATCGGAAACATTTCCATTTAATAAATGTGCAGATATGTGAAGCACAAATGCGCCTATCAAATATTGTGGAAAGGTGGCCTGGGTCAACCCATGATTCATACATCATTACAAACAGCATGGTTGGGATGAGGCTCCCAGCTGGCAGGATGCGCAATGGGTGGCTTCTTGGTGAGCGATGCATTTAAAGTTATGGTTCTATCTAATTGTATTTTTTTAATTTTCATTTAATTAGAGATGCACCGATTACAATTTTCTAGGCCGATTCCGATTTAATGAGTTTTGCCTGCCGATACCGATTTTAGCCGATTCCGATTTTATTTTTTCGAACCACTTTACAGCAAACACAAATATTTATTTTCTATCTTTTCTTTAATTAGAACATTTTACATATAACAGAACATTTTATGAACAAATTAAATAAAATAGAACAATATAAATTATTAATCCTGGTGTGGGAAAAATACACAATCTAAGTGCAGTGTTATGGTATGGAAGAATCATTTTCATTTCCATATATTCAACTAGGGATGCACCGATGCTCATTTTTTCACTTCCGATCCGATCCCGATACCTGATTTGGATATCGGCCGATACCGAGCGCAGAATGATGCGCTTGAAGCAACATGGAGTCACAGCGCGCAGCGCGTCGAGTCCGCATTGAAAAGTTCAACGCACAAAGGAAAGACATATTGATGCGTAGTGTATTGTACAGTATCTATCTATGCAATAGTTTATTCAGCCTTTTCTTTTAACAGTTTTAAATTTCAGTTACTGTGTGCTTGAAGAACAATTATAGTGCTCTCCAGTGTTGTGATCTAACAGACACATGTTAAAAAGTAACATGATTAAGGTACAGCAAGTCCAGCAAGATAGTCATTTTATCCGAAACCATAGAGCTTTATCTACAGATCAAGTATAATAATAGTAATTGAATCATCTTGGAGAGTTTCATCGAGTTGACTGTCATAACCGAACGCGACGCGCTGTTGCTGAATGAAGAATGATTGACAGCCGCAGCGAAGGGAACAGTTTACGTGATCTTGAATTTAATGACTTAAATATTCATTTCTATCTCACATTATACTATAGAATGGCTTCAGAACACTTATAATATAGTGCACGAACACTTAATGGTGCTTAAATAATACTTTTGTGGTGCTTAACAATAACACAATAGTAAACACACAATATCGGATTTAGATCGGCCTCGTCTGACCGATACCCGATCCGGCAAAAATGGCTGTATCGGAGCCGATACCGATACTGGATCGGATCGGCCCCATCCCTATATTCAACTAAAAAATAAAAGTGATATATTTACTTATTTAGGAAACTAAACTTCTGTATGACAACAGGTAATGGCATAATGCCAAAATAATATATACATGGCAAATAAAAATAAAATATAGCCTTGCAGTATAAAGATGTTTCTCAAAACACACAGGCCTATTGCAATCACTTGTACATCAATGGCAAGTTTTATTTCGCAAACAGTTGTTCACTCGTCTGCCACATGTCCAGCCAGGCTAAACAATCACTTTAATTGAGCACGAGCAAAGCAGCAAAAATAGACTCTGCGCCGAAACCCCGCTTCACTGCTGATCACGCGACGCTCCTGCTCGACGCTCACGCGTTGCTCCTGCTCTCGGTGTGAATGCACTCATTGATTAACATGTACTCAATTTTACGTTAATTGGGATGTACAAAGAGAACATGCGTGGGATCCTTCGTACGCAGAGATTCATACATCTGTTTTTTTTGTGCTTACGCACATTTCCAGCTTTGTCCGTACGCAATGTTTTAGTATGAATTCAACGCAAGTCTTTGTACATGAGGCTCCAGAGCCTGAGCTCACAGCGCTCGCATTCCCGAGTTCATTAGTTTATGATCTCTAACAGTCCTGTGTAATAGATTTTTAGATAGAACAAAGCAGACAGTATATGAAAAGTTATTAACGTACACCGTGTGTTTGATGTCCAGTGTTGCTGAGCAGAAATAGTTGCTGAGCTTTTTTTTTTTAAGATGGCAGATTCAGTATTAGTGAACACTAACATCCCTGATAGTTCCTATAGTTCTGGTTTAGGCAGACTCTGAATTGGGATATAAATTAGTTCCTGCAAAAGGAGTTCCTAGTATGAAAATCGTTCTTATTTCCTGCGGTGCGAACGCGCCAAAATCCGGGAACATCCTCCAATAGGTCTAGGAACTAAGGCTGGGCGATATGTAAAAAAAAATTATCGATAATCGCCTTAAATATTGCGATATCCGATTATATCGTCTATCCAAGCCCCGCCCCCAACACACCCCGCCTGAGACACTACGGACATAGTCAACAAGTCATGTTTGGCTACAATTTATCTAATGATAGCCTGCGATTTAGCGATTAAAAACGTCAAATATTTTACCTTAGTTTGAGCTTAAACGAGCATAAAATATTAGCTTTGCTTTTATGTTAGTGTTGCTAATAATTTCCACACTGTTCTTATCACATCTGTGTGTGAAACAATTTCATTTCGCGAGGAGAAATGTTAAATACAACTAAGCAGAAAAGAAACAAATTTGGTGATAGAATGATGAATGCATGTTCATGTTGATGTTATATAATATATTTGTTAGTCTAAAATCAGGAACCAATAACGAATTGTTTTCGTTCTGCAGGAGCAAAAATGTTTTTTTTTTGGTTTAGAGTTCAATGGTGATCTTATGCCGTTTACAAAATAAGTATAGCTTTATTTATTTAGATACATATACGTATATGTATAACGCTCCCAATATAGCCTACTGTAACGGAGCTGCCAACATTGTAAACTCTGAACATGTGCATGATATATTCAAAGCAACTTAATGTCTTCAACCGTTTGCAATATATAACGAAACATTTCATTTTTAATTTTAATTACAATGGTCATATTTGTCCATATTGATTAGGCCTATTTATAATGTGCAACATTTAAATTAAAATTCAGAAACGGGTAAAGTTACTTCTACAATTTGTTAATCTGATTTGCCTGCAAACCAAAATAAATTAGGCCTACACTACTTGATTATATGATATTTTTTTAATTGGATATATATCTGCTATTCCGAATTAACAGGATAGTTAATTATTTTCATCTGCAGAACAGAATTGTATAAACGAATAGCATACAAATAAAAAAAATCATAAATGATCAAGAAAACCAGAATTTTTTTTAAACAAAATTACGAAAGGATAAATTGTTTTTCAGGGAATGCAAGGTGTGTAGCCTAGCTACTATAAATTATAAATTAACTAGGAAAATTGTGAGATTTAATTCTGAGTGTATTTGTCCGTGCATTTTGACAGGGTTCCTGCACACTTTTTAAAGTCAAATTTAAGGCTTTTTAAGACCTTTTTAAGACCCAAAGAAATCAAAATTAATACCGTACATTAGGGGTGTGCAATATTGACAAATATATCTAAATATTTTAAACGTTTTGTTGACAATAATTAGATGATATTTTACTGTGTGTTTTTGTGCTGGTGCAATGGCTGGTTTAAGCCTGTTGACATCAGACTCAAAGATATTCATATTTTTCATAGTCTATGCAGTGGTCAGTTCACAGTAGTGACAAATTATTAATTGTGCAATATTTGCCACCTTAAAATGATTTCCAGGGTATTTTCACCTATACAGGTCCTTCTCAAAATTAGCATATTGTGATAAAGTTTATTATTTTCCATAATGTAATAAAAATTAAACTTTCAGCTTTCATGCTGATCATTTTGGCATACAGCTCATGAAAACCCAAAATTCCTATCAAAAAATTAGCATATTTCATCCGCCCAATAAAATAAGTGTTTTTAATACAAAAAAAAGTCAACCTTCAAATAATTATATTCAGTTATGCACTCAATACTTGGTCGGGAATCCTTTTGCAGAAATGACTGCTTCAATGCGGCGTGGCATGGAAGCAATCAGCCTGTGGCACTGCTGAGGTGTTATGGAGGCCCAGGATGCTTCGATAGCGGCCTTAAGCTCATCCAGTGTTGGGTCTTGCGTCTCAACTTTCTCTTCACAATATCCCACAGATTCTCTATGGGGTTCAGGTCAGGAGAGTTGGCAGGCCAATTGAGCACAGTAATACCATAGTCCGTAAACCATTTACCAGTGGTTTTGGCACGTGTGCAGGTGTCAGGTCGCTGAAAAATGAAATCATCTCCATAAAGCTTTTCAGCAGATGGAAGCATGAAGTGCTCCAAAATCTCCTGATAGCTAGCTGCATTGACCCTGCCCTTGATAAAACACAGTGGACCAACACCAGCAGCTGACATGGCACCCCAGACCATCACTGACTGTGGGTACTTCACACTGGACTTCAGGCATTTTGGCATTTCCTTCTCCCCAGTCTTCCTCCAGACTCTGGCAACTTGATTTCCGAATGACATGCAAAATTTGCTTTGATCCGAAAAAAGTACTTTGGACCACTGAGCAACAGTCCAGTGCTGGGAACAGCCTATTTTTTCAGAAATTTCTTTGTGTCTTACCCTCTTGCTTGAGGGTGTCAATGATGGCCTTCTGGACAGCAGTCAGGTCGGCAGTCTTACCCATGATTGCAGTTTTGAGTAATGAAACAGGCTGGGAGTTTTTAAAAGCCTCAGGAATCTTTTGCAGGTGTTTAGAGTTAATTAGTTGATTCAGAGGATTAGGTTAATAGCTTGTTTAGAGACCCTTTTCATGATATGCTAATTTTTTGAGATAGGAATATTGGGTTTTCATGAGCTGTATGCCAAAATCATCAGTATTAAAACAATAAAAGACCTGAAATATTTCAGTTGGTGCAATGAATCTAAAATATGTGAAAGTTTAATTTATCATTACATTATGGAAAATAATGAACTATCACAATATGCTAATTTTTTGAGAAGGACCTGTATATGGACATTCTTTCTAAACTTATTTAGAGTTATTTAGATCACCTTTTATGTCAAAAAATAACATTCAAATTAAATTATACAGTAATTATACTTATTTATACAATAATACTTAATTACACAATAATTATACAGTACCACCGTTACCTGTCAAATTAAATCAATCAAAAACCATCTTTGCAGTGCAGAGGTGACAGAAGCGGCATCAGAAGTGGCATTAATATTTACACTCCATTTACAATTGCATAAATAAAGCTATGAGATAGTTTTTTTAAAATCAATATTCAAATATGAAATGATTTCTAATTTTAACGTTTTAATTAAAGGGTACTTTAAATATGAAACTAAAACCGCCAGTAGGCGGCAGCCAGTCACTGTCTTAATACCGTAAGCGAGTTGAGGGAGTCATTCATTCAACCGATTTGTTCAAACGGCTGATTCATTCGGGAAAGAAACAAGTGATTGTTCATTGAATCGTTAAATTGACTCAAAACGTGGATTTCAGTCAAGAAATCATCGCTGTCTGTTGCATTGAGACTCTGCTACGGTTTCATTTTGAAATTATTGTCGGCGAAATAAAGGGAAAAAAAACAATATTGTCAATATGGTGTCTAAATAGTAACTCAATGTTAATTTATTTTTAATTTAACTATTGTATAACAAATATATCACACTTGTGCACGGGAAAACGGCACTCTTACTGATTTGATATTCTAATATAAGAACATAATATGATATAAATATAAGACAAAAACTAATTTGGGGACATACCTATTAATGCACACATCACGCAGTGAAAGCACGAGAGACAAATGTGATGTCAGAGTGCCTCGTACATCGTTAAAACAATGATTACAATATAGTAGACAATACACATCGCACACCCCTACGCATATAAAGAATGAACTTACGACTGAACTGACTGCCAACTTTCTTCTCTCCTCTCTCACGTGCAGGAGACAGACGTTATTCTGCCGCGAATGTGATGCGCATTGTCACGTGAACAAGCAAATCCACAAAGATAGAATAATAAAAAAATAATACTACGCTAATTAGATAGTTTTTATTTGGAAAACATTTAGATATGTCTAAGTCGAAGTGTCATCTAAAATTTAAGACCTTTCATAAGTAAAAATAAGACTTTAGATTTTTAAAATATAAGCTCATAAAAAGTCTTATTTAAGACTTAAGGATCCGTGGAACCCTGTGTGAGAGGCAGCTCTTTGTAGTGCGCAGCTCAGAAAAGACTTTCGTCTTGCGCTAATAGAATTGCGATAATTCTACCAACTAGCCTATACAAATATTTTATTCATGTTAACGCATGCGAATAAATATGTGTATAACTAGGGCTATGTAAAATGTCATTTTTTGATATTGACTATAATCTTCTGTAAACAATGTTGTAATCGACATCGCGATACTTGCAAGACATTGTCGATAATACGATAATTGTCATATCGCCCAGCCCTACTAGGAACTATGAAAAGGTTCCTCCGTTGCGGAAGCCCCTACATAATGACGATTCAACATCAGTTTTGGGATTCAATTTAAAATGACAGCTTAATCGACGATAGACAAGTTTATTGATTAATTGTTAGCATCCCTACTGATCACCAACGGAATCATTCTAGTTCAAGAGTCAATGACGTGACACTCATTTTTGTGTGTCCATATGGTTGTCCAATTTAATAGGGTTAAGATTTCAAAATAAAATGGCAAATTACTTGCATACATTCTCTGTTTTGAGGTCTAAAATTTCTAGTTTTAATTTATTTTGAGAGATTACTTGGGGGATAATTGCAAAAATGTCAATGTGGTGTAACCATAAAAACTTTGTAACAAATAATTGAACCGTTTAAAAAAAGGTGAAACTCTCAAAACACCATATCAGCTAGTTTGGCATAATCTTAGATTAGAACTATTTAACAGTAAATAAAAGTAAATGGAACACCATTGTTCTGAAAATTATAAATATATTAGTCAAATCCTGAAGTGTCAAGGTTGTGTAACCAACATTAAATTAGCCATTTTGTTGATATTGTGTAAGACGACTGTGTGACAGGAAATTATATCACAGAGAAGGACCCCTGGTGACACTAACTGCTGCATGCAAATGTTAGAAACTCTTTAAAATGTGAGATAATTTGACATTTTTAGGGTATGGTTCGGTATTCTTAAGTATGTCAAATGGTATGACCCCTGGAATAATTGATAATTCATCATCATTATAAAAAGGAGTATTAACCTTTAAAGTGATTTTTTAAATATTACCACTACCAAGACCACATGCTTACATTGGTGTCCATTATAATGCCTGTCAAAATTGATTTTAAACTGAAATATCAAATGGTGTAACCGGTTACACCTATTGACTCCTATTACAAGCCTTTCTGTTAGGGGCCAATTTAGTCAGATTTCACTAGTTTATGATAGTTTTAAAAATATAATATAAACTAAGCATACAGCTAAACTAAACTAACGTGATCGTTATAGGCGTTTAAACAAAACATCAACTTGAACATATTTTACAATCGGAATATCAGTTTCATGCTATAGCTAACTCATGTGAATATTTTTAATAAAAAAGGAAAAAATGACAAAAGCAGATCATCATTCATTCAGTGCTGTGTTGTGGTTGCGCTGTCGTGACAAGCAATGAAGCGTCACCTTGAAAACTCACGCTGGGGGGTCAGTTAGAATATTTTACACTTACGTGTGAATGGGTTAAAAATAACATTAAGAGATAACTAATCAAATCTAATTTCGTGTGATATTAAAAAGTATTTATTTCTTTGAGTACACTTACATGCCATCTCGGTGCATATAAAATTTTATATTTCTCATTATTTGGCAGTTACATCATTTGACTCATTCAAGTACATTGTCTAACTTTTGTAAAAAATAGTGCATTTATGTTGATTTTATGTAATTAAAAATGACATTTGCACCATCTACATTTTAACATACCTGAAGCATGCTTTTAAAACACGTTTACAAGATTTTCAAATTTCTCATCTTGACAACCCTTATTTGTCACTGACCCATAAATAACATCTATGTATACACTTCTCAAATGTTCACAAAAGAAATACTTACAGAAATATAATGTATTTGATGATTCACAATTTCTTAATGTGTCATGTTATCATTTTTAGTTTAGATCAGATTTGAATAATTCTGAATGAATAAATGATTTCTGGTTGCAGTGTAAGTCCTTTCAGTACCAGTATTTATTTGTAAGTTGTTCCTGTATGTTAGCAGTAAAATTGTATATGGGCTTTGTTTGTTTGCCCAAATATCTGCTTGTTGCAAGGCAAAAACTGTTTGTGGAATGCTTTGGGAGGATTGTTATTCAAGGACAGTGTGAATGTTCAGATATATAGGGGGTTGCATGGTCAATTGTTCAAGGACAGGTGTTAATGTTCTGGAATGTAAGAGGTCTGGGGGTTTGTACATTCCTTTTAGAATTGTGTGACTTTAGTGGAATGCATCACATAAATAGGATTAATTTATATCTAAATTATTTATACCTGAACATACTCTATTTTCATTTCAGAATGAGAGGACGGCGCAGACACTACAAAAAAGGATATTTGAATACGCTCTGCATGAAGTGCAATTTCCATCTCTGCTTTTTTCAGAGGAAAGGAACTGCTTTTAGGACTACCATTGCAAGTGTACACTGGAAAGTTTATTTGACAGTTTATCCGTTTTGTATTTAAAATTTATATTTTTAATAAATTCTAATTAATTAAACCATGACTGTTGGGTGATTATTACTCATGATATTTACAGTTATGGTGTTATGTACAGGGTTCCTGCACACTTTTTAAAGTCAAATTTAAGGCTTTTTAAGACCTTTTTAAGACTTGAAGAAATCAAAATTAAGACCGTACATTAGGGGTGTGCAATATTGACAAAAATATATCTCGATATTTTAAACGTTTTGTTGATAATAATTAGATGATATTTTACTGATTGTGTTTTTGTGCTGGTGCAATGGCTGGTTTAGGCCTGTTGTTGACAGCAGACATTAATATTTTTCATATTCTATGCAGTGGTCAGTTCACAGCAGTGACAGAAATGATTAATTAACGTGCAATATTTGCCGACTTAAATTGATTTCCAGGGGCATTTTCACCTACATATGGACATTTTTTCTAAACTTATTTAGAGTTCTGCATCACCTTTTATGTCAAATACTAACATTCAAATTAAATTATACAGTAATTATACTTATTTATACAATAATACTTAATTACACAATAATTATACAGTACCACCGTTACCAGTCAAATTAAATCATTCAATCAAAATCCATCTTTGCAGTGCAGAGGTGACACAGAAGCAGCATCAGAAGAGGCATTAATATTTACACTCCATTTACAATTGCATAAATAAAGCTATGAGATAGTTTAAAAAAAAATCCATATTCAATATTTAAATATGAAATGATTTCTAATTTTAACGTTTTAATTAAAGGGTACTTTAAATATGAAACTAAAACCGCCAGTAGGCGACAGCAAGTCTTAATACCGTAAGCGAGTTGAGGGAGTCATTCATTCATTCAACCGATTTGTTCAAACGGCTGATTCATTCGGGAAAGAAACAAGTGATTGTTCATTGAATCGTTAAAATGACTCGTTTAAAACGTGGATTTCAGTCAAGAAATCATCGGTGTCTGTTGCATTAGACTCTGCTACGGTTTCATTTTGAAATTCTCGTCAGCGAAATAAAGGGAAAACAAATAATATTGTCAATATGGTGTCTAAAAAGTAACTCACAATGTTAATTTATTTTTAATTTAACTATTGTATAACAAAATATCACACTTGTGCACGGGAAAACGGCACTCTTACTGATGTGATATTCTAATATAAGAACCTAATATAAATATAAGACAAAAACTAATTTGGGGACATACCTATAACTGCACTGACACATCACGCAGTGAAAGCACGAGAGACAAATGCGATGTCAGCTCACAGTGCCTCGTACATCGTTAAAACAATGATTACAATATCATAGTAGACAATACACATCGCACACCCCAACGCACAAAGAATTAACTTACTACTGAACTGACATTTGCCAACTTTCTTCTTCTCTCCTCTCTCACGTGCAGGAGACAGACGTTATTCTGCCGCGAATGTGATGCGCATTGTCACGTGAACGAGCAAATCCACAAAGATAGAATAATAAAAAATAATACTACGCTAATTAGATAGTTTTAATTTGGAAAACATTTAGATATATCTAAGTCGAAGTGTCATCTAAAATTTAAGACCTTTCATTAGTAAAAATAAGACTTTATAAGACTTTTTATGGCCTTAAATTTTAAAAATCTAATTTAAGACTTTTTAAGGATCTGCGGGAACCCTGTATGTAAGCAATCCACTCTTCAAATGAGCCATTAGTTCTGTATATTTGTTCTGACAGTGAGTGCAAATGCTGAAATTCTGCTCCCAAATAGGCCCAACGTTGCAATATTACAACATTTTCTTAACTTACTTAAACAAATTTTTTAAATCATTATTTGCAGCAGAGGCCTCCTACAACATCAGGTGACAGTGACAGAATTTTTTTTCTATATTTAGGTCTTACAGGGTTACGCACGTTGACGACATCTTGAGAATTTATAGTGCGTGAATGCAACCTTCGAGACTGTTGTGACCGTAACTGAACACTGTTTGAAACCGCTGGATGGAGAACGACAGACAGGAGCAGCAGAGAGAAGGGTTTCTGTGAACTTGCATATCCTTTTGATAGCTTTGTGAGGAACAGATGGATTCTGACTCTTTTACAAGCATCATGTTTGTGCTTTCATTTATTGGAATGGGAAATTCAAGTCCTCAAGGCATGTTATGCATGTGAACAAGTCCTCAAGGCATGTTGTGCATGTGAACACACACCTGTAGTTTTGAGTAGTTCCAGCAGCTGCTCCCTCTTGGAGAACTGGTCCACCTGAATAACGGTCTGCTCCACATCACTGCAGGCTCCGCCCACCACACCCACAGCGAGGAAGAGGTAGTCCACTTTCAAAAACTCTGCTGCCAACCTGTCATGCAATACATGATTGTATGCATACATAAGTCCTGCTGAAGCCACTATTAGCATTATTTTATTTTACAGAACAGTAAAACTACAATACTAACATGTATGGTTGTCTTAATTTCTTTTTTCAAACAAAGTTTTTATATTGACTGAAAACCACAGATCTTAACGCTTCTTGGTTGACATTACGCATTTCCAAAGATAGTTGGAGTGCAAATTAACAATTCAAAGAGCACTGGCAGAGAAACATTTACCTTAAATCAAAACTGAAAATTAACAATGGTGTGCTTTGGCTATACACTGAAACATGCAGCACTACTATATATATATAACCAGACAACTGGCAAGTAAACCCATTCCAACGCCTAATTTTACTTGCATTTGGCACTAGTTTGAACCCTGGCTAACATTATGGCGTCAAAGAAATCAATGCATCAAATAAATAGATTAGAAAACCAGGGTTTCTCAACCCTCGAGGTAAACTTCCCTCGAGTTCAGCTCCAGCCTTGATTAAACTCCCCTGCCTATATCTTTATAGTAATCCTGAATATCTTGATTAGTTTCTTTCATCTGTGTTTGATCAAGGTTGGAGCTGAACTCTGGCCCTTGAGGTCCAATTTCCTGCAGAGCTGAGAACTCCTGATTTAAAGCATGTTTTTATCTTCCATAGAGGAAAGTTATACAGGTTTGGAAAAATTTGGTTCTGGAAGAATAACTTTTTAAGTGTGTCAGTCAGACCTTTGAATTTCTTCGGGGAAGGTGGCACTGAACATGAGGGTTTGCCGATCCTCTTTTGGAGGCATTCCTGGAGATCCCACTAGCTTTCGCATATCTGGCTCGAAGCCCATGTCCAGCATCCGGTCTGCTTCATCCAGAACCAAATACCGTAGCTTACTCAGCCCAACCTGACGGGAACAAGTCAAACACTCATAAAACTTCAGTTATTAAAAACATGGTATATTATGAAGAGGAAAAAAAACTACCTTTCCACGCCCAATGATGTCAAGCAATCTTCCAGGGGTCCCACACAAAACATTGCAGCCCTTTAACACCTCTCGAATAGTATATCCAGTATTTATACCGCCATAAACCACCACAGGACGCACACAGGTCCTACGAGATTCAAGACCAATTGTTTAAGGAGATTAAATTGCTGTACAATTTACAACTTGGTGACTACAAGCAATATAGAATGAATGAGGGATTTTTTTGAGAGCCCAAGTGTGGACAATGCTAATAGCGGTCAACCAATATACCGATATTGGGCATCAAAATATCGGCATTGGCCGAGAAGTTTTTGATTGACCGATGTGTTGGAAGCCGGACTTATATTTTGACAGGCGGCGCCGAGAACACCAGCGCCTGATCACAGCGCTCACATTCTCAGTCTTCATTAGTTTACGATCTGTCAGTCATATCTAATACTAGTTAGACAGAACTGGTAAACAAAGAAAGTAAATGGTAGGCGAAAAAGCATTTGCTTTTATATTATTTGTAACAGAAAAGGCAAACAATCAGGCTAAAATACTCTCACATACCGTCAACATTCAGAAAATGCGCATGTACATCATTTAAACAAATCTCTGATTATCTAATAAACATTTAATTTCACAAACCAGCTGTGATATCTTGTGAAGTGTGCATTTATAGCCGGCATAAACCTGTTTCTGCGAGTGACAGTCGGTCCGTGTGAAGTGAGTGAATGTGAACAGAAGATCAGCTTCACAGGAGACGCGATCAAAAAACTTTTAAATCCTTCATTTTAAAATATGCTGTGCTATATCCAGTTGCCCACTGTCATTCATATCGGTTTCAGTGTGTGCTGCAGGCAGGGTTTGTACACATTTTCCAAGGTCAAATTCAAGCACTTTCAAGGTCAATTTTAAAGCCTTTTCCAGCACCTTACAACACCGTAAATTACATACCAATACATAGTCAAATTTATTATTTAGTGTTTTTATCACATTAAAAGAGATAATACTATAAACAGGCAAAATTGTGTTTCGTAATAGCAGAAGGATCAGATATTTAAGCAAATCACAAGTTTTATTTTTCAAAATGGATCACTGTCTAAGTAGATAATGCCTATGAATAATACTTTTCCTTATATTAATGTCCAAATATTGCTTCCCAGATAATATGATTTTCAGGCTGTAAAACTGAAGAAATTTGAAGGGCTGAAAATATGAAGACGGTGAACAAAATATGAGATAGTGCAACAACAACCTGTAATTCAATTTTACCCAGAAGACTCTGACAGTGCACAGGCACCTGCCTGATAAATAGCCTATTTTAATTGAAAAGCATTTAATTGTATTAAAAGTATTTAATTGCCAAGACATATACATTTATTTACTGGAATAGAGCAGTGTAATGCATAACTGTACGTTCACACCGCCGCCGGCGAGAGCGGCAAAATTCGCTCTCGCCGCCCTGCCAGCGAAAGATTCGTGGACGCTCTGATGCTCTGACGTAGATCGAACGCGTGGCCTTTTTTACAACTGTATTTAAAGGGGCCAAAAAGCAAACAAGCATGTCGATCGTTATTTTTGCAGAAAATTGAATTATAGTGAAACTTAATTATAGTGACATGTGTGCTAATGAAATAAACAAATTAAAAGCCGTTTGTGTGGTGTGGCTTTTGTGTTCATGGTTAAGTGCTATTATAATTTGCATTCCCGCTGAAAAACAAGTGTTCTAGCAAGAAAATATTGCCTATAAATACTAGTGTTGCGCGCCTTATCAAATTCAAATGATCAACCTCCTCAATTTTGCTTGGGAACTAATGTGGTCGGAACCAAAGTTTACAGGACTGCGTTCTCTGGACTCCTCTCAAACGGAGCACCTCTATATTCCGATTGGTTGCCGCCGAACCGCGTCATTCCTTATTACCATAAAGTTGACCTGACTTCAACTCTCCTCGCAGCTCTCACCGTCCAAGACGCGCCGCGCCGCTCTCGCCGGAGCTCGCCGCCGGCTCTCATTGACAACGAATGACTTCCGGCCACTTTGACGCTCTCGCCGGCGGCGGTGTGAACGCACAGTAAGGCCATCCTCAACCTTACAGTAGGCTACTTGTATGACACTCCATCTGTCACAATTTCTGTTCAGCAATCAACGATTGTTATGATGCACTGGGCTAACGGTTGCAGGTTTTAATTTGCGGGTAGTTAACATTACAGTTACTGTGCTGTAACTTTGGCTGTGTTCACTGCATATTCCACAAATGAACGTGCCATAACGGACATCCAATACTAATATTACATTATCTCACCAAGTACTTTCAGTCAATGGCTGTTTACACCTGACCACTTCATGCGTTTTCTGTGATCGGATAGCTATCCGATCGTGAAAAGACCCAGTGTAAATGCCCACCGAAACGCATTCGAGACTCATTTAAATCCGATCGCTCAAACCACTTCAGGAGGAGGCCTGGGCCGCATTACAGACGAAACTGGACATGTGTAAATGCATCTGGTTGTTGAAACCACTTGTGTGGCTTGACGCAGTGTGAGCTCCAGCAGTGAAAGAACATGATATAAGCTTGTGTCATGTTTAGGACAAATTGTACTAAGCGCTTCAAAATAGCTGGTAAGATATAACGTTAGTTAACAAGTTTAAAGCAGCTTGCATTGTCAGATACTCTGATATACTGTTGCTGACAGACAGATTTAATACTTGCGCTGTTTAATGCGTTTGAGACGTGGTGCTTTCCTCCGTGCTTAACTTAAATTTCACAGGTATATTCTCCATCTGTAAATGTTAGAAAGTCAAACAAACATGTCCATTTCACTGTCAGGAGAGGACGAGCTTCTGCAAGTGAATCTCAGCTAATATTCAAGCTTCCATTAATGAGCGCCGCCGCACGCACGCACTTGTAAAATCAGAAATCAACTGATGAAATCTGTATCAATACTCAGCCTCACTGTGCAAACTGTACTGTAGTGGTCAGCTAGTATTGTTTCCTAGTTATTTTACAGGGATTCATGTCGACATCAACTTTCCTAATTAGGCCTGCACTGCATAAACTATCTTTTCTGATAAAAAATATCATGAGGTAAAAGTTCAGAGATTAGTTACGGTTATTCATTTTTGGTAAGTTACTGGTTATTACTTATTGGTAAATTAACCAAAGAAAGAATTAATTCTATTCAGATAATAATCAATAGATAAACCATAAACCACCCATTAGATTTGATTAAATTGAGAGAGAAAAATAGATTAATCGATAAAAAAATAAAAGGTTAGTTCAAGCCCTACTATAAAAGAACAAACTGGCCAATTTATATGGCTGAAAATTGTAGTGTACCCATATGCGAACTTCCTGGCCTCCAGATAGATCTGGTTGATGAGCTCTCTGGTGGGAGCCACGATTATGGCCTCGGGCTCCTGCACCTCGCTGAACTTGCTGGCCGCCACTCCATCAGTCATGAACCGCTGCAGGATGGGCAGCAGGAACGCCGCCTGGGGGACGACAGAGACAGCAGTCAGGCAGTGCACTTATACATGTACAAGTCATCTTCTGAACGGACAGGAAAGATGATAATTAAATAAGAACAGCATGCAAGAGAGTGGTTCTTGCCGTTTTTCCTGATCCGGTCTGGGCGCAAGCCATTAGATCCCGCCCAGCAGAGATAATGGGGATTCCATATTTCTGAACAGGAGTAGGCTTTACATATCCAGACTTCATTATGTTCTTGTTCAGTGATTCACAAAGTCCTGCTTCATTAAAGGTCTGAGAAAAAGAGTGAGACACTTAGAGATATTTTTGGCCTATTTTCATAGCTTTTGAACATGCTATGTACACAAAACAGCTCTTGTGGACAATCGTATACACAAAGACTCTCTTTCAGTATCTTGTGAAATCAGAGCTACAGAGTTGTCATTCATTAACATGCAGTCTCCATCTAGGGGTGTTTCAGGTTAAGACCCATTTCAATAGTAAGCCTTTCTAGTAGATCCACGGTTGTCAAACTGGGGTACACGTACCCCCAGGGGTACGTGGACTGATTTCAGGGGGTACGCGAAAAAAAAATCGAAGGACTGTTCGTTTTTTATTTAAGGGGCTACTGGAGGAGTTTTGAGATCTGTAGTCAAAAAAGACTTGACCCTCCCTTCGCCAGCAATAAATTTTTCTATGATCCTCCAAAATGATTGTGAAAAAAGGCATGACCCTCCACGATAATTTATTGATTACTTCTGTATGGTTTGCACTTGGCAAAAATGTTCAGATAGCCAGTTTTTTTTACAACCACGACAAACGACTAAACTCCTGCTTTCTCATCTTACTAGGGCTGTAACGATAGACCAAACCTACAATTTGGTTCGTATCACGATTTTTGATTTGAATAAAAATCATGTTTTCAGTGCTGATGCAGTGGTGACACGTTCATGTAACATGCAAGGGTGGCGCTGCCAATAAAGTATCTAAAAGCTGCCACAAAGAACCGGCATAATGATTATGAATGTCAAATATAGCAAGGAGACATTTTAATTGTTTATTAATAAACAAGTGTTTGTCAGTGTGGGCTGCAAAGATGTAGTTGGCGATGTTGACTCTCGATCTTCGCAGTAGTGAACGCGCCAGAGAAAAATGCACATTTCATATGGATTACAAAAGAGAGTCTGATTTCTTTCGTTTTGAATTGTTCTGTTAAAAAGTAGACATTTCAAGCTTTCTATATATTTCTCAGATCTGTGACCTTATACGCTGTGTTTCGGTTCATTTATTAGACGAGAGTCCAGTTCACGCGCTGGCGCCTCCGTGTCATGATGATCTATTTCCTACTATATTTACTTATTTATTAAATCCAGGCAATTGGTTGATGAAACATTGATTAAAATTAAGATACAATTAATAAAACATGTTGAGGTCTCTGTGAAAGTTTTAAAGTCGCTTTCAGAGCGGTCGTGTCCGTAACGGAGAACTGTCACGTCCGTAACATTGTTTTTTTCCTCATAAATGCGAACACGAAAAATGATTTTTTTAATATATATATTTTATGTTCTGTGGAGGCCAACCCTCATCCGGTGGGTAGCATTACTTTTGTTTTGCGCAGTGTAGTTCATAGAATTACAAAAAAATATTTCGCCACCTAAAAGTTAAAAGATTGTCTCATGTCACATGTATTTCCCTCATATTAAATATAAAACGCATGTGTAGACTGATATTTTTCTAATGTCTGGAGCTTTATTAAGGGACTATGGATATATAAACAGATGTTTCAGTATTAAATGCATTTTCTGAGAATTTATATTTCAAGTTTTGACTGCAAATGTCACATTCATAACACTGGAATTGCCCAATTTTAAAGAATTTATCCTCAACTATTTTTTTTGCCGTAGGTCCACGTATTTATTATATTAACTTCTACTAATAGTAATTTAAAAATATGGTAGCCCTACATCTAACACATCACACTCCATTAAGGTGGCATCTAGGGTTGGGGGTTGCGCAGTGGATAAGACACATGCCTTTGGTGTGAGAGACCCGGGTTCGAATCCACTGTGAGACACCAATGTGTCCCTGAGCAAGACACTTAACCCCTAGTTGCTCCAGAGGCGTGCAACCTCTGACATACATAGCAATTGTAAGTCGCTTTGGATAAAAGCGTCAGCTAAATGAATAAATGTAAATGTAAAATTTTCAGGAGATTTACTCACTAACATTGTTTCGGAAACAATAAGAATGGAAACTAAAATATGGTAGTATCGTGCTACAGCGCACATTCTATCAGCTGTTCATGTAAGAACATCCAGGCACATCCCTCACATTGATTAAACTGGTGATGTGGATAAAGAGGTGGTGGGCCTATTCTGTGTGGTTTACTACAATCTAGTTTACTGTTTACTATTTAGTTTACTATTGTTAATGTGTTCTTTTTTATTATTATTTTACAGCAGAGAAGTTAAGAAAATATACAATGTTATCATATGTGAAAAGCAGTACTTATCAGTATGTGAAAAGTTAACAATAGATTTAATGAGATGTTGGATGTGTTGTAGGCCTATTGTGTGTGAGATTGGGTGCATATCTGTTTAAAATCCTTATATTCAGCACATTTGTATCATATGTTGACTTTTGATGAGATTTGTATCACATGTTTATGATTCCATTCACTATTCTCAACAAAATTGATAAAAAAAAATAAAAAACTTGTTAACAATTGGTGGTGTTGGGGGTACTCCGGAAGATCTATAATGTCTCAGGAGGTACATGCCTTTTAAAAGTTTGGGAACCACTGTAGTAGATCAAAGGGTGCTGTATAGCAGATCCTTAGAAAGAATTTAAATGCTGTAACAATCAGTATAATTGATTATCAACAAATGAAAAAAAACAAAGTAACCACTGTCAACAAATGAAAAAAAAAAAAAAGTAACCACTGTCAATTCATTAACAGTTGTTCACAAGCAATCATTTGTGGCATAAATGTGTAATATTTATTAATTGCAAACTGCTGTAAAATGTGTACATTATTAATGGTATATATCGTAAACTAAATCGGGAGAAAAAAACCTGACCACGAACGAAGAGTACATGTCTTTCTCATACTGTTAAAGCATATACAAAGGGGAAAAAAAGAAAATCAGGAGGAAGAGAAAGCAGCGACTGAAAAGAGCTTTTGCCATATTCATGTTATACCATGTCATTAAAATACAAAAAGTTACGTTATTCTCATGATGTCTGAAAATAAAACATTAAGGAAAATGAACAGCTTATTCAGTCAAATTGAAAGATGACAAATATTTGTAGTGCAAGCTTTTATTTTGAAATTATTAATTTCAGTCTTTTTGAATGGAAGTTCCCCAAACCAGAAGTGTCACCCATTATTCAAAACACAGTAGGAACGCCAGGAAAAAGGTGGATAGTTAATGAAATTATGATCAAATATAGTAAATGAAATTATTCAGTGTTCATAAACAGCAGATGAAAACTGCCCAAATGACCTAATACTAGGGGTGCTCCGATCAGGATTTTTGGGGCCGATCACCGATGCCCGATTATAGGAAGCTGTATCACCCGATACCAATAACAGGGTCTATTTGGAGCCTTCTATTTATCATGTAGCATTATTTATTAAACTATATTTAACAACAATGTACATTAAGTATTACAATTAAGAGAAGACAACGTATCATGAATTGACACCTGTGTATTTATTTGCAAGCAACATGTCCAGCATATTAACTTAGCATTAGCAGCCTGTGCTTGGTTATTGGGAACAGTTTAGGGCAAATACAACCTTCCTGTAGAATATAAAATAAAAAGAAAGATAAAAGACAGAACATTTGAGTCTTTAAATTTAGCTTTAGACTACTTTAAACTATAAACTGCAACAAAAAAGGCTATAGCCAAAATTATGTTTTGAGTCAGTCAGCCATCAGTTTTTCTAATATACTTAAAGGACCGCAGGTAGTAAAGTGCACAGCAACAAAAAAAAATACAACTAACAACTTCCATATCTGTATCTATCTATAACTCTGCTTTTTTCTGGGATGTTCAGTCAGATTTTGTGGGCATTTAGAGAGGGCGAGTGAGGTAGAGAAAGAGAGAGTGGGGATAGAGGTTATTAGATTCATTTCTCTCCCAAAGCTTAGGCCTACTTCTTAAAGGGACAATGTGTAGGAATTTCTCTATCTAGTGGTGAAATTGTATTTTGCAATTTCACTATCTAGTGGTGAAATTGTATTTTGCATTCAAACAAATAGTGCTCTTCAGCGCCTTTTCAAATGCGTGTTGCAACTACGGTAGCCATATGTACCAAAAAGCTATGACAGGATGTCTTCTAATAGCACTTCGAGTTCTCCTTTAGGTGAACAGGTAATTGTTATTTCAAACAAACTGCAACTTGACAACGAACAAATGGATGTTTGATAGAATTGAACATTTCAAAGGCAGAGAAGCGACCAAAAAAAGCTTTTTTGCAAAAAAAGCAAATCGTCTTGTCCGGTTCAGCTGCTTTGTCACGTGACACTGGCTCTGAACGAAAACGCGTTGTGGAAACGCGTTGGCCTAGTACTTTGTCCCTCTCTGCTATTATAGTTTTTCAAGATGGCGAAACGACATAGAACATATACATAATAAATACATAGACGCCCTATTGGCCGCTGGAGCGCACGTCAAGGGCGCCGCCAAATTGCGGAGGGCAACTTTCCCATACCTCTCATTACGGGAATTGAGAAAAATACCTGCTTCGTGTGCTGCTTGGGGCTATACAAATCACCACACAATTGAAAACAGGTCTTGGGATATTACCTTTCACAAACAAGACTGAACATTTTTTTCTGGTTGTTTTTGCTCATTATATAATTAGTAATAGTAACGTACACCACGTACAAACCACTGAAATCGGTTGAAAACTGTACATTTTATTATTGTTGTTTTCAGCCAGGAAAACCGCAGCTCACCCGTTTACTTGCATTTGTTTACAGTGCAGTCTTGCCCTCAGCAAAAAGGCAGACGCTAGAGATGCTATTATTTCATCCGCATCACAAAACTCATCATCCTTCCGCCTCCCATCCGCATCCACGTTTTTGACCAATCCGCTGATTGGGCGATACAAGGCGCTGCTGATAAAAGCCGCGAGAATAGAAACCGCCCGCCACCTACCCGAATTTTATTAAAATATTTTTTCCGTCACGTCATCCGCGGCTATAACCGCCAACTACGCATCTCTAGCGGACGCGATGACGTATCGCAGCAACGTTCCAAAGCGGCCAATAGGGCGTCTATGTATTTATTATGTCTATGGACCTACCCGTCACATATATAGAGATAATAAATTCTTCGTTTACGAGGATAAGTCTGATCAATGGCAGAGGTATTTGTACATCATTGATGAATAAAAATATTGATTTTAGATCATAAAATACTTATTAAAAAAACTACACATTGTCCCTTTAAGCATCAATTCTTTTTTTTTTGCAAGAACCCTTGCAAAATTATTTTAAACAGATTAAGAAAGCCACCACTACTGGTCACTAGTGATCGACCGATGTATCGGTTTACCGATATTTTTCCCGATATTTAAGCATTTTCCCATAATCGGGAATCGGTTTTGTAATATCGGATTTTCCGATAAACGGCGCCATCTTGTGGCCGTTTTGAGAATTCCGCCATTGCAGCCCGCGTCTGAGGAGATCAGTCAATAACAACTCTGTGCACAGGTAAAGTATATGTTCTACTTGCTTTGCTTTAATTATTCAACTTTATTTAACATAACAGACATGCAGAAATGATATTTGAGACATAAATGCCTGATATAGTTTATTTATGGAGCTTGGTTCTAAAAAATTGAGACGAACTCATTGAGCCACGTAGCGTAATCCGTCATGTCCTTCCCCAATAAAGACGTAACTTTACATGAATTAAATAAAACAGACATGAATGAGTGCATGTTGAAAATAAAAGCGCTGAATTTAATTCTCTATCTGTTGTATTTGCTCACCATTAGTCTCGAAAAAAAAGTTCGTTCATATTGCTGAGCACTCACTGGGTTGATGATCAGGAATGCTCAAGCACGGCCACTGAATGAAACTTTTGACAAGATTATCTTGTTTAAACACCCTAGATTATATTATCATTTACTACATAGCAATTATTTCGCTAATACACATCTAAATATACCGCTTTGTGGAAATTAATTATTTATTATCTGCACGCGCGATCGCGGTTGAGTAACGTATAGCCTAATATTATAGTTATGTGTAAATGCATAGATAAACAGCACTTTGTCATAAAGCATTTCATGATCTAGACCGACAAAAATATTAATAATAATTAACATACTAGTTGGAAAATGCAATGATGTATATGCTGTTTTGTTTGTTACTTTCCTGATGTTATAGGCTATTCCAGCTAATATTATGCAGTGAATTAATATTACCCAGTGAATTATTCCTCACTCTTATTTTAAACCTATTAAACGGCACATAAACCTTCTAAAACTGTTTAAAATGAATTACATTTCTGCAAAGGTGATATGACTCCCCTGTCAATTATTTTTTCCATATGAAAACATTAGACTTTTAACATTTATTTTGCCTATTGTTAACATTGTTGCTGCTGATGCTTATAAATGATATGTATAATTTAGATATAAATTATATAATGTAATATAAATGTTTTTATTGTAATTTGATTAGTTTACCATTTATGAAAACAAATAAACATATCCAAATATGTTAGAATAGTTTTTGTGCTTTATTTTTTACCTCATCAAAGCTTTTATTTTTAAACAAAGACACCTAGTAACAGTGCACTTTATTTTTTGGACTCAGACCCCTCTATTTATTTGTGTATAAATATAAAGGTTTTTTTTTTGTATGCAAGGAGGGAGTGATTGTTATAAATAAAACGTTTGTTCAGTTCATTTGTGTTGTAATAATTGTGCCAAAAACAGAAGTATAACAGTAAATAAATATCGGTTCTGCATATCGGTTATCGGGCACATACACATGCAAATAATCTGTATCGTATCGGTTATAAAAAATCAATATCGGTCGATCACTACTGGTCACATCTATGGTTACATTCATTTGTTTAGATCCAGTGAAGTCGTCCCACCACTTTTTCTAAGGATTGATATGATCGCCACCAATTTTTGTAACATTGAGGCACGGATGTACCTAAAACAACTAAAAACGTCTCCAGTTAACTAGCAGAGCATTCATTTAGTTCGCTATTAAATAAAAGATCTAGCGCTAAAATGTGGTGTTTTTGAAATCAAGCCGAGCGCTCATTGCCACGATATGGATATCCAGTTGCATGGATACAGTTCTCTGTGGCTCACGCAGTCTTCACTCGGACGCGCGCTTCAATCTATCACCGTTGCTACTACTCATTCAGGTGAAATCACAAAATAAAATGCACACAAACGTGTCCCTGCTTGATAGACTGTAACCACCGATGAACATATTCAGTTTTGAGGAGAGAAAAAAAACAATACGGGTGCGGATTAGAACCGTAACCTGACACGCTTGGCAAGAACTCAAAGTTTGCGTATCGACGGATTTATTTACGGGTTGAACAGAAAGGCTGCACAGATTGACAAGCGGGCAGTGGCATGGTACACACATTGCAGATTGCTAATGAATTGTCTTTTTCACACACACCTTGTAGAACTGCCAGACCAGTGAAGCCATTTTTACCAGGGTGAAAAAAATTGTCACGCGAGTTTTGCGTCATCTGATCGGCTTTTCTGGATCGGCCTTTATAGAGACCGCCGATCACACATCTCAAAGCAACTATCGGCCAATTATGATTCGCGAACCATCATTCGGATCACCCTTACCTAATACTTCTGCCGAGAACTTAAGTGTACATTTCATGAGCACAAATTCAATCCCACGAGTCCATGGGAGAGGAGATGTGAATGGCAGGGAAGCAGAGTAACAAACGCCACGCGATAGACGTGGTACATCCACACTGCAGTGATCCAATCATTTCTTTCAAGGTTAAAACGGATTGCAAAATATATCTATATAACTTACCATAATGGCTTTTGGAGTATTGCTGCCGCTCACTTCCACGGAAATATCGTCATATTTATCAAAATTAATGCCTGTGGCAAATTGTGAAAATATGGCGCTCTCCTCTTCTGGAGGGGGGGGCGGCACATAGACAACCTTGGGTCCTACAAGACAGACAAACGGGACGTTACTCATTTTGGATATGAAACAAGGCTGCAGCAATGTCTTCACAGATCCTAAACACAGCCCATTTCAAAATTTTCATAAATTTTTAAGACCTCATTTGACATCCGATAAATGGTTTTAAAAACCATGTTAACATGTTGCATTCAGACCACGCATGCTAATATGTTGCCAAATAATTGCTGAAATATTGTAGCTAGGGCCTAAAAAAAAAAAGCTTTTGGTTGTCAATTGAGGTCTTGGGTCGGTAGGGATTTTTTTTCCTTTTTCAGTGGCAGCAAGAGATAGGTAGGAAATTATTATAATATTTATATCTATTTTTTCATAACATAGCCTACCTATACTACATGTACCTATACTACCTTGTGTCCCAGCATGTTACACGCACGCTGATTTTAAATGTGTACTTTTCTACTCCAAAAAAACAGACAAAGCAATGTTTCATCTTTACCTTTAATTGTATTAACCTCAATACAAACGCGGGAAACACGGGTCTAAACACGGGTTTAAAACAATCACATGCAAAAGTAAAAATGTATGCATATATTTAGGAACACATCTTCAAAAATATGGCTGTATTTCAAGTTGATAAAATAATTTAAAATCCACATCAGTTTATTTGTGCCCACACGCCACGCCCTCCCAGGATCTATAACGTTACCTAGGCTACTTTCACTTTAAAAAATGCATCAAAACCGCGCGCGATATGCAGCCGTCGAGATGAATGCTGAGGAGCTGAAGAAAAGAATAGCTAGTGGAGATTGTAAAGTTGTCGACAATACGTCATCAAAAATCAAGTCCAGTGTGTGGGAGAAATTTGGAGTTATCTGAAGAAAATATTGTGAAAGGCATATATTGTTTTCGTGTTGGATAGCCGCAAATGTGGAACTTCATCGCTGAGGATGCACAGATAACTGTGGTAACAAAGCAGTTCTATCGGACAGTATTTTTCACATTTAACACTGTTAAGTGTATGTGTGTGCAGGGCGTGTTTGAACCCAAAATTTATGTAGGTCTAGACGAAATTGCGTGGCAGATAATGTTGTAGCCGCGTCTGTTACGATTGGTAAAATGTTAAGGTTACTCAGTTTTGTGGTAACGTTAGCCATGTTCTTCATGTACCGCCCTTTTGACAGCTTCGGCTGAAGTTGTCCTTGTGTTAATTGTCATGTAATAACTTCTGTATGACCTGGCAATAAACATTTTTGTAAGTGTGTCTATAATGTGATTGGCTAAACTGATTTTATTTCGGGTGCGGGTCAGGTGTCGGTTCTATTTTAAGCGGGTTGGGTGCGGATTTTAATTAGTGCTTCTGTCGGATAAAGGGTCTGATGCGGTTTTAAGCACTGCGGGTACGGACGGGTGCGGATTTACAAAATCGGACACTTGCAGGACTCTGTCTTGTGCTATACAAAAACGGTGCAGTACAAAAATGTAAATTACAGTTCGCCTCAGTTTTTTATTTGTGTATTTATTTAATTTGTATTTCTTCCCCAAGCAATTAAAATAAATTTGGGTCGCACATAAATTGACAGGGTCGGTCGTAAACCGGAACCAAACAAATTTTTTTTTTAGGCCTAGGTACTGTAGCTCAAATCAATGAACACCAAACCCAGACCAGTTCAATCAGCAGCATTTTATTAAAACTGCAATGATAAACTACAGGATTATATTTGATATACATTTTTTAAATAATGTTGTCATCGATAACATGCATTTAGAAAATATTATTTTCAAAATAATGGCAGGATATGCTATCCAGTATAATAAAGTTTGCTAAACTATAAATTTACAGATGAAACTTATTTTCTGGCATTATCACTTTCTCCAAGTCCTCACCCATAAACTAAACCATATGGTTTGAACATTCATTTAGCCAAGTTCAAAAGACTCAGTTGGTTAAGAAAAACAGTTTTGCATAATGAAAAATATGGACCTTGATTTCACTCTTACGTGTCTTACACTGTCTATTAGACTTTTGTCTGCACCATGAAAAACTCTCGTTAATCACATTTATTTTAAGAAAACCTAAATCTTATTTTTTCCCCCCATACTTTTACAGATTTGGAAAAACTAATTCCATACAGTGAAAGAAAAGCTTTGTCTTGCACTGAAGGTAAATATGACCCACCTGCATTTTCACCAGCTTCTTGATCTGTGTTGTCTGATGTTGAGACTGGACAATCAGAGAAAGAGCAAGAAAACCAGTAAATTAAAGCAGCAGTCTATTACATACTAGTTAGTATAAATGCAGTAAATTACCCTTGGAGAACACTTCCTCATTCTGGCCTCTAAAACCTAAACAGAGCCATTGAAGAAAGAATTCAGTTAAAACACACAACGCCTGATAAAATCACTCAAGCACCACTTAAAAACAGATGAATTTAACCTCACCTCCTCTTCCAAAGCCTCTTTTCCCCGACTCTTCATCGCCACCTTAAGAGCAAGAGATTAAAATTAAATTACACTATTCGATTGTGACGTCAAAGGCAGCTTCGGCCATATTCATGTATACTACTAACCAACTGTATAATTTACCATTGCCCCAGGCAATCAACTTCCAACATAGCTGTGCTAGTTTCATGTCTATCTCCTGCCATCTCTTAACTACAATTCAAATTAGTTTCTTCCAAAAACTAACCATCACGGAATCCACCACGGAAACCACCGCGGCCTCTTCCTCGGCTTTCACCTCCTTTCCAACCTGCAACAAACAGATGGGCTCCATGAAACACAAGAGTCAGAACATGTCTGTTATTCAAAAGAAAGAAATATTACCTTCGTCGTTGCCATTTTCATCAACTGCGGGAAGATAGAGCATCATGTAAAAATTCTAATACATTTGTACATGTATTCATTCAAAGATTAATATTAAAATATCACCTTTCCCAAAGCCTCTTCTTTCGGTCTCTTCATTACCACCTTAAGAATTAGACAATTAACTTGCGCATTACACAACTCAACTGTGATTGGTCAAAGTAAGCGTTTTGTGGTCACTGCGTATAATAAGCACCATTTAATTCACTATTGCCCCAGGCAACCAACTTCCTGCATAGCTGAGCATATTTCAAGTCATCTCTTTTTGCCATTTTCTCACAAAAATTACAATTAAAATTAATTTATTCCAACAACCAACCATCACGGAAACCACCTCGAGATCCACCACGAAAACCACCGCGGCCTCTTCCTCGGCTTTCACCTCCTTTCCAACCTGCAACACAAACGGCTCCATGAAACAACGAAACAAGAGACATTAAACATGTCTTGTTATTCGAAAGAGAAATATTACCCTCGTCGTTGCCATTTTCATCAACTTCTGAAAAACAAAGCAAGAGCATTTTATGTAAAAATTCTCACATTTTCACACAGCTTTAAATACTGCCTCCAAGTGTCTGTAGATACTCAAGTCCCCAGAAACAACTTATTCAGCGAGGCTGCTATGTATGCCGGTGAAGCATGGATGTCTGTCAAGAAAAGTGCTTCTCTTGAAAAACAACAATTGCAATATTATGGTAGATACACACACCCCGAGTCATGAGATCATAAATGGGTAATTACTGTATTACTCCAGTTAAGCGATCATCGCATGTAGCCTTTTTAGTCAATTTGTAAAGGGGTTTCGTTGCTCACTTTAATTTGAAATTACTTTGTGTGGTGCCCCTTCCCACATTGGGAGCACAAAAACAGCGTTTGAAATTTCCCAAAGATATGGTCTCGCATTCATGATGTCTGTTAAAGTTAACCAACTTCTCCCTGTAAAAATTTGAAGATGTATCGAAAACGCAGAACAACAAAAAAAAAAAGAACAAAAAAAAAAACACCGACATCACAGTTAAGTAGGGGGCCATTTGTCCCAAAAGGGTTGAGTACCACCATTCTAAAATTGCCCCATACCCACAATCCTGTCCTCTAAAGACATGACAGAAAACCACACAAAACGATAGCCAACGTTTCTGCGGAAAAAAGCCAGATGCGACATGTGATTTTTCACAACAGCTATTTGAACCCACTTACGTGCCTATGTTCCTCTTAAGTGTAACAACCCAGATTGATTGACAGCCTTAATACTGGATTTCTGTTGAGGGGGATTAGAGATTATGAATGTAATATCACCTGATTTAAAGGTATTCCTGAAACCTCCTCTCCCTCCTCGGGATCCTCCCCTGCCCCCTAAAAACACCAAATAAGCAACGGTTACAGCATTCACACTGCACAAGCACAAACTCCTCTAGATTTAAACTCAGTAAATGTAACTGATTTTATAGTTCTTTAAAAAATCGTCAGGTATTTTAAAAGATGTAGTTTTTGCACAGCCCTAACCAGGGTTCCTGGACAATTTTTTTAAATAATTATTAAACTAGGAAACGTTAAACATGTGCGGTGCTTGGGAGCACTGGGTTGGAACAGGAACAGGGTTGAGAAACTGCTTACGGTGTTGCTGAAACGCTTTATTACTTCGTATAAATTCAGATACACACCTCTGCCTCTGAACCCGTCACCAGCAGTCGACCTCCATGAGTCTCCATCTACAAACACAATGGCTCACCTTAGACAGGCTCTGAATCCTTTCAAGCATCATGATTCCAGACCATAACAGCTGATATAGGATTTTAAATATCCCTAATAATGAGAATTGCTTACACAAGTTATTGCTTCTAATATGTTTGTAAAAAAACAGGGCGCCAGACCAAAAAAATTGGCAAAAGGAAATGGGATCCAAAAGGTTAAATCTCAGAGTTGCTTGGTCAATATGGTTCTTTAGAACAGCTTAGTATAATTTAGATCCAATTCGATGCCTTCACTCTAGTGATACTGATTGTATTTGCATCTACAGTGCATTCAGAAAGTATTCAAACTTTTTGTGTTGCTTTTTCACTAAAATACCACTGACAAAAGTATTCAGACTCTTAACCCATTTAATCCCAAATTTTTCCCAGACACGAAAATATCCAAATTATGTGTCATTAGTATCCCTTTGAAACAATCAATCATCATTTTTTGAAATTTTCATGGAAAAGTGTGTGAAAAAGTGAGTTTTATGAACGGTCACAATTGTGACCGGTGGGATAATGTGTTGTATCAACCATTGGACAGACTGAATATAGGTCTATTTGACCTCTGCAGTGTGTGTGTGTGTGTGTGTGTGTGTGTTTTTGTGTGTGTGTGTTTTTGTCTGCTCGTGTGTACATGTGTGTGTGCGTGTATGTGTGTGTGCGTGTGCGTGTATGTGCATGCGTGTGGGGTGTGCGTCTGGGGTGTGTGGTGTGCGTGGGGTGTGTGCGTGTGTGTGGGGTGTGTGCGTGTGTGTGAGTGTATGTGTGGGGTGTGTGGTGTGCGTGTGGGGTGTGTGGTGTGCGTGGTGTGTGTGTGTGCGTGTGTGTGTATGTGCGTGTGGAGTGTGTGTGGGGTGTGTGGTGTGCATGTGTATGGGGTGTGTGGTGTGCATGTGTATGGGTGTGTGGCGTGTGTGTGGGGTGCGTGCGTGTGTGTGTGTGTGTGTGCGTGCGTGCGTGTGGGGTGTGTGGTGTGCATGGTGTATGTGTGTGTGGGGTGTGTGGTGGGGTGAGTGGGGTGTGTGGTGTGCATGTGTGTGTGGTGTATGTGTGTGGTGGGGTGAGTGGGGTGTGTGATGTGCATGTGTGTGGGGTGTGTGGTGTGCGGTGTGTGTGCGTGTGCGTTGTGTGGTATGCGTGGGGTGTGGTGTGTTTGTGGGGTGTGTGGTGTGCGGTGTGGTGTGTGTGCGTGCGTGGTGTGTGGTGTGCGTGGTGTATGTGTGTGGGGTGGGTGGTTTGTGGTGTGCGTGTGTGTGGCGTGCGTGTGGGGTGGGTGGTGTGCGTATGTGTAGGGTGTGTGTGTGCCTACCTGTAATTGCGTGTGTGTGGAAAGTTAAGTAGAATTAACTAGCTAGCTAGTCTTTGTGTGTGTGTGTGTGTGTGTGTGTGTGTGTGTGTGTGTGTGTGTGTGTGTGTGTGTGTGTGTGTGTTTCTGTGTGTGTGTCTGTGTGTAAAATTAGGTAGAAAGTTAGGTAGCAGCAGAAAGTAAGGTAGAACAGTTAGCCTATGTGTATTAGCATGTAGATACAATGGGTTTTCCCACCGGTCACTATTGTTGCCGCTGACATGTTTGTGAGTTCTATGACCACATTAAACAAAGTTGAGTAATTGCAAATGCATATATCAATACTAGACACCTTAAACATGATGTGTACCAAAAATCTATGTCCTATCTTTATGGTAACATACTTTACTAATATATTCTTTGGTAGCTTTCTTGCTGCCATCCTCTTCTCTTGGCGCAAACAGGAAGTAAACAACTCTGGTCATGTGACAATTTACAGTAAACCTGTGACACTGCACATTTCATTGAGACCCTTTATTATTTCAATATCTGCTGGAAATGCATTGATAGATCATTCAGTAATATTTTTATAGCCTTAGAAATGAAACATTTTTTTACGGTCACTATTGTGACCGGTGGGATTAAATGGGTTGAGGCGAGACACTACAGGTGAATAGGATAATTTTTTTAGCTAGCAGATATCACCATGAAACTTTCCCAGCTGATTACCTACATTAAGATGAGAAAAAAATGTATTACAAGTTTTCTGTAATTTAATATTTAAATATGCAAATTAGGCATCATCTAATTAGATATGCAAATTAGGATATATTTAAAAAACGAAATCTGAGTATTGAATAAAGCTAGGTTCAAAATTCTTCTTTCATTGTGTTCACGTATTAGATGGGGAAAAAATTACAGAGGAATTTATGGATATCTACTTTTGTTATCCTGTAAATCAGAATATACTGCCAATACCTTTAAAAAAAAAGATTTTCGCCATGTTTTTTGGAATAAAAAGTTATATAAATCAGGCTAGGAATAAAATATTTACAAATCCCTCTGTAAATGTCTTCATAATATAACTAGGTACAAGACTGGGAAGTTTGGTGTATATAGGTGCTACTGAACTGGATATTTCGGACTTTGAGTATGATAGAAGTCATTGAGAAAACGGGCTTTAAAGATTTAGCATCAGCCAATAAGATTGCGCATTTAGAGTTAAATCCCCCCTTTTAGTTTCATGATTGGTTGCTGATAAGGAAATGGCCATATTTGGATCCGGCAGTATTGTTCAGGAGAGAGAGAGAGAGCTTTCTAACGGTGTGTGTGATGACAGGGTGCAGAGGGATGATTTATAACGACAACTTTTGATGAATTTATGAGAAATCTACAGTCTCAAACAGACAAAGTGTAGTAAAATAAAGACCTAAATGCTTATTTCTGACTTTTTTTCACCACAAGTCTGAAAGAATATCCCAAACAAATATCCCAAAATCTCAAAATTGGCCAGTGAAAGAAAAAAAAAACTATGTTTTTGCCTGCCGTGTCTCGCCTTAACTCAGAACTCAGTCAAGGCTGTAATCACTGCAAAGGCAGCTTAAAGACTTTTTGGTTATGATGTAACAAGTTTTACACATCCAGATTTAGGGCTTTTCTGTGATACTCTCAGATGTAGCAACATTTCTTCCGTATTTTGATATGCATTCAAGTACAAAATTATAAAAAAATTTAAAAAAGGTGTAGGGCGTTGCACTCCCAAATGGAAGCAGATGAGTGCGAGCTTGCATGGGCGGGTTTAACCCAGACTAAAGGATGGAACAAGTCTCGCAAACGTCACCAGAGAGAAGTCTGAAGTTAAAACATTGATTAAAAATTACAAGGTAAGAAAAAAAAAACTGAAGCATACATGGATCTTTTTGTGAAAGATTCATCCGTACATTACATGCATTTGGAAAACAGGGTGAATTTCCTGAACACTTTTTGTATGCACTGTATAATTAAATACTGTTTTAAAAATATTTCTGCTCGTTTGTGAAAGTTGATTTTAGAATTAGTTAGATCTCAAAGAACAAATATTTTATTTTAATAATTTACTATTACCATTAATAAATTATTATTATTATTAATTGCAACATTAATGTTATGATTATGGGAAAAATAACTGCTTTAATTTCTCAGATTAATAATGTGCGAGACCCAAATCTAGGATGCTTGCCCACACCAAGCACGGTCTGGCTGCCCGTTTTAGATCCTGTCAGTGACATGCGTCTCAATTAGAATTAATTATAATTATTAATATTAGCACATGCCGCATTTATGTTGTGGTCTGGAGTCCCGCAACAGAAATTTGTTTTAAGAATCTAGAGCAGATTCATTCACAGCCTTAGAGGAAAGAGGAAAACAAACCTTCATTGTTTGTCTTCTCATTTCCTGCACTTCCTACAAATAAAAAGCATCTTGTAAACAATAAACATGGCTGCCACTGCTCTGAGTGATTAAGCTGCTATGGGGTGTGTACAGAACGTGGTTAATGAGCATATAAAAAAAAAAAGTTGCCATCCATGGTTCTACTCTACAGCTGCGAAAACTCAAAGCTATGCTAAAGTAACTTCTGTCATTCACTGACTGACAGCAATGACTCCAGCATTCCTTACATGCACACGATAATTTACACTTGAGTATTAATACAAATGATTTTATGTACAAAGCGAGGCTCATGAGATAGTCAACCTGCATAGAAGCTCTTGAATCCTCCATCAGTACTACTGGAGCCTAGACCTGTAAGTGAAGAGGGGTACATTTGACATTTAAGCGTAAATTTAAAGGACACAAATTAAATTTGCCTTGATCTTTTGACATGAGCTGTTTGCACCATTAAAACATCCTGCAAGTGTCAAGCATTTAATTGAGCTCATTATTATAACATTATCGAAAAAGAAAAAATGCAGGGCGGGCTTGGTTCTATGCATCAGTTTGAACCATTGCACTCCCAAATGCGAGCTTTAACCCGGAATAAAGGACTGAACAAGTCTGGCAAACGTCACCAGAGAGAAGTCTGAAGTTATAACATTAGGGGTGGGAATCTCTAGGCACCTCACGATTCGATTATGATTCAGAGGGCTGCGATTCGATGCTAAAGCGATAATCGATTATCTGAATCTTTTTGTGTGTGAATATAAATACTTTGCTTTAAAAGTACAAAGTAATGACCCATAAAGAATTAACGTACAATACATTTTATTAACATTGCAAAGAACCAACAGGAAAATAAATGTGTGCCTGAACTAGCAGCATACTTGTAGTAAATTAATAATATAACAACAACAGGTGTTCTGACGATTCATGCTACCCATCGAGATGTGCTACTTACTGGTTATGCTTATGTGCAGACTCATTTTTCTTCTGCTTACCACGCCCATAAATCTATGCATCCTTGCTGTGGAGACTTGTAGGAAACTTTGACAGGTCAAAGATGAATATTTGATGATAATTTTTACTTTTCACACCGTTTTAAAAATAAAAACAGTACATTGTACTGTACTCTTAACTTCGAATTTTATTATAATTTTATTTCATATAATAATGTCATTTTTACTTGTTATATTAAATGTGATAATTGCTAGTTCATTTAAAATATCAAAATATGCCCCCCCCTACACTTACCCTGATTAAAATGAAATAACGATGTCATAATATTGTAAGATTTACACCATTATGGAAACAATAGAGAATGAATCAACATTCTGTTATCGATTTTGGGTAGCATTTTTCCATATGTATGGCATTTATCGACAAGGCAGCACAAACCGTCAGAACACCGGTACAGCCGAGTGTTTTTCCTCCTCTGGGTGGAAACGTGTCATATGTCTTCTCATATTTGTCGTGTTGCTTAAATATTTTAGTTTTATTCTACAAAGCTTACAACTAGTGTGGCTCTTGTCCAGCTCCTTTCCCCCCTTCAACTTCATAGAAGCCAAAATATTTCCACACGTCAGCTTTTAACGAGGCGGGTGTTTGGATTTCACGGGTGTTTTTTTTTTTTTTTTGAAAATCGTTTTTTGACATTTGTGAATCGATTCAGAATCGTCCACGTCCACATCGCGATGCACCTAAGAATCGATTTTTCCCCCCACCCCTATATAACATTGATTCAAAATTACAAGTGAGAAATAAAACTGAAGCATTACGGATGCAAGTACGGATGATACTTTTACAATAAGACCCATTACATGCATTTGGAAAATAGGGTGAATTTTCTGAATATTTTTGAATGCACTGTATATTTAAATACGGTTTTGAAAATATTTCTGCTCGTGGGGGTTATCACCACAGGTCAGAGGTCACTCTCCACCAGACCTTACGGCCATTACCGGAAGCCACTGATTATAGTTTATAAAGTTGTAAATATTACTTTAATATGAAATATTATATTGCTTTGCTTAAGGCCTTTATAAACCCCTGGAGCTGTATGGATTATATTACTTTTTTGGGCTTCAAATCTCAGGTACTACTTACTCCCATTATAAAGCTAGGAAGAGCCAGGATATTTTTTTAATATGTATCTGATTACATTTGGCTGAAAGAAGAAAGTCATATACACCTAGGAAGGCTTGAGGCTGAGTAAATCATGGGATCATTTTCATTTTGGGGATGAACTAACCCCTTAAGTATTTGGTGCTGTGGTGTTCACCTACCATAAAACTTCAAATAATAGCCCAGGCTTTTATTTTCCCAAATCGTCGAACTGCACCGGCTTGTATTTGAGACAGGCGTCTATATGAGACAGGCCTTTATAATTTAGTGTTGAGATGTTGTTCATTGAGATGTTGTTCCTAGAGTCTCTAATCTCTAAAAATCTCCAAATGCTTCACGTGAAACTGCAGTCTTCCGACCTTTTACTATCGTGTCATTTGATTTTGATTAATATGCGAGGAAGAAAGAGCAACACAGCGCTTGTGTTGTTTGAAGACGTGAGAGTGCATGAACGTGCGGCCGGGCCGCTCTCTCTGCTCGTTTGCGCACTGTAAAGCGCAGCAGTCATTCTATTCTACATCACTCGCCAATAAAAAAAAAGGCTTTGGCGTAGAGCTGGGCGGTATATCGAGTTTGTACAATATATCGATATTTTTTTCCCCCATGATATGGAATGAGGCAATACCGTTTATATCGATACAGTAGTTTGATACGAGATCATCTTAAGCGCTTCAAAATAACAGGTAAGATAGTTAACAAGTTTAAAGCAGCTTGCCCTGTCAGATGCTCGGACAGATGGCTTACTGTTAGTGACTGAAAGATAAATACTGGCACTGTTTAATGCGTTTGAGACGTGGTGCTTTCCTCAGTGCTTAACTTACATTTCACAGGTATATTCTCCATCTGTAAATGTTCAAACAAATCAAACAAATATGTCCATTTCACTGTCAGGAGAGGACGAGCTTCTGCAAGTGAATCTCCGCTAAAATTCAAGCTTCCGTTAATGAGCGTCGCCGCGCGCGCGCCAAACAGACGAGCACAATAGAACAGTAGCCCAATAATTCTGACTAAAATACTTATTACTAAAATATTTGTTGTTGGAGACAATAAATGTGCCATATGTGGAATTTTAAACCAACAAGTATATTTTCATGAAAGTGACCATTATAATGGGGTAATCAAATGCAGGCTAATATAATTAGTTTGTGCTTTTGTTTTTATTTTCATTTTTAGTTTAGCCTTTAGTCATTTTTAAAAACAAAAGCATCATTTTTGTTTTTAGTTTGTAATGTTACAACGTTAGAATGTAATGTGATTTTAACCACCTTTTTGCACATAATTTATTGCATAGGCTACATTACATTCACTATTTGTTTCCATATCCTTAAATATCAACATTGTTTGGATACCATTGAGCAGGATGTGAAATATTTTTTTTTTTAAATAAATACATTTTCTTTATCCAAATAGATAAACATAGAAAGTACAGAGATATATATCGTATATCGCCATTTAACCCAAAAATACAGAGATATGATTTTTTGGCCATATCGCCCAGCCCTACTTTGGCGAGACACAAATTTGCTTTGGCGGCCAACAAAAAGCGGACGATCTGACGGGTTTTATAAGATTAAATACAACCCGAAACAAAACAAAAAACAGACTTATCCTCTTGTCTTATCCTCTATTTACCCAAACCTGTCACCACACCAGGCGTGTAAAAGAGACAGGAGTCTATTTGGGACTCGACTCAGGGCTTGACATTAACTTTTTGAGGCACTTGTCCTTCGGACAAGTAAATTTATGTTTCACTTGTCCATGCACAAAAGTCACTTGTCCGGGTAAAGATTTATAATTTTATCTAGGGCTGCACAATTTGGGGAAAATGTCATATTCCTATTATTGAGATCAATATTGCGGTTGTGATATGCGATTGCGATATAATAAACAAATGGTTTCATGAGTCAACTTGTTTGGTTCTAAACCAAATGCACACACAGATTAGTGATAATTCTGAAATTAGCAATAACAACTAAATGATTGATAACACCTATAATGATCAATAAGCCATTGATGTTTGGATAAAAATGAACTGTCTAACAGGTAGGACATATACAGAAATTGAATAAAGTTATCAAACAGTCTGCGCAGCATAAATTATAAATTATATATAGACTACTCCTTATTAAAGCTACACAAGTTCTTTAGTCAAGAGCAGTGAGTAATTTTCTCTGTTCCCTTTGTTCTTTCATTAACTTTACTGACAGAACACTTTATTGGTAGCTGGCCCTTTAAGAGCAGCCGCTGTGGACAGAGACGCGGATCTCACACGCGCCTCATTCTCTCATGAGTCACAACTCTTTATGTCCATCATAAGACTGCTCTTGTGTTATGAAGATACTCAACAAATGACATTTTGGCTTAATTGTGTGTGTTGATGTTCGTTCAAGCGCGAAAGAGAACTGTATTCTGGCGCGCGGTCTGTGCATGCGCATCATACTGGTGCGCGTCTTTCTGCGAGTCACATTCAGGACATTCACAGGCCATTCACATTCAGGACATGTCTTCGTTTCAAATCTGTAAAATTAAATCTGTAAAATAGACGTAACGAGTGGCACATAACGTGAAGTAACATGGCATTTTATTTTGTTTGAAATTTAACTTGTCCGGTCGGACAACTAATTTTCTCTTCTACTTGTCCTACAAAAAATCCACTTGTCCCGGACAAGCGGACAAGCCTTAATGTCGAGCCCTGCGACTATTATTTGAAGTTTTACGGTAATAGGCCGTTTATTTTCAAACTTTATTTTTACATTCTAATCTAAAACATTATTGTATACAGTTTATTGAATGAAAAAACCTTATGTATTTTTTTTTGCCTTCTCATTCTTTCTTGTGGTACCATGTCAGAGACATACGTGACTGAAAGACAATGACCATTATGGAGGTCATTGTCTTCTCAGGTGTGAATCACAGCATTATTCATGATCATTCACTGCCCCATGCATATTGTCTTTCAAAACAAAAAGTGTCTTACAAAATTTAAATCAATTTATTGTTTTATGTGAATGAGTAGGCAGGGTGATTTTCACATCACTTTGAAGCAAAAACTGTAGGCGAAAACATTCATTAGTCAAAAGTCTTGTGGACACATTTAGTATGCGTTTTGTGGCCTTATTTCAGAAACTTTAATTTTTAGTTTTCAATAATCATGCATAAAAATTATTCACTCAAAAATGCAAACATGTACATACATGTTGCTCTCCAATTATGGTAGCCCTGTTTGTGCTGAATAGTGCAATGACACCTTTGCCATTAATATGTTTATAAGCAACTGAAAAAGGCACAAATGTACACACCACAAAGACCCCCAAAACCCCTTAGACCCCTAAGGGTTAACCATGACTGCTCTGAAGCAAGGGAGTTTCAAGAGAAGCCAGGATATCCCAGTATTTTTTTCAATTGATATGAAAAATCGTCTAATGGCGGAATTGTGTATTTGGCAATATAGCTGGTGAATATGTATATATATTACGATGTTATGATGAACTGTGTCTTTCTCCATTGATGTACTATAATGTTCAAAGCATTAAGGATACTGATTGTTAGATTGCAGTTGTCTGACTCCGAGTTGGCGAACGGAAACATGGTTTATGTAACATTAGCAAATCATTAGTTGTTTGATAACAGTCAAGCAAAAGGCTAGTCTCCTTAATTACCGTTGTGTGTCGGACTTTGTATAGGGCAATACGTAAAATGCATTACCATTCTGATACTGAGTGGATCTCTGCGATGCGGTGAGTGAGTGGAGGCAGGGGCTTTATACTGTAACATTTACATACTAACCATTTATGGCCAAATATGAAGCCCTGCAAAGAATGTAAAAAATACAATAAAAACCTACCAAATCCTGAGTTGGAGGACACAACAGGGCTCTGTAGAAGGACAAAAAAATGACATTAACAACTTACCTACATTAATCATTCACTGCTAATGATATTCTATTGGGTTTGAGTGAGTTACAAGCAGGAAACCTGTACAGTTATTTCCAATAGTTCACACTCCACTGCCAAAAATATGATAAATAAGTTATGACGTTTATACATTGCTTTTAACTCAAAATAAGCAATTTTCAACTTTAAAAAAAAAGCTTATACAAGATTCAACTCCAAAGGGATAGTTCACCCAAAAAGGAAAATTAGCCCATGATTTACTCATCCTGAAGCCATCCTAGGTGTATATGACATTCTTCTTTCAGACGAATACAATCAGTTATATTATAAAATGTGCTGGCTCTTCCAAGCTTTATAATGGCAGTGAATTGAGGATGAGAAAGCCCACAAAAGTGCATCTATCCATCATAAAATAGCATCTATCCATGATTAAAGTGCATCTATCCATGATTAAAGTGCATCTATCCATGATTAAAGTGCATCTATCCATGATTAAAGTGCTCCACACAGCTCTGGCGGGTAAACTAAAGGGATACTCCACTTTTTTGGGAAATAGGCTAATTTTACAACTCCCATAGAGTTAAACTGTTGAGTTTTACCGTTTTTGAATCCATTCAGCCGATCTCCGGTTTTGGCGGTACCACTTTTAGCATAGCTTAGCATACATCATTGAAGTGGACAAGACCATTAGCATTTCTCAAAAAAAAAATGACCAAAGTATTTCGATATTTTTCCTATTTAAAACTTGACTCTTCTGTAGTTACATCGTGCACTAAGACCGACGGAAAATGTAAAGTTGCGATTTTCTAGGCTGATATGGCTAGGAACTATACTCTCATTCCTGCGTAATAATCAAGAAACTTTACTGCCGTATCATGAGTGCAGCAGGCGTAATGATATGACGCAGCGCAGTTGACGGAAGGTAGCCTATTTTCACCTGCTGCACTCATGGTACGGCAGTAAAGTTTCTTGATTATTACGCAGGAATGAGAGTATAGATATGAAAGCTATATTTGCAGATATGAAATATTTATTTTTTCTTCTGAAAATCTGATCACATATTTTGCACACAGGCAAAGGTGCCCAATATCAGTCATTTCTGAAAATAAATTACAAAAGTAAAAAAAAAAAAAAAAAAAGCGTTTTGGAAAATAGCCATTTATTTGATTATCATAAAAATGTGTTTTCTATACAGATATATCGACATTGGTAAATATCGGTATCGGCCATAACAGCAATAATATCGGTTATCGGCCACAATTTTCACATCGGTGCATCACTACAAAAGAGTTACTCTTTTGGAATAAGTCGACTTGCGTACAGCCGAAAGCAAGTTATTTTAGTTAATAAAGTTTTAAATATGGACATTTATCTTACACTAATACGTTGCTTCACTTCAGAAGGCCTTCATTAACCCCCCGAAGTCGTGTGATGCACTTTTATGATGGATAGATGCACTTTTATGGACTTCAAAACAGAAACGGCCATTCACTGCCATTATAAAGCTGGGCAGTGCCAGGACATTTATTAATATAATTCCAATTGTGTTTGTCTGAAAGAATTATGTCCTATACACCTGGGATGACTTGAGGGTGAGTAAACCATGGGGTATATTTCATTTTTGGGTGAACTATCCCTTTAGTTGAAACGTCAACTTAAACATCCAAGTTGATTGTACTTAATTTAGGGCAACAACTTTTTTTTACAGAACGTAATAGCTCTGCAGCACCTCCTGAGAACATGCTGGATGTGCTCCTCATCTGACATCTACCTCAGGCCCGGTTTACACGAGAACGATTCCGGGTGAAAAACGTAAAAATATTTTATCGGATGTGCCTTTTGTCTACACGGCGACAGCGTTTTGGGGGCTTAAAAACGCAAAAAAGTGAAACCACCCTGCAGAGTGGAAATCTTAAACGATCCACCGTCGCGTTCCCATCTAAACGGTAAAAACGCAAATCAGCTCACTGTGGCCTCTCGTCGCGTACGCGTTTACGTCACAGGCATGCGCCAGTACAGGAAAAAAAACCATTATGTCAGATTATTTCCATACGTCGGACCTTCAAGTTGCCCTAGCAGCTCTGAGAAACGTAGAGTCTTTTCAGCAGTTGTACAAAATATTCTCAGATATTGGTGTTGAGTCACAGTGCTTCACATTGCCACCTGGAGTGCATACTACATCGAATTTCACACACTTTTGCGTCACCATATGCACGCAGATTTCCCCCATAAACGCAGAATAAAAAGTGATAACGCAACGCCACTTTTGCGTTTTCTCTTCAGATCGTTTCCGTGTAAACATAGCCTCAGGCTCTGAAGAGTGCACTAGTCCCGTCATAGGGTGTAATTGTAGTGCGCTAGAGGTCTGCACTCCCGCGGGAGTCCCGCGGGTCCCGACGCAATACAGTGCGGCGCGGGACAAATTTTTAAAGGTCATTGCGGGAGCGGGCGGGATGATGAGGTCAGGGATTAAAGTGAAAAAAATTCTTCTGACTGAAATTTCTTTTCAGGCCAAGTCATATTCCTTTAACTTTATTTAAATAGTCGAGACCAATAGCGTTTTAGGGGAGATGTTTTAAACCGCTTTAATATTGCCAGTTTGCATATTTTAAAATCTATTTTAATCTATGAAAAAAAAATTCTTAGCTTGACAAATAATCAACCATCTACATAACTTTTCAGTGCATGTTTTTATTTATCTTATAAGACCAAACAATGCTAAATGATATTAATATATAGTTTGTTTCATGGCAAATCGTTTTGGCTGAGGGCAAAGTGAAGTTTCATAACTATATATTTAGGCTATTTAACTTGAACTTTTTAGCCTATTAGAGAGGTGACTTATGTTTGACTGAATTGTTTGCTGTATAGCTTCTTATATTAGGCTACTTATACTTTTATACTGGATATTATTGATCATTAAAACTGACATTTAACAAAAAGAGACAGGGTTGTGTACTGTTATATATTCTAAAATATATAAAATATTCTTTATATATTTTACTATGCATTCTCTTGTATGTGTACATGCATAAAATAAAACGATACAACCCATGATCAATAATGTTTCATATTTTTAAAATGAAAACAAAAAGAATCAGGGTTGTGTTTTATATGTTGTTATAAATATATGGAGTGAAGATAATCAATGTGCGTTGTCTGAACCACATTTGTGTGGCCATTAATATGTTTATGATAATATGTTCATTTATAAATGAAAAGAGGTGTTTTGTATACATTTCGTTTTATTGTTGATGAAAAGAGGCAAAGTTGTATTTTATACCATATTTCGTTTTATTGTTGCTTAAAATATAGCCTACATAAAGAGATAACCGTAGCCAGAGGGAGCTGAGTGACGCGATCAAGAACGCCGCGGTTCCGTTTGCAGAATAACCGGACTCGCGTCCTCTCGTCCTCGGGAGTTCCTTCTCCTGAGTCGAACTTGGCAAGTCCGAACTATCAAGGACACAAGTCCGAAGTTTGCGTATTGGTATTGAGAAACGGCCAATATTGACCCGCGCTCTGTTTTCTATCATGCGCCGTGCACGTTTGCGATGACGTAATATGCACGCAAACGCACCAGGGTTCGATAGAATTAAGTTGAACGTGAAACCAGACCAACGCTGCGGGGGGCGCAGGGAACAAACGCGCTCGGATTCGGACCGCAGAAAACCAGCTGTAGCCTTACATGCACTTCTCCAAATCTAAGTGAACACGGAGCAGTTTTTCCGTGAGCGGGAATTGAAAACCCGGAGTGGACCATAAGCGATTACAGAATGTTAGAGTGGAGAGAGGAACGTGCTTTCGCTCCAATCCAGGCTTTATCACATCCCCCTCAGCAAGGTGAATACACCTCGTCTTTCCTTAATTTAAGACCTATTCAAACTAAAATTAAGACATTTATCACACGATTTGATAAATGAAAGCCTATTTACGGCCTTAACATTATGAAAAGTGAATTTAAGACATTAAGGACAGACGGGAACCAATAGACTCGCTGCAATTAACGGAAATCCGTCGTAGTGACGGAGAACTTTAATCCTTGTGAGGTGCACTTGCGGGTGCGGGCAGGAGGGATGATACGCTGCACTCCCGCAAATTAAATATGAGTATAAAGTAAAATATATAAATGATTAAAGTAGCGTACATAATTTGTAGTTGTGAGGGAGATTCTGATTGGCAGCAATAAAAACGTTTTAAGCAGCCTAAACTTGTGAATGTTGTCGGGTAGGGCAGGGCCTAATCTCACGCACACTTGTTCCTTTCCCGCTGCTCCGAGTTCGAATTCGAAAGCTAGTTCAAGTTCAAAATAGACAGCATGGACGAGGAACAGAGCGCCTCTAGCGCTTCAGATAAAGTACTGTTGTGAATATTATGCTGTTCGTAATATGGGACCAATAAATATGTTACCAAGTATTGGTAAGGAATTTTGTGTGCACGCATTTTTCCCCCCAAAACCTTTCGTCAGACAGAAAGTGCGGGCGGGAGCGGGACATTATATCACAGATGCGGGCGGGAGCGGTACTAAAAATGACAAATCTTTGCGGGAGCGGGACTGAACACTGCGGGAGCGGGTCTGAAAATTGTGTCCCGCGCAGACCTCTATAGTGCGCATTAAGTTTTACAGTATAACTTCATGTGGAAAGCTGTTTTTTTATTAATTCCCAGGAAATGAATGTGCCAATTCATTTCTCACTAGTTAAAATGCTAATTCTAAATTTTAAGAATTAGATTTCTACTAGTAACAGTGGCTTTTTCATACCAAGAATTACATTTTCACTAGTAAAATGTTGATTCTTGAAATCAGCAATGATGTCATCACTCACAGAAATACTAATTTTTGATATCAAGAACTGAATTTCAACTAGTAAAAACTATAATTCTTGATATCTGTAATTGTATTTTCACTAGTTAAATGTCACCATAGGTTTCCATTCAAATTCAATAGTTGATATCAAGAAATGATTTCAAACTAATTGAAATTACAATTTTACATATCAGAAATACAATTCTTACTACTACAAATAATCATTTGTATATCATTAATTACATAGTTACAAGTACAAATATAAATTCCTTATATCAAGAACTTAATTGTTACTAGTCAAAATGTTGAAATACATTTACAGATAACAAGAATTAACATGTTACCTTTTTATTTTTCAGATATCTGAAAATGTATTTCTGATATCAATAACAAGGAGAGTAATTTCAGATATCTAAAATGGCAGTGCAAGTCACAATGGATAAAAGTGCTGCCAAATACGTAAATGTAAAACGTAGAAACTCCTGCCAAAACTTAAATTGCAATCAGCTCACAGTAACTATATACATTCAACATATTAAATACATTTTATATGTCAAATATAAACGGACAATGTCTAATGTTCGCAATACTACTGTACTGAAGTAATAAGTTAGAGGAGAGCACGTGGCTTTCTGGTGAGGAAGAGTGTGGTCGACTTTACCTGATCTTCCTCCCAGTCATCCATGTTGAGCAGCTTCGGCTGAGAGAAGATCAATATTTCCCAGATCTGTGACAGAAAACAAAAAGTGAACACCATGTCATACTTTAGGAATCAATAACCTAGGCTAACATTTTGAGTAGGCCTAACGTTAATTAAATTCAAAGCCGGTCTTTAGAGTTCCTCTTTCAACGACAACCTACTGTAAAGCGCTGTGATATCTAACAAAAGCAGCAGACAATATAGTTTGAATTTGTTATCACCGAAATAAACCATTTAAATGCTAATAATTAAACATAGACACGCTAGTCAAAATGACTGACGTTAATTGAACCGCGGCAGAAACTAGCATCTCGTCAATTAACGCTTCACTTTGACTCTAACGACTCAACTTTCTCTTAAATTCGAGTTGATACAAATTTTTAAGAACTAAATAATTTTAGTGTAGTTTATAAAGTTAAAACAGCATACATTTATCCGAAGACTTGATGGCACGTGCGGCTGGAGACAGAAAGGGCGCTCGCGAGAGACCGGGCAGAAGTGACGCAAATCTACTTGTGGGCGGGAAAATCAGAACGCGTTGCGATTCGTGCGTTTGAACAGATTCTTTTTAATGAATCAGGCGAACGATTCACACATCCGTTTGAATGTTTTTCTACAACTTGAAGTTATTGTTCAGAATCGATGGGCCAAATGACTCTGAGTCATTATTCTTTCATTCTCGTTTAATTCGTTTTTTTTATTTATTATAATTATAATTTGTAATTATTATAAACTAAAGAAGTGTCAATTTCAAAATAGTAATTGATTATGTTTTTTATGGTCACCTGTTTGTCTGGATGGTTGGAGGTACACAGGTTTTGGGTGTTGTAGTGACCTGATTATACAGTGCTCAGGTGAAGAACAGGTGTAGCCTATAGAGGCCATCACATAATGCTGCTCACTTAATGCAACCCTTACAAAACCACCAGGTTGGAGCATGTGCTCATTCACTCGCCGTGACTCAAGAATCGGTTCCTCCTTACTGCTACACCTGAGAACACACTCGTGACGCTGAATGGCAACACCACCTGCTGAATAATCCAGTATTTCTGTTCACCAGCAGCATAAATGGGTTTTGCACACTGGGACCAGCTTAGGATGCTGGTTTGCAATTGCTATTTTAGAGTGATGTGGTGATTCTTTTTATAGAAGGAAATTCAGCCAAGAGCTGTACGTAAATATTATGTGTACTTACTCCCATTTTTTTGTTTTTTGTAAATAATATATGTATATGTAATAATAATAATAATAATATATATAAATAATAATATATATAAATATATAAATAATAATAATAATATAAATAATATATGTATATGTAAATAAACATTCTTGCACTGAGGTGCTATTGTGGCTGTGCTAGTGGATTAGCGTTCCCTTAACTGGAAACTTGGCCCTTGACTTTTCTTTAATTAATTCTGTTTTAGCAGTTATTGAAAGTGCATGTACAATTTTGTCTACAATTTATATTCCTGCAATGACACACTTGTTACCGTGTGCATTTTTTAAAGTCTGACTTTTACTATCAAGTTGTTTATAAGAGTGAAAGAGCCTTTGTAATAATCCCTGTAGGCCTAATTGTACAAACTGCTAATGGTTATGCCCTCCCCCCTTTGTTTACATATCTCTAAATGTTTTTGTTTTGCAAGGCACACACGCTTTTGATATGTGTACAGATCCACATTTTGACATATGTGCTATGTGCATGTAAAATGTATCACTGTACAGTTTTCACTCATGTTCTGTGAAGATTAAGAAAATGTTATGGACCACAGTTATTTTGTCTCTTGAATTGAGGAGAAGAGGATCTGGATGCGTCTCTTTTCTTGTATTAATAAGAATCAAAAAGATAATAGCCCAAAGGAGAAAACAAACATAGCAGCTTTACATCCAAACGTAAAGACAATACTCAACAATGAACTTAGGTAACTGAGGGCAATAAATACAAAAAAATAAACAAGGAACTAAACAACACACAGGTGATGATAATTATTTAAATAAGCTAGCAATTATGGGAACGAAGGAAACAGGGACGAAACAGCAAATAGGAACATACAAACTGAGAACTAAAACCGACAGAACAGGACATAAATAAACTGTGATTCACATTTTACCCATTTGAATGTTTTTTCTTTTGTTTTTCAAAACTTCAAATGACATTGATTAATAATAAAACTTAACTATAACTAACATAATCAAAATTGTCAGTTGTATTTTCAACAGAAGGGGCAAAAGAAATGACTAAGTTACCATGTTATGGTGAAAATAATTTATTGTTCTTTTAAGTGCTAAATTTAGAACTACACAAGCAAAAACAATGCTTGACCCACAACACACTGCTTACTGACCACTACTGACAGTCTTGGTCAACCAAATACATCAGAACAAACAGTGCTTGTGAAACAGCTTCACTGTATTTGTTTAGCTTGAAAACAGCACTATTCAGGGTCCACCAGCACTACCAGGAAGGAGTGAGGCAGTAATTTTCCATCGCATTGCTTTATATTGTTAGTATAAAAACATGTTGAATTTGAAAGACTATTCAATAAACTCTGCTAAATTTTACCACCAATTTGTCTCCTGCTCTTCCTCTGCCTTCATCTTTTGGATTTGGATATTAGACAAAACTCAGTGTTGACCGATTTTATGTTGGCAAGAAGTGTGCAACTGCAGTACAAAAGAATAACGTTGCGTGTTTATTACAGACAGTCTGAATGTCCTAACGATGGAATTCGCTGGGTGCCAAACCATTAAGTTATCTTTTTGGCTTTCATAAACCATAAGTCGCACATTACTGATTTCATATCTGTTTTTTTGTTTCTTTGTTTTTTGGCTTGGAATGTGGAAGTATCAACTCGGTCAGGGGCCTATACCATGAAGCCGGTTTAGGTGGCTAGCCAGCTATGTTTCAGTTTAGTTTGCGTCAACCCTGGGTTTTAGGGACCATGAAAGTGGTTTGGCTTTTAGCTGTGTTCATCGCCATAGTAACTTACGCTCCACGGCTAACCTGGTCCGGGGCAGGTTATGTTCTAGGTAAGAGGTTGCAAACTGAACTTGGACCAATCAGCTATGAGCAAAGTGACACATGTCTGATGCGATAAAGTCACTCCACCTGTTTCTACTCCAAATTAAAGGTCACTACATAGCAAATGATTTTTAAAGACAAAATAGTCTGGTTTTTAGTGATGCTTATTTAGAATAATACATTTGTATGATTTAGATATTATTTATGTAATTATTATACCCTTTATCAATCACGCATGTACAATTTTAGTTCATCAATTATTATTACGCAGTTTAAATGAATAAATATATAAAGGTAATATAAATATGCTTTAGCATCAATAGATGAAGCTATAAAATGACTACATGTGAGCTTATATGTTCAATTCTCTCTATACCTTTATCGGCTGTATAAAATAACTTCACAACTTTTACTTGCACTGATATACAGTAGCGAGACTTTTTCTTTTAGTTGTCCTCTTTCAGATAGCTATTTTCTTGGTGTGTAAATTTGTTTAAATTCTTACTATTTGAATACTTTTATTTAATAAGTGAATTGCGCTGCTTCTCTCGCGAGAAATTTATCTCAGTTTCACTCTTCTTCAACATGTGATTGCTACTGATGTCACACTTAAACTCCTAAACTCAGGATCAAAGCCTGAGTTGACAGAGAAAGTTGATGATCAGTATCATGGTACCAACAAAGCCTGGTTGGATTGGTTTGGTTTTGTCAACTCTAAACTAATCCTGTAACCCTGAGTTTGTTCAACTACCATCATGGTACAGGCCCCAGGTAAACTAAAAACAAATCAGGTTAAACGGTTAAAAAACGCCCGTTACCGTTTGAGCGCGGCCGTTGATTGGACAACGTCACCGTAGCTCCTCCTCCTTTACGTGACATCACGGCTGCCGCCTCCCTTGGCGTTTTTACTTTTAAAGCTTAAGCTGGAGTAAATTCTTCGGACAACATTTACACAGATGAATGTAATACATCGTTAATGGAGAGTCTTAGCGGCCCGCAAAAGACCAGAATGAACTCATTTCTGTGAGCCCGTTAGCTGAAGGATGATGATGTTTGCTGCTGTTGCTTTTAGCATGTAACTTATGCTAATGTTAGCTCTCCTCATTCAGTGTTTCTATGTGTGTGATATATAGCTAACAGAGCAGCTCACAGCCTCCGATTTCACTTCGATCTCTTTTAGACCAGGTAAGATTATAAATTCCTTGCTGTTCATCACCTCTAACACCATGCATGTGTTGTGTCTGACACAACATTTCTGCAGGAAGAGTCATTAGCTGTTAACGTTAGCTGGTTGAAGTGAGACGTCAAACTGCACATGACTGACCTCCTGTCATGACTCTTACTGCCATACTAATGCATTTGAACTCTTCGTCATGTTAGTACAGATATATGCTGACAGTCACATGACACTGGCTTTAAAACTGTTGTGTTGATTTGACTTTGATCCATCAGATATCCAATTTAACAAAGTTTAATATCTTCCTTTTATATGAATGAACACCGTAGACGTTATGGTGCTCATCTGACTGTTGCGCTGCTGTTTGACACTTGTTTGTTTTGTGGTGAATTGAATTGCCCCCGGTGTGTGTGTGTGTGTGTGTGTGTGTGTGTGTGTGTGTGAGTGTGTGAGAGAGAGAGGTGTCTGTCCAGTCTGCTGCTGAGTTGTGTATGTCATGTGGTGTTGTGTTGTGTATGTTGTCAGACAGGTGGTGTCAGTGACAGATGTCCCAGGATTATGGCAGTTCTCTCTGTTTATGTCTCAGATCACTGGCAGGGTTTTCAGCATTTCTTTTGGATAGTTTAGTTCAGTTTGTTTATGTATTTATTTATTTAGCACAATAAAAAAAACTGTCAATGACCATTGTGCTGTACAAAAATGCTAAAAACAACACAAATCAAAACAATAAAATAACAACATACATTCTACATACAGAAAAACAAGTTTACAAATAATGTGGACGTTATTAATTACATTTTTTTACACTATTCAACATCATGGCTATTAAGGGCGTAACGTTCAATCAAATTACTGACTCTTTAGTTTTTAGGGTTGTGGTTTCAGTACGGTTCGCAATGTACAATGTTCAGGGAAAAAAGGACTACTAAAAGCAAATAATCAAACTACAAGCTACAGCACAAATAAATACAGTAGAGCAAAGATGTAAAAAAAATAAACTGTGCTTCTCAGATTTTTCAGGTAGGTCTAACATTAGTTTTCATGTAAAGAAATTGAATAAAGTAATCAAGTGTAAAATAACATTGCATAATTGACTGTATAAATTAAATATTTATCCTTATTAAAGTTACAAAAGCTATTCAGTCGAGAGCAGTGAGTGATCTTGTCTTTTGTTATATGATTAAAGGTGCAGTGTGTGATTTTTAGCGGCATCTAGTGGTGAGGTTACGAATTGCAACCAACAAAAGTTACGGTGGCCGACGGGAAAATGTCATCGTCTGAGACAGCAGAGAGTAGCCAGTTCAGCAATGAGGTTTCTTTACAAGGATAAATTAAGATATTATGTTTACTTAATTATTCAGTAAAACTATATGTTATTGCGAATATTTTTGTTACTTGTTCATCATTGTGTCAGTGTTTTATTCGCTGAACTAAGCTTGCTTCCTTGCACGAAGAGCAACATAGTAACGATGCGCGTTTGTCCGTTTAGGGCTACTGTAGAAACATGTCGGCGCATTTCAATGTAAGGGGAGCCGCGGTGTATGTAGATAGAAACTGGTCATTCTAAGGTAATACAAATATAATGGTTCATTAAGTAAGGTCTTTATACACCACTGAAAGCATAGTTATGGATCTTATATTGCATTTCTGTCAATAGATCCTCAGAAATATTACACAATGCACCTTTAACATTAAAAACACAGACAGCAGGAATATTAGGCAGCTGCCACTGATCCAGTACACTAATACAGTACATGCATTGTCTTTCTCGACTATGTCTGACTAGGACACTCGCCAAGACGGGCATGTTAAAATCAGTTTTGTGTGTATTTGTCTGTTTAAGCGCAAGCCTCGAAAGTGAACTCAATATATTTGCACGCTGTCTGAGACGCAGCTGTCCGTGCGCTCACCTCAGATGAGCACACACACACACACACACACACACACACACACACACACACACACACACACACACACACACACACACACACACATTTTTAAGAGAAAGCTCTGTTTGGAAGATTTAATTTAACATTTGGAAACCCTAAGCAGGAAAGATAGTGGAGGCTTGTTACCAATGCTCTTCCATGCATGATATTTTAGATATTAGTTAAATAAGACACATGTTTTTCTTTTCTGTAAATTTGCACATGCATATTTTATTGATATTGATATTTATTGATATTGATATTTATTGTATTTCATTTTATTATCTTATTCCTATGTGTGTATGTATGATTTTTTCTGTGAATTTCTCTTCTGTAAAGCACTTTGTAAAGACTGTTTTTAAAAGGTGCTGTATAAATAAAGCTTTACTTACTTGCTTGCTTACTAATGCAATAAATTACAAATTTTACAAACCATTTTCAGGACAAATAACCAGCGGGCCAATATCGCGACAATTATTTGTAATTAATCCAGAGAAGCTGAAATCGTTATCTTAATGAAATCTTAGCAAAGTCATTATTTTTAATAGCTATTAAATCACAATTAATCATGCAGCCCTAGAACATCTCAGCTCAGGATGGCCTGAAAAAAAAAACATCTATAATTAACACTTCTAGGCATAGTTTCTTTGTGTAGGGAAATTTGTCATTTACTCACCCTCATAATACTATTCCAATTTCCAAACCTGTATGATTTTCTTTCTTCTGTGGACCACAAAAGAAGATATTTTGAAGAATGCTGAAAACCACAGTTTTAGACCTTGTTGACATGCATAAGCTCCTGTATGTCAATCATAAAACATAATTACTGTAAAATACTGTTCATGTTTATGCTTTTATTACATCTGTATTAAGTCTGTAACAGCGAATCTCAAACTCAGAATTACAGTAGAATGAGCACTTTCTTTCCCCCATTACAAAAACTCTGAATGAGCACTACTTTTGCTTATGTACCACCTAAAAAAAGATTCAGAACTGAGACTTAAACCCTTCGTATTATAATTTATGACTCTAAAAGTGGAACTTTGAATGACCTTGATCATTACATTTCGTCTTAAACTCAAAGTATAAGGAACAAGAATGTGCAATGTTATACATGTACACGCATGTATTTACAGTATATACTTATATATGTACATGTACCTTGAAATACTGCCATAACCTGATTAGTGAGTTAAATATTCCTTAAACATTGACTCTTTTGCCCACACAATTTATCCACCTTAATACTGCTTTCTATTTGTTTCTAATCCGTTCATATTTTACATTTATACCGGAATCAGTCAAATTTTTGCCACAGTTAAACATTTACATCTCTCATTTATTCTCTTTGTATTATTTTCCTTTATAAAATAGCAACTAGCAAGGGCTGCCAAAATGTATGTATATATTTTTTATATATTTTATAAAATAAGTGCGCTCAATTTAAGAAAAGAAAACACTCTGTAAAAGTAGAATTGTAAAAGCTTTTACTGTTTTCAGCGCACCTGAAATATTTAGTTTAATTCCAGTTAATTTGTATGACGCTTTTCACAATACATATTGTTTCAAAACAGCTTTACAGAAAATGCTTTTTCTATGTTTTCTGTTATTAGTCAGAGATGAGTGTGTCAAAGTAATGCACAGCAAATAAAATGTTTTATGTGTTCAGTTAACATCATGTATTCAGTTAAGCAGTGAAAGTGCAGCAGCAATTACAAAATGTGCTTGCAATGATTATAATATAAGGATAGTATTACAATATTAGGAAAGTGTGTGAAAGTTTTGCGTGTTGATCCAAAGTTGTGTCATGTGAAATCTTTGCCGTTGTCTGCGTTAAATCCTGTCTCCAAAATGGCATATGTGTTTGTGCTTGTGTTATGTGCTCTGTTGTGCTGCCCTTATTTAGCTTTTCCTTCAGCCCGACGTTTATTTGCTTTTCTAATAAATGTGAAAGGACTGTTTGTCTGCTGCGCTTTGCTTTTTCAGTAGGCGTGAAAGATCCAGACTTCACCTTGATTCTTAGTCGTGAGATTTTGTTCGGGTGCAGTGAAGAAGGTCAAATATTTGTCTTATCTAAGTGCATGATATGCTTCAGCATAAAACATTCTGTTCATAATCATTAGTGTGTTTCTTTTGGGAAGTGTCTGCACTTTTGAAAATATGAGCCAATTGTGTGAAATAATCCAGTTTCGTCATCTCTGAGAAAGTCTGACGTGGTTTTATCTGGTTTCACAAACCTTGTGTATTTAAACCCAGAAGTTAAAAGAAGCCCCTAAAACCTGAAGTATATTTAGCTTTCACACACATATGTTAGCGTACAGTATGTGTAGAGTACATGTGACAACTGTAGTCAACAGCAGGGAATGAGAGCACCGTGCGAGTGAGTGTATCCTAGTTTTTCTTTCGTGTCATCTACAAGCTCAGTATACACACATGCCTTAAATATGGAAAAAGAAAATTCTCTCATGATTTACTGACACATGCCTCATCCTGGATGTGTATGACTTTCTTTCCTCTGCAGATCAGCAGCAGTTTTAGAAAATAATATCACATATAGGCAGAGTAAAAGTAAACCATATTACTTCTAAGCATCAAAGTTTTAGTCGCCATTCACTTACTGAAATGATTTTCATAACATCTTTGTTTGTATTCTGTATAAGAAATAAAACCATAGAAGGGGGAGAGTTAGTTTTCTTTTAATTACTTGAGAAACAAATAACTAAAATTTTATTTATTTTGCAGGATAATATATACTAACTCTTAACCTGTGGTCATCTGGGGATTGTTTTGACACATCTGAGAGGTGAGACAATGGTTTCTGGGTCGATCACATTCAAAACCAGAATCAGAAAGAGCTTTATTGCACACACAAGGAATTGACCTCGGTATTGAAGCTTCCAGTACACGCACATAATAACAAGACACACACAACAATCCTCTCCGCAGTCCTGACTGTCCGGTTAATGCCGAGTTCAGACTCCACGATTTTAGCCCCGATTTTGGCTCGCCGACAGGTTGAGAAATCGCAGACAAATGCCCGAAATCACAGGCAAATCGGTGCTCGTTCACGCGAGTGACAATCACGCAGTGTGAATGAGCGATCTGAGAGAATCGCCGACGAGTCACCGACGCCTGTGAGATATTTGGCATGCTAAATATCTGGACCTGTCGGCGATTCACAATCCTGCTGTGTGAAAAGTGTTCTGACTGAAAACTACATCGGCGATGACCGACAGCCAATGAGAGAGCAAGATACAGGACAGCAGGATGTTCAGGGAGGAGTTATAGTACAGAATATCAGTATTTTAATAGATAGGCCTATATTTACTATATCAAACAGAAACAAAGCACAAACATTTGCATGACCAGCAGCAACAGCAGGACATTTGTAAAATTATTTATTTACCCCCAACTCTCTTTGCAAAACACAGTCCTTGCTCCCCTCGTCTTCCCAACCATTTCCTCCAGCATAAACTGTTTATTTTTCTCATTTTCGCTGCAAATCAGCGCACAGACAATTTGGATCGCAATCTTCTTGTAGGCTATCATTTTTAATTACAAATTCAGTGTCGCGCGAGAACTCCGGTCTCACGCACGCGTGATCTTCCGTTATTTCCTTATCACTTCTCGCGTTTGTTTGGTTGTGAAACGTAGTTTGCGGACCAGGGAGAAGTTGTCAGCGATTATTTCTTTTGTAAAGTCATGCAGTGTGAAACCTCCTGTCGCCGATCCATCGTGCAGTGTGAACACCAGCAACTGAATGTTAGCCCAGATAGTCACGCAGTGTGAAAACAACAGTGACACAATTATTTTGAAAATCATGCAGTCTGAACTCGGCATCTCCTGGTGTGAACCAGACAGATCTAGATGAACAGGACAGCCTGTGTGAGTGTCCCACTCAGGTCCTGAGAGATCGTGAATGGCTCATGGCTGTTCCTCCTGAGGTCCACGATCAGCACATGGAGATGAACAATAATATTCAAATAATACTTTAAAAGTGCTACAATAACTTGAATACAATGTGATAAACACGGCCGCATGGCTGTCAAGGTCAATAAAAAAGACAATTGTGATTTTTTTTTTTTTTTTTTGTAGAATGCAACAGAATTATCATACTTTTTTCAGATAATTTGACTTTTATGACAAGGTAATGGTATGGTATAAAGTGTCACATGGTCTCACTCCCTAGACATGTAAGAATATCTTTGTATTAATTCTAATATTTGTGGAAATGCTTATATTACCTTGAAAAATATATTTTGAAAAAAAAAAAACGTTTGCGGACATAAGATGTGTACACTTATATATTTTTCTGAAATTAGATTTTGTTTGTACACATTTTAAAATACATAAAAATATATATTTTCTACATGGTGGACACTAGACACTACAATAGTCATTGACGCTCGTATTTTAATAACCAAATAGAGTACATAGCCAAAAGTATGAGCATTGTTAAAATTAAACTTTTCCATCCCAAACATACATTTCATTTTAAAATATATTCATACAGAAATCAGTTATTTTAAATTGTAAGAATTTCACAATATTTTACTGTATTTTTATCAATTAAATGCATCCATGCTGAGCACAAGAGGCTTCTTTAGACACATATACACTGCAACTAAATTTGCTTGTCAATTTAAACGTTTTTTCCTTGAATTTCATTGAAAAACAATTCTTCATGCCTTAAAATAGCTTGAATGTAATGTAACTCAACACCCTTGCCTCATTTAGTATATGCGGTTCTATGAATATGCAAATGAGCCCCGCCTCCACTCACTCACTCAGCTCAGAGATCCACTCGTTGGCGATCACACGTTGATCTGATTGGTTACAAGGTAGTTTGTGACGTCAGAAACACCAGCGGTTTCAAACCATGTTTTTGAGACAGTCTTTGGTTCACTGCAGTTTTAAGAAGAAAATATTCAGCAATGCTGTTGACTTATGAATTTACACATGTTTTGTCTTAAAGAATATTAAAAACACCACATAGACATAAACAATATGAAAAATTTGGTTTTTACCACAGGGGGACTTTAATCCTTTTCTGTTCAGTAATTTACTGGTGTGACAACCGCATTCTACAACAGAATTATCTCCCGAAAATGAAAAAAATCCTGTACAGAACCCAACTGACCAAACTAGCTGTTAATGACGTACAATGAGAGAAATGACAGACGAGAGATACGTACATCTCTGATGCACGCTAAAACACGTAGTTTAACGTGCATCAGAAATGGTATCTCTTGTCTGTATGTGCGGTGCAAGAAATCACATGGAAAGCGCTACGAGCCTGACTCGTGTTGCCAGATCTTGTGAGAAATCAGCAAACAAGTCAATAAAAAACCCCAGAAATAAATGGAAATGCTTTATGCTGAAAAAGTCGGTTAACGTAATGTGATTGCGTAGTGCTACGTCACACGTAGGCTCACTATTGGCCGACGCTGGTCATGTGTGTGATGCGTGTGACGTACAACACAGATACACTGCGCTGTTAAACTACCGAACTGACTCGAGGCATAAACAAAACACTTTAGTTAAAATTGCTGAACACAACGAGTCTTGTCACTGTAATATTACTTTAGTCAGAATAGCGAACTCACTTCCCTATTTAAATGCGGTTGTCACCCCGGAACCTCTACAGTGTGTAAACATTAAAACTGCCCCTGTAAGTGTTGTGTGTTTGTGCTGTGTTACAGAGAGACGGTGAAGATGAGTGTGATAACGAGGCATGTGAGGCAGGATCTTGGTGTTAACCTCTGCTGAGAGCTGTCTGTGGGGAACATGTCTGTGCACGAGGACCTGGATCACCCGCGCTTCTTCGTGGGAGCTGATGATGGAGAGGGGGACGAGCTGCAGGATCCAGGCAGAGTGCTCGGCTACGACTGCCTGTACGAGGACGTGGAAGAGGAGGACGAAGAGCGAGACGATGATGAAGAATATGATTCGGTATGTGAGATTTCTAAGCCTTACTTGCTGACAGATCTTCAGATTCTTGGCCTGTCTTCCTGCTGGTCAACGGCACAGAACCATCAGAACAATTGGTCTGACCTTCGTAGTTGGTTCTTCCCAGTCAGCTGTGTGTGAACTTTGGAGAAAGAACACAAAAGGGAATTATGTGGGTAGAACAAGGAGAACTCAAAGCATTGAACATAGTGTGAAAAAAATAAAATAAAATGGGTCATTGGGTTCATAAATTCTGAGTAACAAAAAATCCTCTGGATTCACAAACACTTTGAAACCTCAGATTTGATAGATAAACGTGTGTATGGTAATTCAATCCAAATATTAATCAACAGGGCATGTTTGCTCATTTACATCAGCATCCCCCCTCCACACACACACATGAATTATAAATACTTGAATTACGTGCACAGGACTGCAGTGGGTTCTTCTTTCTTCTCAGGTTTGACACCAGTATTTTGCATAAATGCAAAAGAAATTATTTGGCCATATGCAAAATGTTCCGATGTTTTACTCAGCATTAAGTGTGGTTGGGAGCGTGTGTACTGGAAGGCTCTAAGCTTACACTGCTATTTTAAAGCAACAAAAAGCAGATGAAGGATGACGTGCGATATCAGTTATTTATAGACTCCAGCATAGTTAATCTGACTCCTTTAAAGTTATTATTTAACCTCTTATTCTTTATAGGTAAAATATTTAATCTGAGCATTTAGATAAAAAAAGTTACAGTTCCTGTTGTTTTCAACGTTATCAGTAGTAAAGGCCAACCGACAGGAAGCATAAGCACACCTAGAGGAGGAGAAGCATTTAAGCAACAGTTTGTACATTGAATATCAGGATGCTTTAATATCTCTGTTAATCTCATCATAATTCTTTTTGAGTTTCAATTTTATTTAAGTTTATAAGTTGTCAGATGAAAGCAAACTTTAGCTACATGTTAGAACATAATATGTAGTGGGACACACATCATGTGTCCTGTGAAAATGGTTCAGATGTGCATTAGAGGTGCAAGCGACCCAGACAGAACTGTCCCAGCAGTCACTCCTCAAACAGCTTATTGATGAATCCTGTGCATCTGATAGGCCTTAGTACAGCTGTGCAATTCTGGATTAATCGAGAATCACGTGTTTTGTTGTTGTTTAAAAAAAAAGGGAGATCATTTTTCGCCCAAGATTCTGAACATGCATCTAAACAAGATAACGTAATTTACTAGAAGTTCTGACAAAATGTAGATTGCAGCAGTCTATTTGAAAAATATCTAATTTAATTGAATATATAATTTAAAATAAAAATCAGTTTGAATGAATAATTCAATGACTCACTCATAAATACTTCACTAGTTTCATTACTGGACGAATCAGCGTTTTTGAAAGAATCTCTTAAATGAATGATTAAATGACTCACTTAGTCTCTTGTCGCCATTTTCTTGGTGTGACGATGTTATTGATGCAATCTTTATTTGAAGCATCAAGTTACTTTCAAAAGATGATTTTGATTCTATTCCATTTCGATCGCTACCATAGACATTAGTGTTTATATCACAAAACGAACACAAAAATAGTGATACCTTCCTGCAAAGTACTAATTTTGAGTTTTGATCTGGAAAACAATATGTCATGAATTTAAATAATTTAATTACTTTTAGTTATGTTTCATGAAGCCAGAATGTTCAGATTTTAATATTGTTTTGGGTCATTTCTGTAATTTTATAATCCTGTTTGGTTATTTCAGTATTTCATTTTTTTTTTTCAGTATTTGTATTGAACATGTTCATTCCAAAAGGATAAGAACAACATATTCTAGAATAAGTTCCCTTTAATGTTTCTTGCATGAGTTTTACTAGGTATGCCAAAACTGATCTTCTATTTTAAGCATAATTTGAGATGCATGCGTTTTATCTGCAGCCCCCAGAGAGACAGATCGTGGTGGGTATCTGTGCCATGTCGAAGAAGTCAAAGTCCAAGCCTATGAAGGAGATCCTGGAGAGACTGTGTCTGTTCAAATACATCACTGTGGTTACACTTGAAGAGGAAGTCATTCTGAATGAGCCGGTGGAAAACTGGCCACTCTGCGATTGCCTCATCTCTTTCCATTCCAAAGGTTTGTGCCATCATGTCTGTTTTTGGTGTAACAGATTTTAAATATAGTTAGTACAGTATTTTCCATTAAATAATTCACATCTGACTACGATGTTTACATCAGTGTATAAGTCACATTTTATTTTTGCGTTCAGAAATGATGTCAATTAAATTACTGGTTAATAAAACAAAACTTTTATAAACATTATAAACACTATAAACATATATTTTATTTCCCCTCACTCTACAACAAATCCTTTAAATTTAACTATTCAGTACATGAATGCAAATTGTAAGTGTAAAGTATTAAACAAACATAAATTATTATAGTGGCATTCATTACAAACATTTTTTTTTAAATGTCAAGCCTAAACAAATTTATTTCAAGCTAAATTGAAACACCCAGAGTGTGGGAAATTTGCTTTACCAAATTTGCTTTACCTCGGATTTGACAAAATGCTTTGCGCATGTTTTGCGTGCTTGATGGTGATTTATGAAAGCATATGGGTAGCAATATTCAATTTGAAATGTAATATGCAAAATAACAATGCAATATTTAAAATGGCAATGCATTTCTGTATTTAAAATTAACATTTTCCATTACATCTGTGCAACGTTTGGTACACAATGAAAATTAAATGATATAATTTACATTTGCCATTTAATAAACTAGTTTTAATAGTCACCTTCATGTATATAGTGTTTTTAACAATATAGATTGTTTCAAAGCAGCTTTAGAGTGATAATAGGAAATTAAAGTAACAGAGATTGTTTTGGCCTTACAGCAGCTCTAGAAAAAAAAGTTATTGTCTAGCTAAAATTAGTTTAGATTGATTCATTTCCGTCGTAAAGATCATTAGTTATTAACTTAGGGGCCGCTAACACGACACCGTTCTAACAGAAAACCCTTAATGCGATCCGGCTGCTCATTTGCACAAAACAGTGCCTGGTGGCTCAAGAACGCAAACCATGAAATAGGTTCCAAGGTACAAGCCTTGAGAAATGTATATTACAGAATTTTGTATCGCTTCCGTGTAGCCACGTGAACTGGAATTATCCCAACAAAGTTTTATCAGTACAGAGGTAAAGGGAAGGAGGCCTTCACAAGGGAGAGGCTAGTTGACACTTCAGGGCTGCGTTGTCGTCGTGTCCAGGTGCAGGTCCTTCATCAGATCCGGATACGGCCTGCATCCGGCGGACTGTGGTAAACCTCGGGATAAACATAGAGACTAATATTAGTGTAGACGCCATCCTTCTTATGATATAACAAGTACATCAGGATTTATAGGAAGTGTTCCCAGTTCCGGCTGACCTAATCTATGCAGCTTAACATTGAATTATATTAGTTTATATAACTTATATAAGTTTATGTGTTATTTGTATGCTAAGTCAAAGAGATGTGTTTTTAGTCTAGATTTGAACTGACAGACTGTGTCTGCTTCCGAGACAATGTTAGGAAGATTGTTCCAGGGTTTAGGTGCTAAATAGGAAAAGGATCTACTGCCAGCAGTCGATTTTCATATTCTAGTATTATCAACTGGCCGGAATTTTGAGATCGCAATAGACGTGAAGGACTATAATGCTTTAAGAGCTCGTTCAAGTACTGGGGAGCTAAACCATTTAGTGTTTTGTAAGTAATCAGCAATATTTTAAAATTTATACGATGTTTAATAGGGAGCCAATGCAGTGTTGTTAGAACCGGGCTAATATGGTCATAACTTCTGGTTCTGGAAAGAACCATTTTGGACCAGCTGTAGTTTGTTTATTAAGCGTGCAGGGCAACCACCCATAATAGCATTACAATAATCTAGCCTTGAGGTCATGAACGCATGAACTAACTATTCCGCATTTGTCATTGAGAGCTTATGACGTAATTTAGATATTTTTAAGATGGAAAAATGTGGTTTTACAGATACTAGATACGTGACTTTCAAAATGAAAGATTGGTATCAAGAGCACACCCAGGTTACTAACCGAAAACGAAGACTTGACAGAGCAGCCATCATGCCACTGTATGCGTTTTCTCAGATCAGATAGCGATCTCTGATTTATCAAAACGATTCCATTTACACCTGGTCACATAAATGTGTTTTTCGCAAAACGGATTTAAATCCAATCTTCAATTCCCGCGCTATATGCAGATTTAATGGAGTTCACGTCACCGAGAGCAACAGATATGAGCTGCATTTTATTGATGATCAGTTAAAATCAAAATCAAAGACCGCAATAAGAGAGAGCGGCAACAGCACTGGTAAGATCATTATGTTTCTTTACTTTTAAAGATGAAGATTGTGTGTTAAGCGTCTGCGACTTAGTTTCAATTTAATTTGCGATAGTTTGCTCGTTTGCTTGATTAATAGATGCTCAGCTTCTTATCTGTGGTAATGCGTGTTGCAGTCATATCTGGCTATAACATTACACATTACACACTCTCACATGTTTGTTTTTTAGCATTTTTAGGAGGAGTAAATTTACATATGTGGTTTCACCAACCAGATGCATTTACACTTGTCCAGTTTCGTCTGGAATGCGGCCCAGACCTCCTCCTGAAGTGGTTTGAGCGATCGGATTCGAATGTGTTTCGGAGGGCATTTACACCAGGTCTACGGTATTCATGATCGGATGGTTATCCGATCACAGAAAACGCATGAAGTGGTCAGGTGTAAACAGCCTCTAAATGTCGGAATGCATTTTCAATTTGCACATTTTTTGGTACAATTTTGCTACATTCATTGCAGGACTTTTAATGCAATCGCAAGTGTAAATGCAATAAAGAAAAATTAAATTTAAAGGATCATTTTGCTACAGTTTTTGCTTGAACATATCTAATTATGTTTTTAATACATTGTAATTTTAATTTTGCAACTTATAAAGCGTTAATGTGTATTCAATTTACATATTAAAACTAGTGTATTAAATGGCAAATGTAAATTATATAATTGAATTTTCATTTTGCACAAATGCAATGGAAAATGTAAATTTAAATACAGAAATGTATTGCCATTTTACATATTGCATTGTCATTTTGCATATTATATTTCAAATTGAATATTGCTACCCATATGCTTCCATAGTAATTGCGTTATATAAGGCACATTGTAATAAAAGCCGGACAATAAAAAACACAACTTACATTCTAGAAAATATGGTATCTAATTACTTTAAGTACAACATGTGTAATGGATTACATTTTAAATTCCTTTAAATTCTTTTAATTTTTACTGACTTTAAGGTTTGCACATATTTGCAAAATCAAATTTTTAAGGTTATGTAGAATATCAATCATGCTCATTTATATCATGGTCTGTCGGTATACTCTATTTTGATTGGCTGGACGGTGTGTGTGTGTGTGTGTTACAACCATCGAATGCACAAGTAGTTCCGGTCAGTTACTGTATTGAAAGCAAGAACATGTGTAAATATGTTCATTCCTCTTGATATGTTCGCTTCACATATCAGAAGCGTGACCCCAGACTTTTGTTCATTGTTTTTTGTCTGCTATTAAAGGATTCCCTCTGGATAAGGCTGTGGCATATGAGAAGCTGAGGAATCCGTTTGTCATCAACGATCTGGATCTTCAGTATTTTATTCAGGACAGGTGTGCTTCACGACTGCCATCAGAACATCTGTAATGGTGATGTACAGTGAACCGTGTTCAGGGGAAAACATCATACAGTTGTTTATATTCCTGACATGATTATGGTCTATTCCACTGAAATAATAACAATGGGGAAAATTATTTGAATGATTATTTGAGTAATTGTTTGAGCACACATGATGTGCTCCAATAAAAAAAGATATTGCCAGCCTTCATGTTTTTAAAACTGGAAAAACTTTCACTTTCACCTGAACTTTCAGATAGGAACTGAGAGAGGTATTTATAATGACACCATTTAGTCTCATTGTGACACTGTTTAGTCTTGAGTTAACTCTTTCAACAAATAGCTAATGTTATTAACTGCTGAATATTAGCATTTTAACCGGGTCAGCATGGCAACCTTCAGCATGCATGCCAGAATTCAGCCACAAACATGCATTGCATTCATCTGATTTTGTTTTAGAAATGTCTTGCATCTCCTAAGCCATCTACACGACAAATTGCTCCTGATTTTAATGTGTTTAATACACAAGATCACTGCAGCCCTGTGCCTACGGCAGTATAGCAGCTTAAAGGGACAGTTCACCCAAAAAGGAAAATTCGCTTATTTATTTACTCTCCCTCATGTCATTCCAAACCCATGAGACTTTTGTTTTTTATAAACACAAATGAAGATATTGGTAATGATACTCGAGAGATTTCTGTCCTGCCATTGAAGGTCAATTCAATGCACCATAAATTTCATAAAGACACTATAAAACTAATTCATATGATTGTAGGCTTTTCCATAAACATTGATTAACGCACATACATAGAGCACATCAAATATGGTAAATTGAAGCTCAGCCATGCTGGAGAAAAAAAATCATTGCTTTATTTGTGTTTCGAAGATGAAAGCCTTATGGGGTTAGAATGGCATGAGAGAGAGTAAATGATGACACAATTTTCCTTTTTGGGTGAACTATCATTTTAAATGGCAAAATAAAAATCCATGTTATGTGTTCATGTTTAGGAGAGAGGTGTATCGGATCCTGAAGGCCGAGGGAATACAACTGCCTCGCTTTGCAGTTCTGAACAGAGATCCTTCCAGACCAGAAGGTTTGTTAACTCCCTTAAATCTCACACTGACCTAGTTTACACTACATACAATAAGCCTGTGGCACCAGTGGACAGATAATGTGTTTAGATGTGCTACATCTCAGTGGTGTGTCCTCGTGAGTTTGTGGTGTGTAACTGTCATTTCTCTTATTCCGTGCATTTTCATGTCTCCATATTTATTAGGATAATACTTACTAATCAAAGAAACAACAGCCTATAATATTAGCAGTAATATTAAAATATTAATAAAACTGTTATGGGGAAATATTACTTTCCAAACTTTTTTCCTTCAGTTTTATTGGGAGGAAAAATTAACTACATGATGTTTTTGTTTGTTAAATAATGAAAAGTTACATGCTTAAAAGAAGAGAAATTATTCAACCTCAGGAATGAGGTTAAAAATAACTGCATGAATAAAACTGCTGGTGAACATGTCATCATCTCTAGATTTCTTTCAGGAAAGTTATCTGGTGTTCATAGCTCATTAGTTAACTAGAAAACATATTTTCGAGAAGAGCAGATTGCTAAGTGCCCAGCATTTATTTGTTATACTTAACCTGTTAGTGACGTCTTAACACTATATTAAGTATATAACAATGTATATGCATGTATGTAATATATACTTATATATTTCAACTTTTGCAGCTAGTGGAAACATATTTTTATAATTAGTAAGACATCAGGTTATTTGACTCAAAATGAAGGAACATGCCACATTTCTTTTTCTAGTAATGAATTATTGTGAGTTGCTTTCATTGTTTTACAGTACTTATTCAGAGCCTCTGTTAACTCTTTCAGGGAGTTCAATTTAGACATGTGGGTTCATGAAAACCTGCCATACCTGTTAGTTATAGTTTAAATGGTTGCAGGTTCACTTTGTAATTTACAGAATTAGTTGAGAGAATTTTTTCAATTTATTTTTCAATTGACCTCATGTCAAATTCTGATCTAATGTAATTTACAGAGTTAGTTGAGAGAATTTTTTCAATTTATTTTTCAATTGACCTCATGTCAAATTCTGATCTAATCAAATTAAGACCATGTTAATTAATTGTTTAAAGCAATGTTTAGTTAAATGGACTGAAATGTCCCTTGAGCTTCATGTGTTCTCTTTGAGATACTCTTGTACTGTGAATGTGAGGTGGTAACAGCAACATACAAATGTAAAGTCATGTGAGAGAGGAGGTAGTGCTGTGATTGGCTGATCGCCCTGTCAATCTGCCAGTGAGATCATATGTGCATTTGGACTCTCAAAATACGTTCTGCCTCAATTTCCTGTTTCAAAAAGACCTGCATCAAACAGAACAAAAAGTAGCATTCATCAAACCATTTCACCAGTTCTTTATTATGTTTCTTAAGAATGTAATCTGGTGGAGGGAGAGGACCATGTGGAGGTGAATGGGGAGATTTTCCAAAAGCCTTTCGTGGAGAAGCCAGTTAGTGCTGAGGACCACAATGTGTACATCTACTACCCCACATCTGCAGGAGGAGGCAGCCAGCGGCTCTTCCGCAAGGTGTGTGTGACCTAAACACCCAAAAACACACCACAGTACAAAATTCCATTCTTTGCAAAAGTATTTTAAAACCAGCTGAAGAAAACAATGTACTTAAATGTTTTTTTTTTTTTTGGATATACAGTGTTTACCAAAGGATTTTAAGAGACTACGGGGGGCTGACCTCAGGGGTATGCCTCCCCTCTAAGAAAATTTTGTACATTTTAAAATTAAATAAATTTACCTGATGTACTTTGATAGTGCAGATTAAGAGCTTCAACCCATTTTCAGTGTCCAAAATATTTGCATTGACTTTAAAGTGGACTTAGACCTCCTTTTAGTTGTGATATAGGCTAAATCCAATCCAAATCCAGTTTTTGTGCATCTCCGATTGAAATAGCAAGTGTGAATTGCATTAAATCACATGTAATCCGATTTTTACAAATCCGTTTCGGACTTCATATGTGGTTTGAAATCCTATTCAAATCGCATTTCTGGAGATCCGTTACAGTCTGACTGCTCTGTTCGGATTTATGTGGTTTATGTGACTTTCTCACGCCATGTAAAACATAAACGGCAGACGCTGTTTTAAGAAACTGCTGAAAGTCACTGCAGAAATAAGGTTGTGTTGCTGGAAAATGTTAAACAGCAGAAAATGACAATATAACGGGAAACGACAGTACAAAATAAAGCCGCTCATACCAGCGTCCGTTCTGCCGACACAGTAGTCCAGCGCGGCGGCTACACATTGTCATGTTGTAAATAAGTCTCATCTGAACTCGTCCTAATGTCTTGCGGTGTGCTTGGACACATTTCTGATCACTGTACATCTATTTCAGATTGGCAGCAGAAGTAGCGTCTATTCTCCTGAGAGTAACGTCAGAAAGACTGGATCCTACATATATGAGGAGTTCATGCCTACAGATGGAACTGATGTGAAGGTATCTCAGTCTGTCTTATCTCCAACAGGGTAAAGACGCTCATGCACAACTCAGACTAACACACATGCTTCTCATGTTAGCGATGTTCATTTTGAGTGATCAGAGCAAAATGGTTTGATTTCTTAAGAAGAAAGTTTTTTTTTTCTTTTCACAAAACATCATGAAATGTGAGGTATATGTGTAAACTCTTGAGTTGTGTTTGCCTGGAGCTTACAATATCATTCAAAAGTTTGGAATAATTAAGATTTTTTTTAAAATGTTTTCTTCTGCTCACCCAGGCTGCATTTATTTGATCAAAAATACAGTAAAAACAGTAATATTGTGTCATATTACAATTTAAAATAACTATTTTCTATGTGAAAATATTTGTAGTGTGGGTTCAATGTGGGTGTGATGGAAAAAGACAAGGGTCGGCGTGACTGGAACTTGTACACTTTATTAACACTGAGTATTTACAGAACGACAGTGTGCCCTGACCTTTATTCATCTAGTCAGCCTGACTTCAATAAAGATCAGTCATTCAGATCCAGTAGGTGGTTGCGCTACATTTGAGTTTGAGTTCGTGCTCGTGGGACTTTCCCATCCCTTCCTCCTCTCTCCCACTTCCTGTCTGCTCTCCATAATGACCTCTATAAACACTCAAAAATGCTGAAAATAAATCTTTAAAATATAAAGGAAATATACTTTAATAAACAGAAGTATTAAAGTACATTTAATATACTTTAATAAATGAAAGGTTAGTCATTAAAATAATTTTTCGACTTAAAAGCTGTGCTGATAGACACTGATCCCTTGATGAATGAAACGGCACTATTTCCTCTGCTTTGTCTGTGTTTGTTGGCATCAGGTGTATACTGTAGGGCCCGACTACGCCCACGCAGAGGCCCGCAAATCTCCTGCTCTGGATGGGAAGGTGGAACGAGACAGCGAGGGGAAAGAGGTCCGCTATCCAGTCATCCTCAACGCCAGAGAGAAACTCATCGCATGGAAAGTCTGTTTGGCTTTCAAGGTAAATCCTCCAAAATGCATAATTGAGTCACGATGCCACTTATTTTAGTCATTAGAGCCTAATATCTGAAAGTTGGTCATGACTGACTACATTTACAAATTCAGTTTCTCATGTGCATCATCAGGAAATTAGTTTCTTGTAATTTTCTGTTCTCTATATAATATTCCTATTGCTAAAAGCGACAAAAAGGTTGTTTTTTATGGGTATATATGATAAATATGTAAGAGATAATGTGCAGTGGCAAAGTGCTCAGGTCTTGTATCACTCTGAAGGGGTTTATTTTGCTGTACTATGCATCTTGGGCATTAGCTTACAGCTATACTAAATAAATATACGGTCTCCTGGGACAATCGGTCATAGCTTTTAGCAGCAAATTTTTAATCAGAATGTTGATCCAATCAAAGGAATGTGTTCCTGTGTGAAATGTGTCTTATACACGTACGTAATACAAGTTTGAATATGTGAAAATTTGTTGAGTGTGCCACAAACTAGAGGAATTTACACTGGACATGTAAATGCTAATGCATGAATTGTTTCGATATACCACTGTAAACTGAAGTGTTGGAAATGTCTCCTTCATAGCAAACGGTGTGTGGCTTCGACCTGCTCCGAGCCAATGGCCAGTCTTACGTCTGTGACGTCAACGGCTTCAGCTTCGTCAAGAACTCCATGAAGTACTACGATGACTGTGCTAAAATCCTGGGGTCAGAACATCATACAAATCCATAACACCCAGGAATTTACAAGATCTCTTCTCATTTCTAATATACTTTAATGCAAGTTGATTAGATGCACAGATACAAACTTTTATTTTCTTCATTGTCTGATGCAAAAAAGTTTTTGTTTTAGCTTTTTTTTTTTTTTGACAAACTGCAACAATTTTTTTATAATTAGATGATTACACTATGGTAATTTATGGCAATGAATGCTTTTATATGCTATTCATGAATTATCAACGCAGGTATTTATACTAGTGTATTTGTTTAAACTCAATTGAGTCAACTGATGATTATTTTCCTTTTGCACAACAGGAATATCATCATGAGAGAATTGGCTCCACAGTTTCAGATCCCGTGGTCTATACCTTTAGAAGCAGAGGACATTCCCATAGTTCCCACAACCTCTGGAACGATGTATGTCCTTACAAGCAGATATAAACATCACAATCCTGATAATTACATCAACAATGCTATCAGTATCTCAGCTAATGCAATCTTTTTCTTTGAAGTTATTTAAGAAGTTGTTCTGCCAAAAGTGAAATTGTCCTTAAATCATCCTCATGGGGTCCCAAACTCATATGACTTCCTTCTGTTTTCACCAAAACCAACTTCATTAAAGGGTGCTTTGTTGTAGAGTTAGTTCAACCGAAAAATAAAACTTGCTCGCATTTACTCACTCTCATGTCGTTCCCATCCAAACCTTAAGACTTTCGTTCATCTCTGAAACACAAATGAAGATATTTTTAATGAAATCTGAGAGATTTCTGTCCTTTTATTGACCAAGTCCATTCACCGAAACTTTGACGGTTCAAAAAGTTCATAAAAGTAATCCATCCAGCTCTTCTCAAGCCTCTGTTTATCTTATCAAATGTGCATGGATCAATGTTTACATGTATGTTCATCATACAAAGAATTTGTGTCTTAGATTAAACGATTCATTTACATTTTATGAACGTTTTTAAAGCATCAAAGTTTTGGTAGTATAGACTTTCAATGGAGAGACAGAAATCTCTCAGATGTCATTAAAAAATATGTAAGATTTCAAATATGAACAAAAGTCTTATGGTTTTGGATCAAAATGAGGGCGAGTAAATGATTGAAGTGTTAGTGACCCACACAATATACTGCTATTGATTGGATTTCACCGAACTTGATATTCATTAAATTGCTGATATTTGTGTTGAGCAGAAGAAAGTCAGTTAAATGGATTTAGAATAACAGTGAGAAAATGGTGACCGAATTTTTATTGTTTGGGAAATTGTTCCTTGAACACACATTAATCTGTATCAATGCTAATGTATTGATTTATATATTTTTTCTGCACAAGCTCAAAGCAAATATCCTTTTAAGTGCTGCTGTGTGACTTTCAGGATGGAGTTGAGGTGTGTGATTGCTGTGATTCGACATGGTGACAGAACTCCAAAACAGAAGATGAAAATGGAAGTTCGACATCAGAGGTACCAACATTTTAGATCTACTGTCAGTAAACAATCTTCATCATGAACTGTCACTAACTCCAACAGAATATGAAGTAACGGTATGCTCAGCTTAAGTCTATCCTTTGTTAATTTCCCTTTTTGTGTCTTTCAGATTTTTTGATCTCTTTGAAAAATGTGAAGGTTACAAAAGTGGGAAACTGAAATTGAAAAAGCCAAAGCAACTCCAAGTAAATAAATCTTGATTTAGCAATGAATAACGAATAGTATTCACCACTCATATCTAAAGCATTCATTTCAAGATAATAAGTTATATTTGATTGAATTGAACAGGAAGTGTTGGACATTGCCAGACAGCTGTTGGTGGAACTGGGCCAAAATAACGATTCAGAAATTGAGGAGAGTAAAGCAAAGCTTGAACAGCTGAAAACAGTCCTTGAAATGTAAGTGTTCTTGTAAGTTCATTATTAGGGGCCAAGCAACACAGGTGTCGAGACACATATTGTGTCTGTTAGTTTTCCACACAAGAACGAAATGCATAATGGTTTGAAAGACATGAGGGTGAGTAAATGATGAAAGGATTTTTATTTTGGAGTGAATCGTCTCATTAAATATCATGTCAACATGCCCTGGGGTTTGAAACGTTTGAAGACGCAGATTTTTCTATTTTGTTTTTTTTTCATCAAACCCATACTACAGTGTCCATTAAATTTAGTATCGCCTTTAGATCATATTCGGAGCATGCTAGTAAAATTTTTTGAAATCTGCAAGTCTTTTTGTTATTCCAAACCTTTCACATGTACAGCATTATTGATTTGATGGGAAGGACTCCATAAAACTCCAACATATCGTTGACACATTTACAGGATACTGTGTATCAATCTGATGACGGCGCCAGCTTTTGTGTTATTTGAACCGCTTTCACTGGGGATGCTACTGTATATCCAACATACAATTATGCCACTTATGACTTTGTCATGCTTGGACCCGTTATATTTAAATATACAGCTATATTTCAGTCCCGTTTCTAAATCTCATTTTGTTTGTTCAGGTACGGTCATTTCTCTGGCATTAATCGCAAGGTTCAGTTAACATATCTGCCACATGGTTGCCCTAAAACATCCAGTGAAGAGGAAGGTAACAATGGTCTTGCATGTATCTTTTGGCTGGTTTTGATCCATTTTCATGCCGTTTCTTAGACCTTCCATCTGTTTACATAGTTTTATGTATGTGTAAGATCAGTTATATTTTATTGAAGTCCCCCTGTAGTGAAAATCCAGCTTTTAATGTTGTTTATAAGTCTATGTGGTGTTTTTAATATGCTTTAATACAAACCGTGTGAAAATTCATAAGTCAACACCATTGCTGAGTATTTTCTTCTTAAAACTTGTGACGACCTCTGTGTGTGTGTGTGTGTGTGTGTGTGTTTGTGCGCCCGTGAGAGACGGAGGCGCGGGCGCGATCGAACTGTGTGTGTGTGTGTGTGTGAGAGAGAGAGAGAGAGAGACGCGATCGAACTGTGTGTGTGTGAGAGAGAGAGACGCGATCGAACTGTGTGTGTCAGAGAGAGAGAGAGAGAGAGAGAGAGAGAGAGAGAGAGAGAGAGAGAGAGGCGATCTAACTGTGTATGTGTGTATTTGTGTGTGAGAGAGAGAGGCGCGATCGAACTGTGTGTGTGTGAGAGAGAGAGACGCGATCGAACTGTGTGTGTCAGAGAGAGAGAGAGAGAGAGAGAGAGAGAGAGAGAGGCGATCTAACTGTGTATGTGTGTGTTTGTGAGAGAGAGAGGCGCGATCGAACTGTGTGTGTGTGAGAGAGAGAGACGCGATCGAACTGTGTGTGTCAGTGAGAGAGAGAGAGAGAGAGAGAGAGAGAGAGAGACGAACAGTGGAAACATAAAAACATACTCCGTCATTTTGTTCATAGAGATTATCATTCAAACTGCAAAGTGTTTACTTATATTTGTGTAACTTACACTCGCAATAAACACAACATTGTGCTTTTTTTCACACTCTAAACTCTTGTCAAGCTGTAACCTACAACTGTCACCCAACCAAACACACACAGTTTTAAAAGCAATATCCAACCCCATTTCAAAACAGTCTGTGGGTTACATCTTTTGGACATTAATCATATCGCATTGGTTTTCATTTCTTGTCTTCAGAGCAGTTACATATACATAGATGAAAAAAGAAAATCAAATGTGTTTTTAATGGTAGTATTATTTTATACGAAAATCAATTATTTACCATTCAGATGAGAATAAAGTTAGGGTTCATTAAAATTAAGGAAATCAAATATATTGATCCGTTCTTAAAGGATAATTCAGGTATTTAGCACGTTGAGTCTATTTTCTAGTTTGTTTTGGATGAACTAAGTTAGAGTGGTGGGTAGAATTTTGACGATAGGTCCTGTCTCGACTTTTTGAATCGCCTCTGACCGCTTCAGAGTGGCTGTCTTTGAGCATACACAAACATGTCCTTAAAACAACACTTAACGTTCGTTTTCAAAACTGTGCAAGAAGGACTATTGCAGTTTATAACACAGCAGGTAGACGGCATCTTGAACACTGCGTTCTTCACTCCATGTAATCAAGTCTGGCGCCTTCTGTTTGTGCCGCGGATTCCCAAAATGGTTTGCATTCACCACTGGCAATACGTCACGATGACGTCACATTAGCAATCTCTATTGGCAGTTAACCCGGAAACACCTGTGACTGTGCCTTAGACGCTTTTTAAGAGATCACCAACTGAGCCAAAGAAGAGGGAACTTTGGTTTGGACTTTGCTTTTGGATTTTGTCTTTGGTTTTTGCTTGCGTTGTATTTTGTTACATTTTGCATTTACATTTCAACTTCAACATTGCATTACACTTTCAACCATGCATCTTGCTTTACACTCTGATCTAGCTGATGAATACAGTAACTCTCTTATTTTCTTTAATTGTTTTCATTTTATTAATTAGTCTTGTCTTATTTTTGTAGTAAAATAAACATTACTTCTGAGCTTACAATTTGGTTTACGTGTGTCCCTTGTTTTTGTTGCTTCCCTTGAGCCAAGGGTCGTAACAAACTGCAGTGAAACAAAGACTGTCTCAAAAACACTGTTTGAAATCGCTGGTGTTTCTGACGTCACAAACTACCTTGTAACCAATCAGATCAACGTGCGATCGTCAACGAGTGGATCTCTGAGCTGTGTGAGTGAGTGGAGGCGGGGCTCATTTGCATATTCATAGAACTGCGCATACTAAATGAGGCAAGGGTGTCGAGTTACATTCAAGATATAAGGATAAGACGTTTAAATCTGTATTTTTGGTGATCAAAGATGAGTTTTAGGGGATAAAATGATCGACTACAGGGGGACTTTAAAAATTAAATGTCATAAAAGAGACTTATTTTGGAGCAGTCTTGTGCCGAATTCTGGAGTCTGGTCCACATTGCAGAATTTGTCAAAACACCCACTTAAAGGGTCATGAACCCCCCCCCCCCCCATTTAAGCCAAGGCTGATAGTGCAATTCCGTTCATTTGATATTGATTGTGTATGTGTGTGTGTGTTGAGATGTGCGGAGGGATGACCCGTCACTGTTGCTGGTCTTGAAGTGGGGTGGCGAGTTGACTCCAGCTGGCAGGGTTCAGGCCGAAGAGCTTGGTCGGGCCTTTAGGTGCATGTACCCTGGAGGACAAGGTACTTTACACACACACACTGCTCATTACTGCCCCTGTTACGTCTGCCTCTTGTTGTTTATGGTTTTTCTCCTTCGTCTCAGGCGACTATGCTGGCTTTCCCGGCTGTGGACTTCTCCGTCTGCACAGCACATACAGGCATGACCTGAAGATATACGCCTCTGATGAAGGACGTGTTCAGATGACTGCCGCAGCGTTCGCAAAAGTACCATTAAAACTTAAGATTTAAACTGTTAATGTCAAATTGTTGTTAAAAGCAAAAATGGTTTTAAAGATTTTTAACCGCTTGCTTTAATGTTGTTTTTGGCAGCCCTAATTAAAACATATTTGTATAATAATCGTATTATTATCATTTCTGTAACACTTTACAATAAGGTTCATTACTTAACATTAGTTAATGTATTAACTAACTTGAACTAACCATGAGCAATGCATTTGTTACTGTATTTGTTAATCTTTGTTAACGTTGGTTAAAATAAATAAAGCTGTTCATTGTTCGTTTATGTTAGTTAACAGTGCATTAACTAATGTTAACAAGATTTTAATAAAGTATTAGTGAATGTTGAAATTAACATTAACAAAGATAAATAAATGCTGTATAAGTGTATGAGTTCATGTTAACTAATGTAGTTAACGTACGAACCTCATTGTAAAGTGTGACCATTATTTCTCTTATAAACGACGGAACGGGCGAGTGTTAATAAGAGTGTGTGTGTGTGGTGTCCTCAGGGCCTGCTGGCGTTAGAGGGAGAGCTGACGCCAATCCTGGTTCAGATGGTGAAAAGTGCCAATATGAACGGCCTGCTGGACAGTGACAGTGACTCCTTAAGCAGCTGCCAGCAGAAAGTCAAAGCACGACTTCATGAGATCCTGCAGAAGGACAGAGACTTCACGCCAGAAGACTTCGAGAAGGTCAGGGACAGTCTGGGACAATCATATTTCGCTTAACAAGGTCGCTTAATAGATTTGAGATGGCAGATACTTATTGTAGGACATTTCTATTGGTCTGTAAAGAACCTGTAAGAACTGTGTTCTTCACCTTTTTGCTTTTGAGTAGTTGTCATCAGGTCATTGAATTAATGAAAATTGATGCAACTTTGAATTTGCCGCTGAAAGATGTTGTAGAATTTATCAAATTTTTTATGCAAATATCCCCACCTTGTTAGCAGAGGCTATTTACAGTAACTCCACCCTCAAATGTCTGGTGGAGCCAGAGAAAATTACTAAAGAAACGCATCTGTTAACAGGATCAGTGTTGTGAAGAGTAACACGGCGGTGTTAGACCCGAGTTTGATATAAGTGGAAGTTAATTGCCTAACGGGTATTTAATAATGGGGAAAAAAGGGTTCATCGAGTAGGTTTAGGGACAGGGACAAGTAATGTCCCAATAAGGCAGCATCTATTTATGGTTTTAACAAATATAATCATATACACTGAATATGTTGTTATTGCATACTGTTTTATAATGTACAATAAATACACTGATGTGCAAATAGTATCTGCCACTATAGATGGAATTTAACAACTATTTACACTTAGTGCAAAGAAAGTGAGCTTTTTTTTTGTTGCTGTGAGTGAAGGTGTGTGTTTTATTTTTGAACCAGCTGGCGCCCACCTCCAGCACATCTCTTGTGAAGTCCATGCAGATGATCAAAAACCCTGTGAAGACATGTGATAAGGTGTACTCCCTCATTCAGAGCCTAACGCTGCAGGTCCGCCAGAGGATGGAAGACCCCAAATCAGCAGGTACACGTTTAAAATGGTGCTGATAGACACTTACAAATATTTAGTGGTGCATATTTTGTAGACCTGATGTATAAACAAACTTCCATGACTGCAGTGCTACTATGCTAATTCAAATGTTTGTTCAAAGAAATATTAAAAATGCATTTTAGACATAACTATGAGCAGGGTTCGAATTTAACACCTGCCAATCCGCCAAATGCGGGTAAAAATCAACTGTGGCGGGTAATACTGTCAAATCATGAGCCAATTTGGCGTGTTACTTATGCAAAGTTCACTCACTTTGCTGGGGAAGTTCGTGTAAGCCAAATCTGCCCAGATTTAGTGGAAGTCATCATGATATATTAAATACAGCGTATTGCGCAGAATCTGCTCAAATCTGGCTTATTTGACCACACGTCACTACACAACAAATAACGGCGTTCATTTCAAACCCTGTCTATGAGTATGATGAAAATTTGAAATTTCTGCATTGCAGTTGTTTAATTCATATACCTGATTCAAGAATGTATGCTGTTTATAAGCTTTTTTTAACTTCTAATAATTGATCTGCTTTTTCTCAATGGTTACACTGGGCCATTATTAGTCTCAACACATGAACTTTTCTTGGAAAGTTTTTTGTAAAATGTTTGAAACCAACATAAATCCAAATATGAGATTTAATGTAAGATATTTAGATGTATATAGATCAATATTGTATTGATGTCTTTAGGTATGATGTTAAAAGCAATTTTATTTATTTAGTTTTTTGGTAACACTTTACAATAAGGTTAATTTGTTAACATTAGTTAATATATTAAGTAACATGAATTAACAATGAGCAATACATTTGTTACAGTATTTATTAATCTTTGTTAATGTTAGATAATAAAAATCCAGCTGTTCATTGTTTGTTCATGTTAGTTCACAGTGCATTAATGTTAACAAATACAACCTTTGATTTTAATAATGTATTAGTAAATGTTGAAATTAACATTAACTAAGATTAATAAATGCTGTAGAAGTAGTGTCCATTCTTAGTTCATGTTAACTAAGGTAGTTAACTAATGTTAACTAATGAACCTTATTGTAAAGTGTTACCAGTTTTTTTAATACCAAATTCCTTAAGTGTTGCTACTACAGCTAATCAGGTTGGCTGACATACCTTTGGCGGACAGGGTTTTGGAGCGAGAGGGTGTGAGTGTGGTTGTGTATTTTTTTAATTAGATATCCAGTTGTACCACAGTGAGACTCTTGAGCTGATGCTGCGTCGGTGGTCTAAACTCGAGAAGGATTTCAAGATGAAGAATGGCCGATACAACATCAGCAAGATACCTGATATCTATGACTGCATCAAATATGACGTGCAGCACAACAGCTCATTAAAGCTTGACCACACCATGGAAATATACCGGTTATCCAAAGCACTGGCTGACATTGTCATCCCACAGGTAAAATGTACTTTTGCTTTTAATCAAAGATCAATGAAGTGAATTATGAGAGCTGGTATATTTATATGCCACAGTTTGTTTATTTTCTTGAAATTTTTTTGGTAATTGTCCTTGTTTGCTCTTGTCAGGAATATGGTATTTCTCAGCCTGAGAAACTGGACATAGCCAAAGGTTACTGTACACCTCTTATTCGCAAGATCCGCTCTGACCTACAGAGGACACAAGACGATGACACTGTTAATAAACTGCACCCAGTGTAAGATATAGTCTGAAAATATAACATTCATAAAAGAGAATTAGACAATACACAGTTAAAGAACTAAAGGGGTTATGATATGAGGAATACAGTTTTCCTTGATCTTATGACATTCATTGTGCGTGTAAAAACTTAAAGGGATAGTTCACCCAAAAATAACAATTCTGTCATTTAATCACACTCATGTCTTTCCAAACCCATAAAAGTTGAGTTAATTTTTGCCACACAAATATTTGTTTGAAATATTCACTCATCATTTTTGTCCATCTGTTGAACGTCCACAAAAACAAAATGTTTATATAAACTATGATCAACGCACATGGAGTACATACAGCACATCATGCAGAGATTTCAAAACGGTTCTGCATCCATCATGGTGATTGGTGTTAGCTTGTCATGGAAATTTACATTGAAATATTGAAGGGACCATGACATGGACTTTTCTTTTTTATTTTAATGTTCCTTGAGGGGGGATCACTTATAATGTATTTAGTTTTTCTGTGAATTTTTATTTTTAATTATGGAAAAAACTATTATTTTCAACCCTCATTCTGTCTCTCTGTCTGAAATAACTAGTTTTTAAAGCGCGGCTCCTTTAAGGCTTGTAAGTAACCGGCCACTGTTATGATTGCCTAACGTCATTACATAGGAAACAGTATCAACATTCACTCGCTATTAACCGTGAGTAAGTGTCTTGAAAACAGTATCCATATAAAACCTTTGTTTACAGACAGAGCATGATGAAATAATTGAATTCTGTTCATAATGCAGCTGCTGTCAGATCCAATACCGTCAGATGCTTCATATATAAACAAAAGTTTCCCTGCAAACTCTCAATTACACTGTGTCTCGTTTACAAGACAAAATGCTCCGAACAAACATACAATCCTCCAATGTGATCCAGGACGCAATTACAATAAACCCTCTTGTTTTAACAAGTTTAAACTTATTCCCGATGCTGGGATCCTTGTGAAGTCCGTACAGAGACACAAACAAGCTATTTAAACTGGACGCGGCAAAGCAAACGGAAGTCAATCAGAAACTGAACGCACATCTGTATACTGAATCAGTGTAGATTGTTTCAGTCATTATAATCTTAACACACATCTGTATACTGTAGCAGTGCAGACAGCGTCAGTCATTATAATCTGAACACACATCTGTATACTGTATCAGTGCAGACAGCGTCAGTCATTATAATCTGAACACACATCTGTATACTGTATCAGTGTAGACAGCGTAAGTCATTATAATCTGAACACACATCTGTATACTGTATCAGTGTAGACCGCATCAGTCATTATAATCTGAACACACATCTGTATACTGTATCAGTGTAGACAGCGTCAATCATTATAATCTGAACACACATCTGTATACTGTATCAGTGTAGACAGCGTCAATCATTATAATCTGAACACACATCTGTATACTGTATCAGTGTAGACAGCATCAGTCAGCGTCAGTCATTATAATCTGAACACACATCTGTATACTGTATCAGTGCAGACAGCGTCAGTCATTATAATCTGAACACACACCTGTATACTGTATCAGTGTGGACAGCGTCAGTCATTATAATCTGAACACACATCTGTATACTGTATCAGTGCAGACAGCGTCAGTCATTATAATCTGAACACACATCTGTATACGGTTTCAGTGTATCAGCGTCAGTCATTATAATCTGAACACACATCTGTATACTGTATCAGTGCAGACAGCGTCAGTCATTATAATCTGAAGACACATCTGTATACTGTATCAGTGCAGTCAGCGTCAGTCATTATAATCTGAACACACATCTGTATACTGTATCAGTGTGGACAGTGTCAGTCATTATAGTCTGAACACACATCTGTATACTGTATCAGTGCAGACAGTGTCAGTCATTATAATCTGAACACACATCTGTATACTGTATCAGTGTGGACAGCGTCAGTCATTATAATCTGAACACACATCTGTATACTGTATCAGTGTGGACAGCGTCAGTCATTATAATCTGAACACACATCTGTATACTGTATCAGTGCAGACAGTGTCAGTCATTATAATCTGAACACACATCTGTATACTGTATCATTGTAGACAGTGTCAGTCATTATAATCTGAACACACATCTGTATACTGTATCAGTGCAGACAGCGTCAGTCATTATAATCTGAACACACATCTGTATACTGTATCAGTGTGGACAGCGTCAGTCATTATAATCTGAACACACATCTGTATACTGTATCAGTGTAGACAGTGTCAGTCATTATAATCTGAACACACATCTGTATACTGTATCAGTGTGGACAGCGTCAGTCATTATAATCTGAACACACATCTGTATACTGTATCAGTGTATCAGCGTCAGTCATTATAATCTGAACACACATCTGTATACTGTATCAGTGTATCAGCGTCAGTCATTATAATCTGAACACACATCTGTATACTGTATCAGTGTAGACAGCTTCAGTCATTATAATCTGAACACACATCTGTATACTGTATCAGTGTAGAAAGTGACAGTCATTATAATCTGAGCACACATCTGTATACTGTATCAGTGTAGACAGTGACAGTCATTATAATCTGAACACACATCTGTATACTGTATCATTGTAGACAGTGTCAGTCATTATAATCTGAACACACATCTGTATACTGTATCAGTGTGGACAGCGTCAGTCATTATAATCTGAGCACACATCTGTATACTGTATCAGTGTGGACAGTGTCAGTCATTATAGTCTGAACACACATCTGTATACTGTATCAGTGCAGACAGCGTCAGTCATTATAATCTGAACACACACCTGTATACTGTATCAGTGTGGACAGCGTCAGTCATTATAATCTGAACACACATCTGTATACTGTATCAGTGCAGACAGCGTCAGTCATTATAATCTGAACACACATCTGTATACTGTATCAGTGCAGTCAGCGTCAGTCATTATAATCTGAACACACATCTGTATACTGTATCAGTGTGGACAGTGTCAGTCATTATAGTCTGAACACACATCTGTATACTGTATCAGTGCAGACAGTGTCAGTCATTATAATCTGAACACACATCTGTATACTGTATCAGTGCAGACAGCGTCAGTCATTATAATCTGAAGACACATCTGTATACTGTATCAGTGCAGTCAGCGTCAGTCATTATAATCTGAACACACATCTGTATACTGTATCAGTGTGGACAGTGTCAGTCATTATAGTCTGAACACACATCTGTATACTGTATCAGTGCAGACAGTGTCAGTCATTATAATCTGAACACACATCTGTATACTGTATCAGTGTGGACAGCGTCAGTCATTATAATCTGAACACACATCTGTATACTGTATCAGTGTGGACAGCGTCAGTCATTATAATCTGAACACACATCTGTATACTGTATCAGTGCAGACAGTGTCAGTCATTATAATCTGAACACACATCTGTATACTGTATCATTGTAGACAGTGTCAGTCATTATAATCTGAACACACATCTGTATACTGTATCAGTGCAGACAGCGTCAGTCATTATAATCTGAACACACATCTGTATACTGTATCAGTGTGGACAGCGTCAGTCATTATAATCTGAACACACATCTGTATACTGTATCAGTGTAGACAGTGTCAGTCATTATAATCTGAACACACATCTGTATACTGTATCAGTGTGGACAGCGTCAGTCATTATAATCTGAACACACATCTGTATACTGTATCAGTGTATCAGCGTCAGTCATTATAATCTGAACACACATCTGTATACTGTATCAGTGTATCAGCGTCAGTCATTATAATCTGAACACACATCTGTATACTGTATCAGTGTAGACAGCTTCAGTCATTATAATCTGAACACACATCTGTATACTGTATCAGTGTAGAAAGTGACAGTCATTATAATCTGAGCACACATCTGTATACTGTATCAGTGTAGACAGTGACAGTCATTATAATCTGAACACACATCTGTATACTGTATCATTGTAGACAGTGTCAGTCATTATAATCTGAACACACATCTGTATACTGTATCAGTGTGGACAGCGTCAGTCATTATAATCTGAACACACATCTGTATACTGTATCAGTGTAGACAGCTTCAGTCATTATAATCTGAACACACATCTGTATACTGTATCAGTGTAGAAAGTGACAGTCATTATAATCTGAGCACACATCTGTATACTGTATCAGTGTAGACAGTGACAGTCATTATAATCTGAACACACATCTGTATACTGTATCAGTGTAGACAGCGTAAGTCATTACAATGGCTTCTTTTTGCTTTTGACGTGATGCTCACATTTAGTGTAGGCAAATGTCAGCCGTTAAGCAACTGAATGCCAGTGTGATGTAAAACTGTTGGTCGATGTCTGTCTTGCTCTGGAGGCAAATGGTATATTCAAATGGAGTCGTATTTTTGAGCTTGATTATATAAATGCTTTGTTTATAATGACATTTTAAGCTCTGAAACTTGCAGGATGTTTTAATGGTACAAAGACCTCCTATATGTCAAAAGATCAAGGCAAATTTGATTTCTCATGTCATGACCCCTTTAAAAAAGAATCAGCACAAAAACCAAGCATGTCATTCATATGGTCAAAGACAGTATGCAAAATGGTCAGATAATACCAAATTTCTATTTTTGGTGGATAAAACTTACAGGTTTTTATTTATTTATCTATCTCTCTTTGGGGTCAAATTATAATGTATGTCATGACCCCTTTAATGTATTAATATTTGACTGTTAATCGTTCTCTTTTGGGGTGAATTGTAAGTGAAGTTGATTTTTCTTCTTTGCACAGATATTCCAGGGGAGTCATGTCTCCAGAACGCCATGTGCGGACCAGACTTTACTTCACCAGTGAGAGTCACGTACACTCACTGCTGTCTATCTTGCGTTACGGAGCCCTCTGTGATGTATGTCTTTAGTTATATCATCTTTCATATAAATATGTAATGTAAATATTCTGGCTATTTTTTTGCAATGCAATGCAAAATGTATTTCTGCTCAAAGGAATTGTTTTCGCTGTGTTCTCAGGAGGCCAAAGATGACCAGTGGAGGAGAGCCATGGATTACCTTAAAATAGTCAGTGAGCTGAACTACATGACACAGATAGTCATCATGCTCTATGAAGACCCAAACAAGGTACGAGAATGTCAGCGCACATGCAATACTTTCAAATGGTAGAAATCAGAAGTAAAATACTTAGAGACAGCTTTTGTTTTTCTGTGTTTTGATAACCAAGAAATGTATAGACTGATTTTTGTCATAATTCTGCACACGCAAGATCATATTTTGAGCACACAAAACTTATGTTACGCAAGACTTTTGACCAGATTTACAGCTTAAACCTTTTTTTAGCATTAAAAAAACTACTGTCGGGATTTACTAAAGACACGCAGTGAAAAATTTGCGCTGAAAAGGAGTGGACAGGGTTATTTTTGTGGCTGACCTTATTACATATGCATTTGTATGAGTTTCCCTTTCAGACGCAAAATATATGGGAGGAGAGTATTTAAATGAATCATGCTAGGTGATTTACTAAGGTTTGCGCTCGTCAATTTACTGGTGGTTGCTCTTGGTAGATTGTGTTGGGCATTATGGAAATGATCTGACTGCGTCTGTGTTTTTAATTTGCGAGTCGTTAGTAGATCACAAGCAGAATTTCCATTCCGTTCCCATCTGCGCTTGGGATTGAGCTCTCATGTAAATTTGCCCTATTTAGTAAACCCCCCCCCCTTATAACGTTTTATATATATCATTCTAACATATATATATCATTCTAATATATATATATATATAGACTCACCTAAAGGATTATTAGGAACACCTGTTCAGTTTATCATTAATGCAATTATCTAATCAACCAATCACATGGCAGTTGCTTCAATGCATTTAGGGGTGTGGTCCTGGTCAAGACAATCTCCTGAACTCCAAACTGAATGTCAGAATGGGAAAGAAAGGTGATTTAAGCAATTTTGAGCGTGGCATGGTTGTTGGTGCCAGACGGGCCGGTCTGAGTATTTCACAATCTGCTCAGTTACTGGGATTTTCACACACAACCATTTCTAGGGTTTACAAAGAATGGTGTGAAAAGGGAAAAACATCCAGTATGCGGCAGTCCTGTGGGCGAAAATGTTGATGCTAGAGGTCAGAGGAGAATGGGCCGACTGATTCAAGCTGATAGAAGAGCAACTTCAGAAATAACCACTCGTTACAACCGAGGTATGCAGCAAAGCATTTGTGAAGCCACAACACGCACAACCTTGAGGCGGATGGGCTACAACAGCAGTAGACCCCACCGGGTACCACTCATTTCCACCACAAATGGGAAAAAGAGAATACAATTTGCAAGAGCTCACCAAAATTGGACAGTTGAAGACTGGAAAAACGTTGCCTAGTCTGATGAGTCTCGATTTCTGTTGAGACATTCAGATGGTAGAGTCAGAATTTAGCGTAAACAGAATGAGAATGTGGATCTATCATGCCTTGCTACCACTGTGCAGACTGGTGGTGGTGGTGTAATGGTGTGGGGGATGTTTTCTTGGCACACTTTAGGCCCCTTAGTGCCAATTGGGCATCGTTTAAATGCCACAGCCTACCTGAGCATTGTTTCTGACCATGTCCATCCTCTGATGGCTACTTCCAGCAGGATAATGCACCATGTCACAAAGCTTGAATCATTTCAAATTGGTTTCTTGAACATGACAATGAGTTCACTGTACTAAAATGGCCCCCACAGTCACCAGATCTCAACCCAATAGAGCATCTTTGGGATGTGATGGAACGGGAGCTTCGTGCCCTGGATGTGCATCCCACAAATCTCCATCAACTGCAAGATGCTATCCTATCAATATGGGCCAAAGGACATTTCTAAAGAATGCTTTCAGCACCTTGTTGAATCAATGCCACGTAGAATTAAGGCAGTTCTGAAGGCGAAAGGGGGTCAAACACAGTATTAGTATGGTGTTCCTAATAATCCTTTAGGTGAGTGTATATATATTTAGGCATGTATGATCTACAAGGACCGACATGTGACCCTGTGTAATACTGTGTTAATGTGGGGTTTGGATTTGTAGGATCCTTCGTCAGAGGACCGTTTCCATGTGGAACTTCATTTCAGTCCAGGAGCTAAAGGCTGTGAAGAAGATAAAAACCTGCCATCTGGATTTGGATATAGACCAGCATCCAGAGAGGTTAGCTGAAACTGATGACTATTGTCTTGAGTGTTAGAAATCTTTTATTTTATTTCTATTCTGCGTATTTCCTCTTGCTGAGGTTGGAGAAAAATTGGTGATAAAAGAAACATTCCATCTCAATTGAGAGTTGCTATTGATGTACTGTTAAATGTGTTTATTTCTCAGTCTCTGTCCTCTGAGCTTGAATGCATTTAAATGTTTGATGTCTCTTTAGAATGAGGGCTCCAAGAAGAAATCCCATAATGACAGTGACGAGGAGGCCAGTGGTGCCAGACGGGACGAGCCGGATCGAGCCCTGATGATGTTCCGGCCCATGGTGTCAGATCCCATTTACATCCACCGCAAGTCCCCTCTTCCCCGCTCCAAAAAGATTGGCTCTGTGGAAGTAAGTTATTATATGTTGTCATTATAAAGAGTCTCTAAAAACTTTTCTTCTAGTAATCAAATCAAGTCATTTCCAATTTATCACTATTCTTCCATACATATGTATATTGTACATATATAGAAGCTTAGCTTTGACAGAGACAATTATTAATGCATGAGTTAAGGCTTATCTACACAGAGCTCGAACTTTTACTGCAAATTTAAGTGAAACAATCCATCTGAATGTAGTGCGACAAAGCACTTTGTTGTTTTTGTTTATATTTAGCATATTTAGCATATAAATACAGACAGAGTCTTGTCAAGGCCACGATTCATTCATAATTATGCATCATCAATGTACTATAGCACTGTAAAATGTCACATCCTGATGTTAAGGTAATGTAGATTTTAAACCCAGAAGAAAATTAACCATCATTCTCCTAAATTTGAAGTTAACAGATGCTAACATTTGTCTTCTATGATGTGCAACACAAAAATCTCTGTTATCTCAGAAAATGTCGTTAGCATTTTATGACCCTTTAATCAACGTTCTAAATTAATACACTGCCTTCATTGCAGCAAAGGCCTCACACACATACAGTCACTCAAACACCCAGAAAAATTCAGGAGCACAGAAACTTGTCAACACTTCCCTGCATCCTTTATCAGTAAATTAACTTATAGTAAAATAGCAACAGAAAAGCTACATTTTATTTCTCAGGAACTAGGTGGTGGTGTTGCTGTTTTCGAATTCAACTCATAGCTTCACTAGTGACTCAATTACCAAGTATGCTGGACTCAGCTATTTTAAAGTGCCCCTATTATGCTATTTTCTCCTACAATAGGTTTACAATGCATCTAAGGTAAAAAAACACTATCATTATCGATATGGTTCGATAAAGGATTCGGTCTCTCTAAACCCCTCCATTCCGAGAGCCTTGTCTGCTCTGATTGGTCACATGGCCCAGTCTGTTGTGATTCGTCGACCACTTACAACACGTGACAGAAACCAAAGTCCAGCTCTTCCTCAGCACTTGATACTCAGTGACGGTTTTACCGTATCAATCTCAAGTGCATCAAAGTGGGTTTGCTTTGGCAGCAGAAAACAGCATCTTCTCGACAACACAAACCAAACTCTTCCAGTCTCAGCTGCACATACAGTGTGTGAGGGTCAATGTAGATGCTGTTCGCCGGAAGCCATAGACTGGCATTATGCAAATGTGTTACAAACCTATGTAGCTCAAGCAGGAAGACTGGAATTACTGACGCAGACAGTTCAGAATCGCTTCTTTCTTTTAGGAGATCTTTACATTCACAAACAGCTATACATACACTAAATGGCAGGTAATATTTGAAAAAGCATAATAGGGGCACTTAAAATTACAATACCACTTAAAATGATTTTCTTTTACATTTGTTAACATTTTACAGTAATGTTTCATTTGTTACTATTAGTTAATGCATTAGCATTACATGAACTTACAATGAACAGTATATTCAGTAGTCAACATTTGAAGTGGAACAAAACCTTTCATCAAAGTTATACATGAATTTTGAACAATACCCGTTCTTGTCTTTGGACAACTCTAATGAACTTTTTTGATCCACTTCTAATGTTGACTACTGTATTTTACAGCAATATACAATATATCTTTCTTAATGTTAATTAAAAAATAAAGGGGTTTATTAACTAATGTAATAGATGGAACATTTGATTTTAAATATATATAATTATTGGAATTAATATTAATTGCATTCTGTTGATTTAGAAGAACTAACAGTTCTAACTGTAAGTTCATGTACACTAATATATTTAACTTTGGTTAACAAATGAGAAATTACTGATTGTAAACAGAAATGTTTATGCTTGTATTGTATACAAATTCAAACATTAAAAAGCATAAGCTTTTATATTTAGGTTTTTAAGATCGCAAGAAACAAACTCATTGTTTCCAAACTTTTGCCTTGTAGTGTATGTACTGTGCATATGGAATTATATTTATCTTACTTTTTTTCACATCGCTGTGAATTTCACATCATGCATTGATTTGGAAAAAGTGTGTGTGATTTTCATCAATTTCAACTACATCTCTCTTCACGTCAATGCACCTTTACATGTCCTTAATTTTAACGACTGTGCCAAAGTCTCCTTTTCATTTTCAGTTTCTTTCCATTGAATTTGGTTTTTATGAAACAGGTTGATGTTTTTGTATTTTGTTTTCATCAGTTCAGTTTATGTCATTTTAAAGCATATAAGCTGGCTCAAAATGAAAGTGAAGACTGTTGATATTCTAGAAATGGACTACAGCTTCATGTTAAAGGTACACTATGTAACGTTTTTTTGTTCAAAATGAGTTAATGCATCATCAAACCTTCTTCCAAAACGTGTTTTTGTCTTACCCTGATTCACTATGGTAAGCCTTTTATAATATTTATATTTTAGACTTGACAGGATGGTTTTCGCAGGATATTGTGCCTGTGCGTGTCTCATCATATCCGTAAATAGAGTAAAATTGTTCCGGCTGCTCATAATCATATTCATCCGCAGTCACAGGCATGCAGTTTTGTTATTTAACCGGTAGATGGCCAAAAGTTACAATAGTGTACCTTTAAGTATTGCATTATAGTCTAATATATAATTTCATGATATTTGTTATATGTCTAAGTTAGTCAGTGAGCTGCACTATGCAAATCAAAAGAATGGTGGTTGTTTTCTTTTTTTTAGCTCCACTATTTTAGCCCAAATGAAATTCCATCTGTATGTTTCTAAAACTAAATTTTTCCTTCTAATGTCCATCTCTTGCCACATTAATACACTAAATAACAAAATAATTTACAGCCCTTGCTTCTGTAAAAATATGATTTATTGCTATCATTATATCATGGTCCGTCTGAATAATCAATTATTTATTGCTATCATCATATCATGGTCTGTCTGAATACTCATGATTGTCTTGAAGTTGTTTAAACCGTTTTATGCACAGGTAGTTCCAGTCAGTTTAATCACCGTTCTATAAAGGTGCCACACACACACACACACACACACACACACACACACACAAAAATAAGTATTAAATACAGAAATGATCTAAATAGCCATTTTCTTGTTACATCGATTATTTCAGAGTAAGAGTCGTTTACATGAAAAAAAAATTAGACAAAAAGACATGACATATAGTTGAATCGCACATTCCCTTGTCTACAGAAAATAAACTTTTAAAGGACCATGTTGCAACTCTCAACCTCGTGTCATTGCAAACCCTATAAATTGTTTCTGTGGAACACGAAAGAGTATACATTGAAAATTGACACTTATTTTGTCCAAAAAAGGAAATTAAATCAAGAAAAGGAAAAATCCACCTAAAAGTGAAAATAGCCAATCTCTCTACCTCGTGTCGCTCTCATGCTGTTGCTTGTTGGATTTTTTGTGCAATGTGATGCAAATTATCCCATCTTGCCATACTGTCACACAATACTGTTTCAAGCATTCAGTTTTCAGTGAATAAAAACCAACTAGCAGCCTTGTTAGTGTGTATATAATACCATTGGTGGAAAAGCGTGTCCATGAATCTTTCATATTTCAATTCCAAGCTTTTCTCACCCACAAAATGTCTTTTTTGTTTTCTTTTTTAGTCCCCAATGCAGACAGACTTTTTCAAGACGCCTGCTGGCAAAGTATGAGCGCACATATAGCTGTTTGTCTGCTCTTGAGTAAAAAGCCTTCCTGTAGTGAATGTTGGTGGACACGTAGCCGGACTGTTGTTAACGTTGCATGACTGTGCTGTTTCTGCCCCCTGTCTCACTTTCAGGAAGAGAGCCCCCTGAGTGTGTCTAGCCCTGACTCTATAGGTACCTGGATTCATTACACCTGTGGTGTTGGTACTGGGCGTCGAAGACGCAGATCAGGGGACCAAATAACTTCCTCCCCAGTCTCCCCCAAATCACTGGCTTTCACATCCAGTATTTTTGGCTCATGGCAACAGGTTTTTACCAATTTAATTCATTCTTCACACCAACCACTAACATTCACACTCAAGATCTTGGTGGCGGTAAGCAAGGACACCTAATGAGCAGATGAATTAAAAGAGAGCACTTTTACCTCATTCGTCATGTGTTTTGTTGATTTTTATTGCACTGGTTTGTGTTCTGGAATATCAGCTTTTAACTTTTCAATTTGTATCAAGTATCTTTGTCTTGACAGTTTTAGTCTTCATCTTTGTCTTAAAGTGAAAGTTCACCCAAAAATGAAAATCCTGTCATCGATTACTCGCCCTCAAGTTGGTCCAAACTTGTATGAGTTTCTCTCTTCTGTTGAAAACAAAAGAACATATTTTGAAGAATGTTGACGATAGTCATTAACTTTCATAGTATTTATTTTCCTAATATGGAAGTCAATGGCTACCGTAAACATTCTTCAAAGTATCTTTTGTGTTCAACAGAAGACAGAAACTCATACAGGTTTGGAGCAACTTGAGGGTGAGTAAATGATGACAGGATTTTCATTTTTGGGTGAACTATCTCTTTAACAATGTTTTTTAAACATCGTATCTCAATTAATGTTTTCTTCAAATACACATAAACCATGTATTTGTTCTAATCGTATGAAAACTAACTTGTTTAATATTTCTCCATTGACCGTAATTGGTACTAAATTCTGTGATTCTTGATTTAGACGGCAAATCCATTCGTGATAAGACACCGATAACCCAGTCTTTGTTTTTTACAGCGTTGGTTTAAAGTCAACATGAAATCAAAATTGGCTAAAATTTTTATTTTCTTAAAATGTTCCTGATTTCATTGTTTATGAATCATCTGTGCATGTTATTCCGGGAAGAAAAAAAAATCACATATGCCACGCAGTCAAATAGTTTAGTCATTGTTTTTTGGTATTTTTATAGGTAGATCACAGGGGATTTTTGCCAATAGTTAATTGTTAATAAATAGTTAATGTAGTTTAGTGTTAGTGTAACTAAAGGTTATGGCAGTAATAGCAAAAAAAAGATGAAATATTACCGTTTTTCTTTGTCGAGATGCTCTCAGAGACAAACTTTTTTGGTACTTTATTGGCATCTCTGCCTTTTCTGCATGTGTTTTTCAGAGGTTCAGTAGTCCTACTGCAAACCCTCTTCAGATTTAAAGAGCCATGTTTCAACTTCCAGTCAATTCCTGATGCGTACACTCAAGTCTTTTTACTTGTTGAATATCCTCAAAAATGCATAATTTTAAGGATATAAAATGCCATTTCTGGTTGACTTTAAATGCTGTTTTAAATGTTTTTTTTGTTGTTTTTTTGTCAATTAGTTATGTATACTATCGTTGTATTTATTTATTTATTTATTTTGTTTGTGTGTGTGTGCGTGACTTGGATACTGATTGAATCAAACCGGAATATCATACCATGTAGAGGAAAAAAAAAATTGATTCATAGACTTTTTTGCTATGAAAAAAAAGTCTCTTTTGCTGCTGCTTCAAACCATAAACTAAAAATCTCATTCCAACCCTTCATTGATTAATTTTTCTCTCTGCACCAATCTACTCTCTTTATCCATGTTTAGCCCATAGTCAATCTCTTTTCGTTCATCTGCTCTGCTATTAGCTGTCCTTTGCACCCTGCTCCATCAGTGTCCAGTGAAAAGTTGACCTCTGGGCTGCTGCGGGATATGTGTCACTGATGTCATACATGCATAGGGTGGATTACGCCTGTCTCTCACCTCTTCCGGGACAGATTTTGCCTCTGCTTTGGCACCTTTCAATATTCATTGGTCACTGTTCTCACCCAGATCAACATTTCTCATTTCTTGTCCTTACAGTTCAGTAGGAAGCTTTATCAACATAATCAATTATATTTGTTTATGGTGGTTAACCATTTAGTGAACATCACAATTTTTATTATGTTTTACAAAAATAATTATAACCCATGTGTTATAATTATGCTTGTGTCTTTGTTTTATAAAATATAATGCTTTGTTTTGTCAGTTTTCCTGTCATTTTTACGCAACATTATAACAAAGTGGGAACCTCGGTCAAGTTTCTTAACACAGTAAAATGTTTTGAGGATAGTGGCACAGATTAACCCAAGTCTTCAACCAAATACAGTGACCCCAAAAAAAGAATCTGGACACACATAATATTTAGTCGCACATGTCACACTTAAAAATGTCTGAATGATATTATGTTAAATGAGAGAATGTCAAAGCAATTTGCAATCCATTGAAATTTTGTGAATGTGATTTTTAGTAGATACATCAATAGCAGAATTTGTTTTGCTGAAGAGTGTTATATTGTAACCAAAATCTTTCAGGTAAATTGAAATTGGTTTGATGTATGATATAAATACACAGATTTTATGTGTGCCTTAAGTGTATTTTTGGGGCCATTGAAAATCCTTTTAGTTGAGGACTGGCTTGATCTAGGCCTCATGTAAAGATAACTGCTGTTTTAGTGTCCAATAACCCTCTTCCTATTCCCCGGATAACCCTCTTTTACCCCAAAGTAGATTTCAAAGATTTGAAGTTTCCTTTGGTTTTGCATGAAATTGAAATGAACATTTTTAACAGAGAAAAATAACTGGGCTGTGACCGTCTTGTTCCCTGCTCTGTTGGGTTTTACATGGATGCAAATGCATATTTGTTTGAAATTGTGGTTTGTTCAGTTATACTCTACAAACTGTTGCCATGTTCGTCCTCATACCCTTCTGCATTCCTGATCTCATTTCCCGTTTCTGATATGGAATAGAGTCTGTGTGGCAATGCTTAACGCATGATCCATTTATTTTTCTTCATGCTGGGTCTTTTTTTTTTGTTCGGTATAGACCTGTGAACTCACATATTTACAGTGCTGCTTATTAATGTCTATCTGTAAATCGCCTTCATGAAGAAAGGATGAAGGTTGACTGTTGAGCAGTTATTGTTGACTGCTTGTGCTCTTTCAGGTTCTGTCGGAGAACAACAGCCACAGCAGACCGGCCAGACTTCACCCCGATCACAAGCTCACTCCTGGAATCGGTAAGATCACACTCAACACACTCCTAATCTTGATCTTATAAAGACAACAGACATGTCTTGTAATATCCTGAATGTTGTTGGATGTTCATTATGGAGGAACTCTGACACACTGTCCTGGTTTTCGATGTCCAAATAATATTTTGCCGTTCCATTTCTAATCTCTGTTGTGTGTGATGTTGATGTGGCTGCTCTCTCTTGATTCTTTAAACTTAACGACCAATTAATTTGGGTCTGAATTGGAAGTGAATGTGTAATACTCATAAAGATGTATGACCGCGCTCATAAAGATAATAAATGATATTCGCTTAAATACTGATACAGGCAAATTATCAGTGCTGGTACTACTCGACCTCAGTGCTGCATTTGACACTGTCGATCACAAAATACTTCTTGACAGGCTGGAAAACTGGGTCGGGCTTTCTGGGATAGTCCTAAAATGGTTCAGGTCATACTTAGGAGGCAGAGGTTATTATGTGAGTATAGGAGACCATAAGTCTGAGTGGACATCCATGACATGCGGAGTCCCTCAAGGCTCAATTCTTGCGCCACTCCTATTCAACCTGTACATGCTCCCAATGAGCCAAATAATGAGAAAGAACCAAATCGCTTACCATAGCTATGCAGACGACACACAGCTCTACTTATCCCTATCGCCTAACGATTACAGCCCCATTGACTCCCTTTGCCAATGCATTGATGAAGTAAACAATTGGATGTGCCAAAACTTTCTTCAGTTAAACAAAGACAAAACTGAAGTCATTGCGTATGGAAACAAAGATGAAGTTCTCAAGGTGAACGCATACCTTCAGTCTAGGGGTCAAACAACTAAAAATCAAGTCAGGAATCTGGGTGTGTCTCTGGAGTCAGACCTTAGTTTCAGTAGTCATGTCAAAGCAATAACTAAATCAGCATATTATCACCTGAAAAATATTGCAAGAATTAGATGCTTTGTTTCCAGTCAAGACTTAGAAAAACTTGTGCATGCTTTCGTCACCAGCAGGGTGGATTATTGTAATGGACTTCTCACTGGCCTTCCCAAAAAGACCATAAGACAGTTGCAGCTCATACAGAACGCTGCTGCTAGGATTCTGAGCAGAACCAGAAAATATGAACACATCACACCAGTCCTCAGGTCTTTACACTGGCTGCCAGTTACATTTAGGATTGATTTTAAAGTATTATTACTGGTATATAAATCATTCAATGGCCTAGGACCTCAATACATTGCAGATATGCTCAGTGAATATAAACCCAACAGATCACTCAGATCATTAGGATCACATCGGCTAGAAATACCAAGGGTTCACTCTAAGCATGGCGAGTCTGCTTTTAGCTACTATGCCAGCCGCAGCTGGAACCAGCTTCCAGAAGAGATCAGATGTGCTCCTACAGTAGTCACATTCAAATCCAGACTCAAAACACATCTGTTTAGCTGTGCATTTACTGAATGAGCACTGTGCCACTGTTCGTCCGACTGTTTGCACTGTATTTTATTTTATGTTTTAATTATTCTGATTTCTGTATTTTATCTTTTATTCTAAACTGTTTTAATTATTCTGATTTCTTTTGATTATTTTAATTTCTTCTATGTAAAGCACTTTGAATTACCATTGTGTATGAAATGTGCTATATAAATAAACTTGCCTTGCCTTGCCTTGCCTTGCCTAATACTGACAGTGAGCTTTACTCTGAAAAGATTTTTGCCACACAGCTGACTAATACAGTGCTGACTCTCATATATGCTTGTAATGTCCTTTGTGTGTTTGTAGGCCGTATATACACAAACCTCCATGCTTTGTATGGAAGCATATACTTTTGCCTTACTGGGTAATTATACTTCTTTAGTAAGGGTATGTAGATGTGTAGGTGACATGAAATAGTTTTGGATGTCCTACAGTGTGATATCACTCTTAGAAGAAAGGTTCTAAATAGAACCCTAGGGTTCTTGAATTTTATAGAACGCTTTATGCAAAAAAAAAAGGTTCTATATAAGGAGAAAATCTTAAATGATTGCATAATACTTTCATGTTTAACTTCTTGTGGTGTGGATGTGTTTATGAGTTGTTAAATTATTAAAATGTAATTAAATTGAAAAATGATTTTAAAAGAAGAACCTGACAGAACCCTTTTAGGTTCTATATACTGTAGAACCTTTTCTTCGATGAGTGATTTTTTTAAGAGTGGCTGGTTGCAACTGCTTAGACTAGTCTTACAAGTTGGTCATCTCATTTTTTCTTTCAAGATTTGTCATAACTTTAAGTCAGTAACATAAAAACTTAGATTAGTCTAATTTGAATCCGAAAAGTAAGACTAATTAGCCCTAACTAATTGCTAGTTGGTCAGACTAGTTTTTAACAGACAGTTTTACATACAATAACACAACTGGCCCCAGTATTGTAATACGTTTTTATTTATTTATTTTTAGATTTACATGCAGCTTTTTGAAACCATAATAGAGATGAATTGAATTTTGTATTAATTTCAGTTAATTCTTTTGTTACACTGCAGGACAGTTTATAACTATAGGGAAGACAAAAGTTTACAGGGCCTACGATGTGCACTTCGATTTATACTTTCATAGACATTTTAAACAAAAATTTTGATGTTGGCTTGGAGGAAAAATTAGCACTTGGACATTTTACCAAGAAAGAATGTGTTCTTCGTGTCAGCCCTCAAAATTTAGTGTAAATTCAACTGATTTTTTGAACAACTAAGAGCTTGTGTGATTTAGTTTGGTACTTTGCGATGTGACATCAATAGTTTTTTTGACTACTGTAAAAATGTGTGCACCCAAACAAAAGCAAAATGCATTCTGGTCATTCACAGCAAATTGTGTTCCATTAATACAGATTTGCCATAATGCAAAAAAAAACTATGAATAGTTAAAATGTAACTGATATAATCTTACACTCCTGGGGCCGCATTCACAAAGCATTTATATTCTGTATTCTCAAAAAATTTAAGAATGTTCTTGTCTTTTTTTTTCTTAAGATTTTTCTAGCTTTGAATTTCTTTCTTCTGCTGAACACAGAAGAAGATATTTTGTATAATGGCGGTAATCAAACAGTTATTGGACCCCATTGACTTCCATAGTCATTTTTCCCCACAACACTTTGGTTACCGACATTCTTCAAAATATTTTCTTTTGTGTTCAACAGAAGAAAGAAATTCATACAGGTTTAGAACAACATGAGGGCGAGTAAATGATCGAGTCTTCTACAAGGACTGCCACACCATCAGATAACACCAAGTCACAAGTCTGCTATTTTCTTCTTAACAAAATGTTTGATAATTGAAGATTTTTTCAAGAATCACTCGTAGAACCATTCTTACAAACTTCTTAGGGATTTCTTAACTACTTTAAGAAGATCTTTGTGAATCCAGCCCCTGAATTGGAGTGATGGAATGAATATATTAAGGATTATCATAGTGGTCTACAGTGGGTAATAATACTGTAATAGTTACAGCAGTTGTAGTAAAGACGGTGTAAGTCTATTACACATTTCATTTAGTCTTTTTCATTTAGTTATTGCTTGATATGTCACTTCATGTGACCCTAAAGCTAATGTCTTATTGTTCGGAAGAATGTTTTTATTATTTTTTCTCCCTAAAGTGGGGTTCTCTGAAGATAGTTTTACCTAACTTGGTTACAATTACAAAAGACATTACTGTCATTATGGGATGGTTTCAGTGAGGCTGCACTACTCATTCTGTGGCAAGAATCTGTTATAAATGCTGCATGCTGCATGCACTGCCAGGTGTCTCTGGGAACACCCGATTGCTGTATGTATCTTCTCTAACTCCATCAGGGTCACATTGTGCTGGCTTGTTTAGCACCATGGTGCTGGGCGGCTCCTCCAGCGCTCCTAACCTACAAGATTACGCTCACGCACACCGTAAAAAGCTGACCTCCTCTGGCTTCTTAGATGGTATGTGCAAACACGCACACACACCTTCTAATGGTGAATCCCCGTCCCTACTTTTAAGGAATCCAGGAGTCTTATCTGTGTTTTCAGTGGGAAACTACCGGATTTTATGTTGTTCTCATTGGAATAAGTCGTCCTTTTGTTGCTGTGTTGTGGTACAGATGCCCGTCTGCCCCGATTAGATTCATTTATGATGAGAAACCTACATTACAACAAACTCAGGATCTTTTGGGGAATCCTGCAACTCAAATGCTTTTGCAAGAAATGTATGCTATGAACTGTCCATAGCGTATGTTTCATTAAAAATCAGGTATAATAAGTTTATCGATAATATCGATAATCCTTGTAAAAAAACAGTTTCTTTTGTAAATCCTATGTGTCGCATATGTCTCGTCCTTGTTAACGCAAAGCTGTATGTTGAATTCATCTTGAGAGTCCGTCTCACCAGAATCTCTGCACTGTTAGCAAATAATGTTATTTATTAATTTACCTTAATGTAACTCATACTACTGTAACACACTGTAAACCCATCTGTTTTTCTGTAGTCGGTCCATACGACTTAATGTACGTACATCAAGAAAGTAATCTGCTTTCTTAGCTTTCCCTACAGTAGCTGCGCCACAGATTTACATGTAACTTAGATGATCATTATTTCTACTGCAAACAAGAATAGCAATAACACACATTTCATTAAACCCTTGTGCGTCACTATTAAAAGTTACTCTAAGGTCCTTAGAGGACAAAAATATCTGTCCAAAAAACTCATAAAAATGTGAAGCTTTGGAGCACAGACTTAAGTTTGGTCTCATTTTAAAGAAGTCAAGTCACCTTCATTTATACAGCGCTTTTAACAATATAGATTGTTTCAAAGCAGCTTTACAGTGATAATAGGAAATTAAAGTAACAGGCTTTACAGCACTTCTAGAATAAAGTTATTGTCCAGCTAAAGTTAGCTTTGATTGATTCACTTCCGTTACAAAGATCATTAGTTGTTAATGATCGGAGATCACTAATAGATCGTGTTAGGGCCGCTTACACGACACCGTTCTAACAGAAAACCGTTAATGCGCTCTGCCCCGCTCACTCGCACAACATCAGTGCCTGGTGGCTCGAGAACGCAAACCTTGAAATGGGTTCCAAGGTGCAAAAGCCTTGAAAATTTTTGAAAAAACTTCTCTGCGCAAACTTAAAAAACGCGATCCTGTGGAAACGCTGACGCGTGCACATGCGTATTATGTGTTTAGTCTATAGGTATGCGCGTTTGAATATATATGTGTACAGACGTTTATTCTTTCTTTACAAATTGACCTCAACAAGTTACTTGTCTGGCATTGAAAAATGTATAATACAGAATTTTTTATCACTTCCGTGTAGCCATGTGAACTGGAACTATTTTGACAACGTTTTATCTGTACAGAGGTAAAGGGAAGGGAAAGATGACCATTTGGAGATTGTTGAAGTAAAAAAAAAAGTAATTGAGTTTTTATTTATTTTGTGTACAATAGTGTGAAATAGATTTATGAAAGGAAATCAGGGTGAAAAATTAGAGATGCACCGATCAACCGGAATCAGCCGATTTTCCGCATGTTCGGCCCAGGGCGGTGACCGGCCGCTCAGTCTCATGTCTTTCCTGTTGAAAGCGGCACAGACAATAACATCAGTTACATGTTCTCGTTCTCTTCTTTCCGACGGTCAAGTGACACACACCCGCCTCCACTCATTCGCTCCGATTAAACACTGCTTGTATTTTCCATAATTTTACTAATTCCCGTAGGTTTCGCGTTCACACCAAAAGCGCACGCATTACTGATCAATATAAGTGGAGCGCACAAGCCGCCACTTAAACAGCTTGTAAGTCGCAAGTACCAAAATGAGTGGCTTATTGCACTTAAACGGTCAAATGCATACAAAGTTATGTCAAACAGCACGTTTTGCTGAGTATTCAGTTAAACACCGTCAGTTTTGGGACGTAGACAGATGAGAGAAAATGCAGGTAATGTAACAGTATATTGGATCTGTGCATAAACTCTTAAAGTGACAGCAGCCTAATAAGCCTGCTTCTGTCTGCCATGTTAATCAAAGAACAAAAGACAGAAAATCACTCTCTGCTCTCGACTGAATAACTTTTGTAACTTTAATTGTAAGCATTAATCTTAAATTAAATAATTATGTCATATCTCTCTTTATTCTATTGCATTTATTTGTGCTGTTGTTTGCAATTTGTTCTTATTTTATTATTGACTTGTCTTTTTTAATGAAAATAAAATTTTGCATTGAATAAAAGTAGATTTTTGTTTGTATATGCTGTCAATTATAGTTCTTTGAGAAAAAAAATCTGAATCTGCAAAACATTGGTTTCAGCAGGTCACGCTGACTAAAAATTTGGAAATTGGTATTGGCCAAGAAAATTGCAATCGGTGCATTTCTAATTAAAATGGCAATGAAAATACCGAAAATAAATTTCTGCAGAAATGTATGCACTTGGCATTAACTTGGGGGAAAAAAACTATTTAGAGAAAGACAAAAACGTCCTTAAGGATGCACAAGGTTTAGGTTTACAAAAAACCTACATATCTTAATATTACATAACTTAAGGTCTGTTCAAATACACCCTGTAGCTAAAATTTAACTGAATTAAGTAAACCCATTAAAATGAAAAAGGCTTGTAAGTAAACAGCCACTGTTATGATTTGCTAATGCTTCATCATTTTTCACTTTTAATGCTGAATGCTCATCTGTATACTGTATCAGTTTAGACAGCATCAGGCTTTATAATGGCTTCTTTCTGCTTTTGACGTGATGCTCACATTCAGTGTAGGCAAATGTCAGCTGTTAAGCGACTGAATGCCAGTGGGCGGGGCTTGTGGTGCGATGATGTAAACTATTGGTCGATATCTTGCTCTGGAGGCAGTCGTATGCAAAAGTATTTGCCTGTGTGACGTCACAGATCACCGATATCCAAAAGAGTCGTATTTTGAGCTTGATTAAATAAATGCTTTATTTATAATGTTGAGAACGATTTTAGCTCTGAAACTTGCAGGGTGTTTTAATGGTCAAAGACCTCTTACGTCAAAAAATCTTTGAAATTTGATTTCTCATGTCATGATCCCTTTAAATACACTGTGGTATTCTGGGTTTTGAGTATTTCCCCTTATCCTGCACACACACCTGCACCATAGTAGCCAAACCTTTTTTCTTTGTATACAGACATGACTAAAAAAAATCCTAGGAAATGTTGGAAGCTAGAAATTTCCCAGCAAACTGAACCCCACAGCTCTGAATTAAAATAATTCTTGCAGATTTACCATAGCGAGTTTGAGTAATGCAATAATGTGCTTTTCAACACAGATTTATATACAGATATTGTGTTAACTTCTAAAGAAATATTGAGCAAACAAATCCTGTATACCTTTTAGTTAGTTAACCTATTTTGGTAAAATGATTGATTCCTCATACAATTATATAGGATTATGGAATCTTGGTAATGGTTCTGTTAACATATCCAGCCTACTTGTAGTGTCTGTGCTGGAATAATAATAATATAACTGCTCAACCCAAGTTTTTAAGACCATCTATCATGCAACAAGTGACTTTTGACTTTGTAGCTATTATTTGAGGAGAAATATAACTCAACATATGTTTTGATGTCCTATTATGTTGTTTGTTTTCATATTTGATTCCCAAAAATGATTTTTAAATTTAAGATTCCATGGCTAATTTGTGTTGTGAAGCAAGAGCGTTTATAGATCATGAAGTTCATGTAGTAGCAGTGCTAAAGAAAGTGTAGCGTCCATCATAGAATTAACCCTAGAATGCATGACCCGTACAAAGAGATGGCATCCTGTTTTTATCTTTCAGTGCAATTAAATCATTGAAGAATTGGATTATGCACCAGTTTAAATGTTTCAGCAATGTTCAGTTGTCCTATATACCATAACCAAATTCAGTTCAATATAATTGCTTGTGACGAATGTGTATTTATGTGAAATTTTAATTTACCAGCAACATTTGCCAATTATTTTGCTGATCCTTGCAGACATGCAAGTAGACTGTTGTTTTTCTGAAACTAATAAGTTGAAGAACAGGTAAATGTGTGTAAATCTGAATAAGTGTAGTGGTTGTGTTGTAGTCTTGTGTCCATTTACTATAAGAAGGTTTGTGGAGATTTGTTTTATGGCCAGTAAACGACCGTGCTGAACCTTGAGAGTAAAGACGGGTGAAAAGAAGGTAGTTCATATAAAGAAATAAGCTTTGGACCAATGAGAAGTCCCGATACTGGGGTCGTCATGTTGCAGCCGTATCCAATGCCACTGGGTGTTTTTGTGTGCTAGTCCAAGATCCAATCGAAGAGTAATACTGAGCAGAAAATATATACTGAGTCACAATTCCATATGAAAAGCCTACGGGTATTTTTGAGACCCTTTACAAAGGCTTGGGGTAGTGATAGAAAAAAGCTATTTTATTTGAACAAAATATTCCCAAAAAGTGGCGTGTCTCTTGGAACAGCACTGCACATTTTTGAAATTCTCTCTTATCTGACACAGTCTATCTTCTGACTAGTTGATCATCTGAATGTCCAGTGCTGTGGCAATTCAACGACTGCTCTATCGTGTCCATGTAACCCCCTTTATGCATTCTAGGGTTAATATGGTGTGTTTGCTTGGACAGAAAGGAAACGAAGGTTTCATTTTGAAAGTGGAACGTTTTGTTGTTGTTGTTTTTTAATCACTATCCCTATGGCTTTCCAAACACTAAACACAAGCACGCCTCTGCTTTTCTTCTGCGTCTTTCCTGCATGACTCTTGCCTTCTTCAGCCTTTCTTTAACCCTCTTTCTGTTAGCTCTTATACATTTCAAGTACCTGTTTTTCTCTTTCTCAGAGGCTACACGTGGTTCTGCTGTTAAAAGATTTTCTATCTCATTTGCGCGACACCCAACCAATGGTATGTTTGCTTTTGTTAATTCCTAGTCACGTTTTCCCCTCACATTCAGTTTTTGATTTATTATTTATTCCTCTGGATATAGTTCCTCCTTCAAACCCCATGATAAGGGCACAGGGAATGTGACATTTTAAAGGACTAAAGATACTCATTCAACACCAGGCATCATGTATATATTTGATCAACAGCTTAGTCTCTGGACGGTGATCTCATTACATGGATTTAAAAAAAAAACGCTGTCATTTTGTTACATCATTTACATAAAGTACAATAAGATTAATGTATGGAATTGGGAATATTGTGCTGTAACCTATTTTTAATTATTTGCTTGTTTGTTTGTGGTTGAATGAACTAGTTCTTAGAAACTGATGAAATGCGTTGAGTTTTCAAGTGAAAAGGATTTGCTGCTCTTTGGCCTATATGAAGAATATTTATTTAATATAACACTTTATTTTAACCTGTTTAAATGTCTCTGCTTATTTTAGCTTGACTAAACATGTTTTCTGTGTTTTTTTCCAATTCCAAATTCTATAGCATAAATGAAACTATCATCCAAAAAGTGACATACACACACAAAAAAAATTCAACGATTGGCTCAGATGTAAAGGATTATTTAAAAAACATTGTGCATAATGCTGCATTGAAGTGTTTTATAAGTTGATAACATCCAAGATGATGCTTTTGGAAGTTTCGAGAATTGCCCATTTTTAGCATATCATTTTTATTGTTTGTTTTTTTCTTTTAATCTGCTTTTCTAAATGGGTCAGTGTTTTCCAGTATGTTCAGTGGTAAGTGTTAATCATACTTAATATACACATTCTATTCTGTCTAATTAGTGTTTGTTGTTTATTTTGGCTCTAGTTCCCACTCTTGTGTAGTAAGTACTCAGATCTAGTCTATAGACGTTTGTTTTTTACCCTTAGCACTTAGACCTGTCCTATAACTCAGAATTCTATTGTATTTTTATCTTTCTTTATGTACCCACAAGAAAATTAGCTTTTGGTTTAATCATTGCATTCGCAGAAGGAAAAGTAACACATATCGCATATGCTCCTCTGTATTTTTTTTAATAATTGACAAGACATACTCTCATCTTGCATTCTACCTATTCTAAGTAAATCACCTAATAACCTAATAATTTGAACATTGCCTAATAATAGTTTCCTTATATTGTTGTGTGATTGGCTCCTTCACTCATTCACTTCTTAAGATGCCTTTTTTTATTGTTAAAAGTTATTGATACTTTTTTTGTTTTTAAAAAAAGCAGTAAATCAATCTGTGTTAAGTGGGGACAGCACTTGTACTCTACATCTAATCAGTTCTATCATTAAATTCTAAAAAATTTAGTCCCATTTGAAGCCAATGTAAAATGCCAATGAAGGCACACTTGTCGCACATTCTATATGAATATATAAATGTTATGGTGCTTGGCAACCGTAAACAGTCTAATAAACTTGATTTCTTGACAGAAGAATTGGTTATTCTGAATTTTTTAATTTTGATAAATGTTACTATTTATAGAACATGTGTCTTCTAGAACCGTTTCTGCCATTGGATAAAAGCAATAAACCATGAGAGGCTGTGTGTTACAGTGGTTTTACCGTGGTTAATAACACCACCTATCTGTGGTATAACAACTGTAATGCATGGCCTCTGTTGCTTAATGCTTTTATTAAAAGACACCTGAAGTTTATATTCAGGCATCTTGTGCCAAATTGCATGACTTGAATAAATCAAATCATAATCATGTTGTTCCACTAGTTTAATTTGAGAAAAATAAATATTTGGACAAGGTAGGTCGATTTTCATTTCCGCTTCATAAAACCATGTGATGTTTTGGTAGATTGCAGGTATTGTGAGCTGTTCTTTGTGTGACCCATCCGCCTCCATCTTGCCCACCTCAAACTCACGTTTGACGGTGTTGTTGCTTGTCTTTTTTTTTTTTTTTTAGAGGAAATGGAACACCATATCTCTGCCATCTCTCCAAGATCTTAAGTTAGAGTTCATGCTATATGATTATTCTAGCTGACGATGTTTTCTAGCCTTTTTTTTTCAGATTCTAACGTTGTATACATTTCATTGAAGGTTTTGAGTTGTATTCCATGGTTCCTTCAATCTGTCCCTTGGAGACCCTCCATAATTCCCTGTCTCTGAAACAAGTGGATGACTTCCTCGCCTCCATAGCCATATCCAATGATCCAGTCCTGGAAATGTCGCCATCCTCGCCAGGTACGGTCGAAACAACATGGGCTGACTGCCACCGTGTCATGTTTACTGTACATTTGTTTGAACCAGTTTTTATTTGTGTTACCCTCAGCTCTGCCCACAAAGAAGGCTCCTTTGAACACTTACACTCCAGCAAAAGTTTTGCCCTGTCCATTCACACAATTCCTTGGCAAGAAGACATGCTCATCGGAGAAGAGTCCATCAGGCATGTTGGATTTACTGTATAGAAGCACTAATAAAAAATAACTACACAAAACCAGTAGAACTTAGCTTTGTATTTACAAAAGCTTCATATATAGTCAGGGCTCCAGACTAACACTAGCACCGGTGAGACTAAGTTCTACAGATGGAGGCAGCAGCACCTCATTTAGTAGCGCTGGAGGGTTTTTTTAAATCAAAGGTTATTTAATCATAAAACTACTTGTTTTGATATTAATAAGTGCAGTTACTAATAATATAGCATGTTTGTTTATTGGAAATTTGACAGTAAAGCACTGAACTGAATTAATATGCAGATAAAATCAACTTTTATTAACAACTGTAATGTGCAAAAATCTCCTTTTTATTGGGAAAATTTAAATATTCTACTATATTCTTATTAAAATGTCCCATTGTTCTTCTATAGTATCTTACTGAACTGACCGACAGCTTCAGTGGTTATAAAAGAAGCGCTCTTTACTTGCTCGTTTTCTGTGTAGTTCAGTCACAAATGGAAGAAAAGGGTTTTTTTTCATAAGAATATGTGTCTTCCTACGTTTTTCCATTTATTATTAGGGAGTGGAAATGACTAATAAGTCAAATAAGTGCTCCTCTGCCGCCATCTACTGGTTATTGTGAATTTCATGTCTTTAAAAAAAGTTTGTTTGCTAGGACGTCTTAGTTTACTTTTAATCAACTTTTAATTTTGCAAATCATCACATTAAAAATAAAACAAAAAATGGATAATATTTAGAGCTTTGAAGTGCTGGAAAAAGTTTAAAGTGCTTGAAAGTCCTTAAAGAGTGCTTGAAATTCACTCTTAAAAGGTTGTTTACAGTTCCTACATTAAAATCCATGTTAAATGTTGGTGATTTGTGGATTGAAAAGCCTTCTTTAACTTGTTCATTCATGGCACAATGTTACTCCTGGTTTCCACGTCAACACTGTTTGATCTGATATCTGTGGTTAATTAAAACAAAGAATTATGTGCTGAATTTGAATGCTTGCTACCTGATCTCGCAGTGCTGTTATTAATACTGCAGTGAGCGCTGTGTTGTAACACCCCCTTTTCTTTTTAGGTGTTAACCTGAGGGGGTTCAACAGGAATTCGACTGGTACTGAAAGATACACTTCACTCAACAAATATTCTTTTTTCTCTATTTTATTCCACACGTGCATATATATATATGATTGCCCCAACAAAAAACAATATACGGAAACAAGCAGTCTTTGTCTCAGTGTGAATGTGACAATATAATGAATGAAACTTATCGTCAATGTCCAGTCTTTAGATGAGTTTCACTGATGATGGAAGTTTACTGAGTGAACGTTCTCCCCATATTAGACATTCTCTGGTAGAACCATGCGGTTTCCCGCTACCAAACTGAACTGTCTTGTTCGTGGGATATCAGGTTTATATCTCGTAGCCACTGTGCCCTAGTGCTCCAAGCGGTATTGCACGTAACCCAGACCTCTTTTTAGGCAATAGCCAGAAAAGAATACAACAATAAAACCCAGGTAACGTTTAGACCGTTACAGTGTAGTGATGGTGTCGTGTGATGGAGATCTGTGATGGCCCTGATCTGAGCTGGACTGTTCTCTCTATTATTGCTCCGAGCTGATAAACGGTCCACGCTACGTACAGAAATGCGAGCTTTTATCACTTGGACAAGTGGTGTGGCACCAGTGCGACCTCTAACGAAATGAAATATAGTGAATAAATCTGAAAGATAATAAATCTTATGCAGTAAACTTAAACAAATAGAAAGTTCATAGAGAAGTCACTAAATTCACTGTTGAAAAAGTGTGAATCAGATTTGGAAAAACTCTCTCAAGACACTCCATTGTGCCCTGTTCCTTCTGTTTTTCACCTCTGTATATATTTATTTTCCTACAGATCAGGATGACTTTCCCGCCAGAAAACCCAGAGCAATTTCAGCAATTGTTCCAGAGCACAGTGCAAGTTGTGGCAAAACCTCCCAGCCAAGCTCAGAGAGCAAGCAGCTCAACCCTGCTCCACGCATCTCCATCACTCTGCCAACTGAATCTCAGGATTCCTCCTTTAAAACCCAACAACTGTCCGGTGTCCCATCCAGTGGCACACCAGCACATGAAGTCCCTGCTCTAGAAAATAAGAGTTCTACCAAAACCATGCCAGGCTTTTACACATGACATCAATCTGCAAACCACCACCTGGGAAATGTACATTACATCACAGTACACTCGCAAACCAGGACACAACTAAAGCAGATGACCACATGCCATGGACCTAGCGAACCAAAACAGGATTTTTGTTCAGACAGTTTAGATCAATTCTTAGAGCATGTTACAAGCCTGACTGTTACTTTTAGTGACAAGAATTAGTCATAATTAGCCGTACCTTCTTTTTATTTAAGGGAACATCTTACTGAATGTTTGCTACCAAAACAGTCCACTAAATGATATCACGTTGCAATTACAATCATATCGTAGGCTTATTTAGCTCTTCCATTCATCTTGAATGGTTTGGTAATGTGTTACATTTATCTTGTATATCTGAATGTCGAAATGTAAAAGCTTGCATAGAATTTACTTGTCATAGTATGACATGTTACTGCAGCTGGTTTTAATTCTTTTGGAATATTTAATGAATACAGAACATTCTGGGGCCTCATCAAATAAGGTTCTAAGTGATATTTCATGTTTAGAAACATTTTTAATGCATATATTTCATTACAATCAGAATGTGCAATTATTTCCCTCCACTATAATGGAAATCTGCCTTATGTTAATTACTTTTACATCAAATTGAAAGTAAACTAAATGTTGTGAATATTGGGAATAAACTTTGGCTGATGGTATTTTTAAGTTCATTGTGAAATCAGAACTACATTGCACATTTAAATCCTAGCAATGGTAGCCACCACCTAATTCTCTGGTTTTTACTTCGGGAAGGGGACGCATTTGTCAGAGTGTTCCAAACGAACGTGAATAACTTAACCCATTCACGAAGGGCCATTCCAAAGGTCTGTTAGCACAGGGAACATGCAATGGTCACTTCAAGGAAGTTACTTAATAATTTATGTTCATGTCCTGCCCTTCGGAGTGATTGGGCATAGGGATGCCCACTTTCAAAAGGAATTTGCCAAATTTACCAAAAGCAGCACAAAATTAATGTAACGTTGCAAACAAGCAGAGCCAATGATAATCAGGTGCAGGTAATCCACTAACATTGTAGGTGCAGCAAAATATAGAGTAAAAATAAAGTGGATTGGCAAACGAAATGTTCGGATAACATCTCACTCTGGCATTTCAAATAATGTATCATAAGGGAAGGAATATCTTTCCCTTCTATCACGCGCTCTCGGTTCTCTGCAGTTCCTCCTCCTGGCAGTGACTAGGGCAGCATGTCAAGTGCTAAATGGTTTATGCTTTTTTGGTGCGTTAAATAATGGTACAAATACCACTACATTGACTACTACCACAAACTTTTGTAAACCATGTTGCATGATTCGTTTAAATGCACTCCTCCCATAAATTTTGTGTCTGAAAGGGAAACACCTACAAATGCATATGCAATAAGGTCAGCCACAAAAATGACCCCGTACATGCCTTTTTAAAGCTAAATTTTCTCCCTGTGTCTTTAGTAAATCCTGACAGTATTTTTTAATGCCAAAAGAGGGTTTGCACTGGCACAAGCTGTTAGTAAATCTGGCCCTTGTATGTCTCCCTAATCAAACACACCTGATTCCAATCATAAGCTCAATAGTAAAGACTCCAAGGCCTGAAATGGGTGTCAAAGACATTCAAAATGTGCATTGTAAGGGGACTCCAGGAACAGGTTTGAGAAACACCGAAATAAATATTTTTCAACACCAAAATGTGTAGGACTTTTATTTCTGTATGTCTTATATTGGATTATGGAAGGTGGTTGTTGCATAGGCTACCCGAATGAAGTCTGACAATTGCAGAAAGGTTGAAAAGTAAGAGGGATTGGTGATGTTAGACAAAAAGGTGAAGCGGTTTCAGTTTACTTGTGTGGCGCCATAAAGTGAGATAAAACCTACTTTGGGGATTTAGGGATTTTGAAGATGTGTGGATTAAACGGACACTCTGACTTTAGCCTAGAGCTGGGCAACTCTGGCTCTGTTTAGCTTCAACCCAGATCAAACTCATCTGCTCGTAGCTTTCTAGTATTTAGCTTGTTTGAGTTTGATCAGGGTTGGAATTAAACACTACAGGAAGTGGATCTCGAGGGCCAGATTTTCCCACCCCTGTGTTAGTGAAAGTCCTAGAAAATGTAAACGCTTGCACGGATATCATATTTCTAGTTCGTTTACTTGACAAGGATGAATCAATAACAACGATACCAGCGTACTTAGTATGTACTTGAAGTATACTAGGGTGGGATTCATATGGTTACAATCTTTCAAAATAAACACAAAAAATATGTTTTTCTCATTATTCACACTTAGCATCACATATGCTTCTATTCAAGAAAAAATGTATTATTCAACAAAAGTTACAACATCCTCCCACCCGATGAACTAGGTTCATCTATAGGCTACCCAAGAAGTTGCACAGGTCTTATTAACACACCACCTGATGAAGTACAGACACTGCATGAATGTACCATACTATGGAAGTAAAATAATGGCTAATGTTTTTTAAACAGAAAAGCCTGTTGAATTGTACTACTTGGAAAAAAAATAGACAATGCATTAACCATGCTTGCATTTTTTTGGGAAGAAATTCAACATGGTTGAATATTTAAGCTGTGACTATTTCAATTCAAAATATTTCAAACATTTTCATTAAAAATTCAATTGTATTTTTAAACAGTTTGAATATTTTGGAAGTGAAATATGAAAAGTCCTTTCATATTTCACTTCCAAAATATTCAAACTGTTTAAAAATACAACCTATAATATTCAACAGGCAATTTTCGGTCCATTTTATTTCGCTTTGCAAATTCACTTCCACAAATACAGTGGTTCAAATTCGACAGTAAATTCAACGTTGACATCCAGGAAAAGCAGTAGATTACCGAGCATGCTCTCCATCTGCTGTTAGTCGACGTCACCAGCAGGGGGTGTAAGCGCGTGTTGTTGACGAAGACCGAGCAACACTTAGAGCAAGCCATTCATTCATAAAACTCATTTACATCAATTGAGGATGCATTAAGTTTTTGTGATGATTATCTGGGCCAGTATATATGTGGATAAGATGATAAAGACACAAAAGCTGTGTCTATGTTTAATTCAATAACTTTCCTTGTTACTTTCCCTGTGTAGCCTTAGCCTACATGTTATCAGCTTTCTCTACCATGAATGGGATTATTATCGGTTTCCGTCAATACCTCATCATACTCAAAGATTCCCCTTCCATCGGGACAAAACGCTTAACGTAGCTTAATGGACTAATACAGTGATAAAAGACCAAACTCGCACCTTATTGGGGATGTAGGCTGTACTATAGGCTACATGCAAGCAGATGGACTCAGAATATGAATTTGATTCGCAAAGTTTCATGCTGAGTGTTTCCCAGTGATATACTGACATATCAACTATTGATCAATTAATACTAACACTTTCTCTTCTCTTCTCTTCTCTTCTCTTCTCTTCTCTTCTCTTCTCTTCTCTTCTCTTCTCTTCTCTTCTCTTCTCTTCTCTTCTCCATAAGTAGGATATGCCTAGATGTACTGCATCAGACTAAACTGGGAAGGGTCATAGCACTTGCATATTGTTGTTCTATTGTTAGTTTAACTGTTAGTCCCTTTGGATAAAAGCATCTGCTAAATGACTTAATGTAAATGTAAATTTGGCTCGACATTGGCACATATTGGGACCGTCTCTAAAGTTGCATTCATCATTATAGCAAACGTTTCTAACTTCAATGGAGGGTTTTCACTACACGTCATCAATCCGGAAATCGGTCATTTTGGAGGCACTGAACGTAAACAATGCCACTGAACTGAACGGACATGCATATTTGGCTGATTATTGCTGCCAAAAAATGGTCGTGTTTTGGTCTGTATTAATTGGTCGCACCGGGAAAAAATATTTTGAGTTCTATAGACTGCAAAAAAAGTTAAAGAGAAGAGTGCAAAAAATGGATGAAAGAAGGCGTTTGTGGTTGAGAGAGGCACAGCATTAGCCACATGTGTAAATGAAGCGTTTTTCCACGCTCTTATCTGCGCCGGTTTTAAATTATGTTTCAAAAATAATCATTTTCTGCTTGTCCGACACTTTGCAACAACACAGCCTTATTTCGGCAGCGACTTTCAGCATGTTCCCTATAACAACGTATGACGTTTACATTTTACGTGGGGTGAGAAAGTCACATACCACGCGAAATCCGATCAGAGCGTTCAGACTAAATCGGATTTACTGATTTGTGATTTGAATAGGATTTCAAATCACATATGGATGTAGCTAGAAATGGATTTCATGTGCTTTTTATGGACTGACAATCTGAATGTAGCCTATGTTGGGATAATAAATAGAAGGACGAAACGCGGTAAGGGCTAAGCTAGCTCGTTCAGATCTTTACCACAAATTAACTTTAGTTCGTCAAAATTCCGTGTTCTTTCCTGCGTACTAAGTCCTTCTCTATATGATTTTGCTGCTTCCATGTGTTTTTTTCCGTAGTTTAGACTTCATAAATTAATGTAACAATGTGTTCAGTAGTACACATCCGAGTATCTCCAATATGGCCACACATCCGGGTAACTGACCAAATCGTGACATAGGTGCAAACCCTCTATAGCAAACTTCAATTTATTTGAATAAATATCAAAAATCTAAAAGGTGCGCATTATGCCTGACACCTACATGAACACTTTACAGTTGGCTTTATGACAAATTCATTCTCTTCAAATGCCATTGAAGTTAGAAACGTGCATTCCAAACTTTAGAGACTAAATGTGCGAATGTCCAATGTCAAGCCAACTTTATGCCAGTATATCACTGGGAAACGCTCAGCATTAAACTTTGCGCGTGAAGTTCATATTCTGAGTCCATCTGCTTGCCTGCGAGTTTGGTCTTTTAAATCACGTATTAGTCCATTAGACTACGTTAAGCGTTTTATACACTGAACAAAATCATAAACTCAACTCTTTTGTTTTTGCCCCCATTTTTTCATGAGCTGAACTCAAAGATCTAAGACTTTTCTATGTACACAAAAGGACTATTTCTCTCAAATATTGTACACAAATCTGTCTAAATCTGTGTTAGTGAGCACTTCTCCTTTGCCGAGATAATCCATCCACCTCACAGGTGTGGCATATCAAGATGCTGATTAGACAGCATGATTATTGCACAGGTGTGCCTTAGGCTGGCCAAAATAAAAGGCCACTCGAAAATCTACCACAGTGACTTTATATGGTGGTGCTTCAGTATATCACGTATTAGTCCATTAGGCTACGTTAAGCGTTTTATACACTGAACAAAATTATAAACTCAACACTTTTTTTTTTGCCCCCATTTTTTCATGAGCTGAACTCAAAGATCTAAGACTTTTTCTATGTACACAAAAGGACTATTTCTCTCAAATATTGTACACAAATCTGTCTAAATCTGTGTTAGTGAGCACTTCTCCTTTGCCGAGATAATCCATCCACCTCACAGGTGTGGCATATCAAGATGCTGATTAGACAGAATGATTATTGCACAGGTGTGCCTTAGGCTTGCCAAAATAAAAGGCCACTCTAAAATCTACCCCAGTGACTTTAAAGGGTGGTGCTTCAGTAACTCTGTCCCTTGGCAGAGGTTCAGTAGTTTGCTGAGCTGGTTTTGTAGTCAATCTTTTACAAACATGTCATTCTCCTACATTTTGTTCCACAAGCTGTTGGCCATGCAAAATCCAATATTTCTCTATAACCTTAAACAGTGTATCCCTTACAACTGAATGCATCATTCTATCATGATAACCTTGAACTAGATATTCTGAGTATCTTTGCTTTGTTCTCTGAAACTGAACTCGGACTGTTGTAATCATCCACAAACATTAATGAGTCAATTTTCATCTTAGAACGGTTTCAAATCCTTGATTTTAGAGTCTTTGTCAATCATTGGACCTATTTTGAGCAAATGTATTTCCTTATGAAACTCTTTTCCTGAGTTGCCTTTGCCCAATACATTTCAGCTGCAAGTAGTTCTTCTGAGTTCGCCAAGGATTTTAAATCTGGATCGGGCATTGCATTGGTTATGAACCTATTTATCCATGCAGTTATTCGCAACACAGTCTTCAACTGCTATATTTCGCTAAATCCAAAAGAGGTTCTGTTGGTGCAACACCACCAAACTGCACGGTGACCTGAAACTCAGACCTCAGTTCAGTGTTCATTTTAGCAACACAGTTTTCCTCGGGCTCTTCCGAGCGAGCTGAAACTGAAGAAGCCGGGCCAAACCACCAAAGTTTACTCATATCAGATCATCTGCACACTTTCCTCGAGCAGCTGAATCAGCTGGATTGTCTTTACCATTACAATGTGACCACGATTCAGGGTTTGTGAGATTCTGTATCACAGCCACTCTATCCACTTGCAAATTTGATTTTTCTACATCTTCAAGGGATAAAGCAGATTATGGCCTATGTCGTATGAAACGCAAGTATCAAACGCAAAACGCAAGTAACTTTGTGGGCGGATCTCATTGCTATTATACCGGCGGGGTAAATTACTCTTGCGCCCGACACAAATCAAAATCAAATGCTACATTACTCATAGGTGTGGTTTGGGCATAACGTGATATAAACCAATTAGAGCGCCATCACACATTCCCTTTAAAAGCAGGCGCGCTTGTTCCATGGTGGATTGCTATTATGATGGCGGATTTGCCAGACGCACGGCAGGAGCGGTTCACAGCCGAGGAGACCGACGTTCTCATCAGGGCCGTAAAAGACAGAGAAGTGACATTGTATGGGGATGGGAGAAACTCAAATTAGTTTCGGTTAAACAAGCTTATAATAATCGGGGTAAATGTGTAAGCTAGATTTATGCCTATTTTTTCACATCTTCATGGAAACCACAATGATTTCCCTTGTGTGGTAATATTTTTCCTTGTATTTATGTATGGTTTGCAAAAATGGTAACTGCTGCGTCTGTGTAAATGAGAGAAGCAAAGTGTATACGCGTTGTGCACACGCTACATTATGTCCAAGCATGCGCCCTTAAAATAGCATCTGAATAACGCGCCTCTGACTTTAGACTAGGTTTTTCCTGGTCTGTGGCGGAATTGTTTTCTGAAACTCCAAAAATAGCACCAGGGAACGTTTGTGCAGGAACACGCCGCCTCTTTTTGCTGAACCCCCCCCGGGAGCGCAAGTTCATTCCCTAATTTAGCGACGTGCGTCTGTGGAGGGAAAACTCCGCTGTGCGTCAGATGCAAAATAGGAATGATACATGCTTCGGTGTACAAAGTCAATTGCGCTGGGTGCAAGATAGGGCTTTATGTCCTGTTCTAGCTCTGATTAGAGCTCCCATTAACTCTAAACATGGTCAACTAAGCTTCTTCACTGGAGCAACTCTTGCCTTTGATCCTACAAAACTGAAACAAGGTACACTGACAAGAGAGCGCACGGCTCAAGCTCGCTTGAAACCACACGCTCACACAAAGACAAGACAATACAGGAGCGCCAGGACTCACAAAACCAATAATAAACTAGACCAATGTGACAAAACCCTGACAATTACAGTACCGTGCCTCTTTCTTTCTAGTATTTCCCAGTGCCAGAAGTTTAGAGATGGTAGCAATATGACAAGCACCCTGATAACAATGACAGTGTTGAAGATTGTAACAAACCTGTCTCCATACCGCGTGATGACCCTGATCTTCAACCAGATGGATAACTATTGTAAATGTTCCGATCCAATCTGATCTCTGACCTGTAATACTGCCTGAATCATAATCATACACTGTTCGTCCGTTGTCCAGAGTGGAACTGGCCCCCAACTGAGCCTGGGTTCTGCTCCGAAGCAGTAGTGTCATTGGTGTTAAGCACTGTGAAGCCAAAGGCTAAAGGAAAAACAACTGTGCTGCTTCAAACAGTTAAGGCATGGATAGAGGGTCCGGCAGGAAGGAAATTAGTACGTTGTTTTTTGGATTTTTGGATGGAGGCATTTAAAGAAGCTTTGTGCAAGAGAGGCTAGAGAAAACACTAGAATTACCAGTGCTGAAAAAAGAGAAGCTCCACAGTTTCGGAGCTGAGTGTCCTGTTACTACAGAACGCAACATCATGAAATTGACAGTTAAAAAGTGTATGAGAAGAATAGAAATTGCAGCAATAGGGACTCAAGTCTGTACTGCTGTTATGAAAGTTACTGGAGAACATGTGCAAACGAAGTTTGAAGGATTTGCAACTTGTGGATTTTTTTCTCTGAGGACACTAATGATTCTAAGTTTTCAGCATTAATAGGAGCATACTACTGGTGAGTGGTATCAGGTAGAGTCAAGAGATTAACCGAATCTCTTGTGCCCCTGTAAAATATGTTTGGATAGACTGTACAAGCACCAATTTCCACGTGAGAGTAACAGACACAACCAGCATGCAAATTTGTATGGAAGAAGATACACAGATTCCAAAACTCTTTGGGAAAACTGAACAAGACGGCTGAGAGTCCAGAAGAAATAAAGCCTTACATCATTTTAACCGGACAGTAACTTTTAAGGATGGTCGTTTTCAGGTTGATTTACCCTGGAAACCAAAAAAACCAGAACTACCAAACAACTTCAAGGTGGAGAAGCTGCAGAGAAACCTAAAAGCTGACATAACCTTTTACATGAAATACAGAGACGTAATACAAGACTACAGCAAGACATTTGTGAAGATGTTCCAGCCAAAAACTCACAAGCAGAGAAAAAACTCACGCGCAGAGAAAACAGATGCTGTTAAATACTATTTACCACATCATGTTGTGCTTAGAGATCGGATCTCAAGTGGACAGTGGTAATACAGGTGTAAACGGGGTCTAAAACGCTTTGAGCTTGTCCAGTTTTGACCACTTCCAGAGGTAGATGAAAACGCATTCGAAAGGATTGCTTGTGTTCTCTCACTCATGTGTTCGAATGTGTTCAGACAGCCACAAAAGACTGTCTAGTTTCCGACTACTGATCTAACGCATAAACATTATGGGAAGCGCTCTAGCTAGATGGGATTTAAACTTTGATGGCTGGAGACACAAGTTTGGTTTGAAGATGAAAAAACGTACCAAGCACAATGTTCTCTCACCATTCCTGATTTCTAACACACACTCACTGTGTCCGGCTGGTCTTCAGCTGTCAGAGCAGAAACTATCTGATCCTCTCTGTGTGTTTTTCCATCATCTCCGGGCGCATTCATATATGTAAATAGCACAAGATTATATTGTTTCCATTAGATTGAAAAATCTGAAAAAGCCCATACATTTACCCAACCATAGACCCTCCCCTCTAAGAATTCAGGACAGAAGTGGTTTAAAGTGGACTAAGGAGACGGATTAAAACACCAGGTGTAAACGGATGTGCAAGCAAAAGGGGTGCAATCTTGATAAGAATAAGAGCCTTCAGTGATGGAAAGTTGAAAGGAGATGGTTGTAAACTGTGGTCATGTCTCGTAAAGCAGCACCAGCCTGGTGTTTGTGCATCAGAAAAGATCAGTGTTGTTGAGACGTGGCAGCTCTGCTGAATGAGGTTAAATTAAATGTCGGACTATGTGCTTCATTACTCTGAAACAATTTTGGATTTACAGCTCAAAAATGGTGCAGTAATTATACATAATTTATAAATAATTATAATTAAATGGCTTTTAAATATAACACTTAAAATTTTCTAATTTTAGTTCCAGGTTTTCCTGATTCTTCTAAGAAAAATACTATTTAGTCTTTTCTTTGCAGTTTTAGTTAATTTTAAAAGCCAGTTGTATCTCATTTTGAATAACTTGAAGCCTTTTCAAAGCCGCTGAGTCCCCCTTCTGGGCCCGGGTCCCTGTTTGAGAACCACAGCTTTATATAAGAGCGTCCAAGCCTCAACACATCACGTGACTGGATTCTGAGCCCCAGTGGCTCGCCTCACGTGACTGGTGTCGTCACCACTCCTCTGACAGGGATCTCGCCTATGGTTCGCTCAAGCACAGGTGTGCAGTCTTTCTGAACAGGTTTGATTTTACACCATTTCCTTCATTACATTTCTTCACTGCTATGAATAGAGTGTTGTGTGTGAGCCGCGCTTAAGCCGCGGTTGTACACCGTTAAATCCCAGTGTTGCTGTTGTAAATCGCGAAATGGTGGCAGTGACACAGCCCAGAATAAAGATAGCGTATGGAGGACGGGTTTCTGCTGTACTGGATTTAGATATCACTCGATTTTCGGCGATAAAGGCGTTTTATGGTACATATGATGGCGTTTTTTTTTTGGTACATATGGAGTTCAGCGCAGTATTTGAGTCTCAGATAGATGTCGAGCATCATCATCTTCATCAGGAGAAACAGGATGATTCTGGCTGACTCCTCTACTAAACCCTCAACATTATCCTTTATCATCATAATTATTCCTTCTTTTACATCAACATTAGTCTACAGTGTTTTAAACTGGGCATATGATTTTTACCGAAATGTTTATATTTGATTACTATTTTTACAGTAAAGCGTTGGACTGGGTTTATTCATGATAATGTCTGGCATTAAAACAAACAAATTTTCCATTTTTTGTACTATACAAACCACTTCTGTTCTGTTTGAGCTCAGTGGAAGTGCAGGGCCTTTTGTTTAATGACTGAATAGTGGATATACTATTCACTATTTTAACACAGATTTCCTGTAAGATTTAGGAATGTCACAGTGAATAAACTAAACCTAGTTGCGTGGACTGAAGGCTAGGACTGATATTTTATATGTATGCTTAATATAGGCCTATATACATTCCCGAACTGGCATTTCAAAACTCTCTTTGTTTTTGATGGGACCTTCTGTCCTTATTTTATTCTAATGAACTGGGTTTGGCAATAAGATAATGTAGCCTAAATGTTAACTACAATTCAATGATGGCATTATCATTTCATATAATGTTTTGATGATTAGTAAGTGCGTAAATATGATCTTAAATCTTCTTTTATTAGCCTAAATTTTTCAGCTCACACTTTAGATTAGGGTACAAATATTCACTTTTAACTAGTTTTACTGCATATTGACAGTAAAATAAGGTAGTTGGGTAAGGGGAAGGGTTAAGTGATGTAGAATATGGTCATGCAGAATAAGGCATTAATATGTGCTTTATATGTACTAATAAATAGACAATATGCTATTAATATGCATGCTCCTCTTTTCATTCATTTATTTATAAAGAATATCTTAATACAACAGCATTTTGCCCAAAGTGCTGTACAAAGATAGAAATAAATAAAGCAGGTGATAAAGAAATAACACCAATTCAAAGTAAACAGAATTCAGTGTAGAATATGCCTCAGTACCCTGTAGAGTTAAAAGCCTGAGATAATGGATGAGTTTTTAACATTTTAATACTAGATATATTTGGAGCCTCTCTAACATGTAGGGGTAAAAGATAAGTTTTAATCTAGATTTAGGAACAGTTATAGCAGCTGAGAAGAGCACCTAACAGACCTCGTAGATGTGTGCTGTTTTTAAGGACTGCTAGAGAAGGTGGTGCCAACCCATTTAATGATTTTAAAACAAACAGGACAAGATTCAATTCGGAAACGTACTGGCAAGTTGCAACCAATAAAGATAGAATCGTTGTGTTTTTGCGTACCTACCTGTCGGCATCCTAGCGGCGGCATTTTGGACTACCTGCAAATGAGACAACAATGACTCTGACTCCTATATACAGATAATACAGATATATAGAATTACAATAATCAGGCCTTGAAAAAATAAAGGCATGAATGACCTTATCAGGGTCCTTAAAAGAGATAAATGTCTTGACTTTAAAATTATCATTTGGTCCAAATTTAATAATGTCTGTCTGTTTTGTTTTTGTTGAGTTTAAAAAAAGAAAAAGTTAAAGAAATACAGCCTTTAAAATAATTTAGACAGATTAAAAGTGAAGTTAGGGCATTCTTGTTATTCTGTTGCAATGGTAGATACATCTGTCTATCATGCTAATAAGCAGTTAGTCAATAATAAATATATATCTAATCTAAAGTGTTACCGATTTTTGTAAAATGTAAAAAAAAAGAAGAAAAGTATTCATCTCAAGTGAAAATAGGATGTTACACTATTCAGCCCAACCAAATGTAAAGTTTTTCTTATCTAAATAGCCTAAATCTCTTATCTAAACACTCATGAAGCTTAGTGGGCCCACTTGACAAAAAATAAGTAATATTAATAAACGCATCATTCATGCAGTCTTCTTGGTTAGATGCAATACAAAATACTGCTTTACAATACCAAGAATCAAAGAATACAAAAAACCCATATCAGGTTTTATTTTAATTTGAGTAATTAATCTCTTATAATAATAATAATAATAATAATAATAATAATAACAATTATTGTTGTTATTGTCATCATTATTATTTAATAAATACTTCTGAATAATACTGTACAAAGCAAATGAAGTTTCATCAGCATACCTTGCAAGGCATGAATCTGTATTTAGAACGAGCACTTTGATATTTGCATTATAAATGTCACATCCTCCGGTTGGATTGCCCTTGAGCTCTACCAAAGGGCACTCCTCCTACAAATACATTTCCCATAACCCATTTCCTGGACTCACTGTGGTTTGATTACTTCCACCTGCATGTCATTTGCTTGTTAACGTTGGCCTATATAAGCACTGTGTTTCCACACGCTTTTTGCGAAGTCTTGTTTGTGTTACACTGCATTTCTGAGTGCTTTCTCTAGTTTCTGATCTTCTTTCAATGGCCCAGTCAATGGCCCAGGCCCAGTCCCAAATGAGTGTTCCAGATGTAGCCCAAATAAACTGCACAGACCATAGGTAAAGTACCTCGGACGCTAACTTATCTGAGGCGATTTAATGCTAACTGTTGCAGTGCCACTGCCCACAAACATTGATGCTAAATAGTGCTAACTATGTGAAATAGTAGTGGAATGTCACTTACCGGAAAAAATGGAGCGAAGTACTCCTACAGTGTCGGTTAGTGCATTTTATAGAAGAGCAACCCATTTTATGTAAGATATTTCAATTCAAAGGTTCAGAAATGATACAGAGGTGGTATGATGTGTTGTATCAGACGTCAAAGTTCAGAAATTCCACTCGGCGGAGCCCGTTATCAGCTGTCAATCAAAGTTAACCACGCCCTTATTTGTCATACAATTTATATCTAAATATGGTCTAAAGTAACGAGTTAGAAAAAAATTCAACCCCCTCACAGTTGTCAGGCACTCGGAACCTATCGAAAAATACAATAAAAGTTCATGGGACTAACCTGTAAAAACATGAATTTATGCTGTGAAAACGGACATTTTAACATGGGGTCTATGGACATTTGCTCCCTTTTGGGACCTGCCCCTAGCGGATTTTCGATGTATTGCAGTTTTTCGCTCTTTCGGGTAGGCTTCATTTTTCAGATTAGAATGTTGGTTTAAACCTGTAAAATAAGCACTTTGCACTATTCACGCGTATTTTTACTGACTGTGTTCTGAGTCATATTTGAGGTGATATGTTACAGAGTGCATTATGTTCATGTTTAAACTGAGTGATATGGAATTGAATTCGAGTTACATTGATTTTGAATGCGTTAGTGATAGTCATATACAGCTTCTAATTAGATATTTTGCATTTGCTGTATGCAGATTGTTTTTTTTTTGTTGTGCATATTTTGCCACTGTTGAGAGAGAGAGATCCTACGGCGAGCCAGTAACCAGCGATTCAGTGACTCAGCGATCCTGGAGTGTGACTGTAACCAGTGGCCATCAACTCGCCAAGCTGGTGGACTGCATGTTTTTGGAAACATAATACAGATAAGATTTATGAGATCTCCAACGCTATCACACACTGCCCAGGTAGTGATTTAAAACAAGGCCCTTTATTCAACATACTACACAGGAACTGAATTGAAACTCAACTGAGTCGAACATTGAACTAATTGACTGGACTGATTTTTTCTTTTAACTGACTGACTATTTTGGGGAAATTTGTTATTGTTGTTTTCTATGTGTGTTTCACAATCCTTGTGGAATGTTAAAATAAACAGGACGCGTTGGACGAGGATTCGGTTAGAACTACAAACACGGAGGACGCGCGAGTCCGGCGGTTATGTAGAGAGGTTTAGATAAAGGGGTTAGAGTGATTCATTATCAGTATCTAACCTGACGAAAATGTATTTATTCAACGTTGTCTACATTATATTGCATCTGCAGCAGCATTGTGAACTTTTGTAAAGATATATTTAGCCATTATCTAAAATGCATCATTATATTCAAATTGCAAACACATGAGGAGAGTCTCCGCTTGAAAGACCCACGACTGGCAGATGAACTCTCTGAAACGGTAGGAAATCAAATTAGATTGAATGGAGGATTTTAACCGTGACAAGATGATTGACAGGACAGTTTAACGGTGACAGGATGCTGCACGCAACAGATCTGTCCGTAAAAGATGACGTGATAGTATGTCCCAAAGCTTGCCTACTCTTTTGCTACACATAGAAAGAAAAAACTCTTTTGCTACACACATTTGCTACATACATTTGTATGTATGTACTCTTAATGTAAGTATGTACTTTTTCTTCACAAAAAGAGTACATGCTTTTAGGTCGTTGTATAAGAAGGCGAATTGGGACTGAGCCCATGGTTCTGATCTTCTGCCTGGTTTCCTAGATTTCCCTGTTTGCCCTGTGTTTTGACCATTTTCCTCATATGTGGATTACGATTGTAGATCTAACCGTGTGTCAGAGCAGTATGCAACGATAAATACACTAGTAATGGGAAGTTCAGATCAATTTTCTGACTCTCTCGTTCGATCTGTTTATCGAGTCATTTCGTTTTTTAAGTGTCTTTAAATGTTCCCAAATTCCCGAACACGTTCCCAAATTCCCGAACACATCCACCAATTCAATCTTGGATGGTATTCTGAATTAAGAAATCATCATAATACAGCCAAAGATAATTTACAGGGAAAATAAATATTTACCTTCCAAATCTTTCATTCATTTGTCATGTGACAGATGCAATGAACGAATGATTTTAGTTCATCACTAAAATACACAAGTGCAGTTACTAATAATATATTACATATTTTGTTATGAAAATGCACATTCGGCAGTAAATCACTGAGCCTGAATTGGGATGTCGATGTTAATTTACTTATAATATAATTTTAATATATTAACATAGGAAAAAATTTAAATGCTCTGACAGTGTGATTTAATTGAGACTCGACCTTGATTCTACTATATTTGCTCATAATTTACTATTATTCTTCAATCACACTATTCATTTAAAGATAAAAACACAAACATAATAGTTGCTGCAATTAGATTTAGGTTCATTTGGCATAATATTTATTAAAATAATTCGAAAAAAATTATTTGAATATAAATCAATTTGAGGGGAAAAAATAACTTTATAAATAAACAGATTTGTACTTCAGACGACTGCAGAATTGTAGAAGCTTGTATTTAAAATTAAGAAGCTGTTGAACATCATAGAATGACAACTGTCCTGGCATAAACCCAGTTCATAAGCCTGTCATTTAGTTCAGTAAAGTCACAATTATTTCTGTAGCACTTTATACAGTACAATACAGATTATTTCAAAGCAGCTTCACAGTAATAAACTGGAAAACCAGTGTAGGAAAACAACAGTGATGTCATTGTCCAGCTCAGTTCAGTTCTCATACAACAGTGTAAGTCCAGTCAAATCAACAATATTGCCGAATATTAAGTGTCCTTAATAAGAAAGCCAGAGGTGACAATGGCAAGAACCCAAACTCTATCAGTGACAGAAATGGGAACCTTGGGAGAAACCAGGAACAGTTCTCATCTGGCCAAATGAACGAACGCAGTGAAATACAAATACAAATCACACTTTGTGTCTATTTTTATATTTTGTAGATTATAGTATCTGGTATAAAACATATGCCGAATAAATCTGCATGTCCTGCAGTCATGTCTGTCAGACTTTCGATCTGTAAGGACTTGATTGGTCCGGCTTGTGTTTCTGACCCACCGCAGCCTCCATCGTTCCCACAGAGACACAAAGTCCTCTTCAAATGTGTTTAAAATCTCGTTAGATATCTTTTGCCACGTCACTGGCGCATCATCATCATCATCGCCAGTAGAAATGCTGCATCATCTCAAACCAGTGGCTGAGGCCCAAAACCTTTCTTTTACAGCTTTTGGAGGCATTATTTCACGTCAGAGTGAGATCCATGTGCTGGATTCAAGTTCAGTTTCATTCTTCCTGATCCTATATTGTTTTCTTTTTTGTTAAAATTACAGTCAGCATTTGTAATTATTCTTCAATGTTTTAATATGAAGACCCAATCTCTGTGAGTCCTGTAGACTTCATAATATCTCTGCGTGTTCTGCCGCTACTGGATCACGGAACAGATGCAATTGCTTCTAATTTAATACTGGTAGAAGAGTAAAATTTTGTATTTGTTGATCAACATCTACATATGACTGTCACAATTGGTTTTTAGAGTACATTCACGTGGACACTGAACTCAATTTGAGCTCCATTTGCACATGGTTTGTCTTAAAGCATATTAAAAACACCACATAGACATATAAACAACATTAAAAGCTTGATTTTCATCACGGGGGACTTTAATACTGCACTAATATACGTGCTAGACAACATTACAAATATATAATTTTTTTCTTATATGTATACATGCATGTGTGTGTATTTATATATACAAAATAATTATACACATTGCACACACATATATTATGTAAACACAAACTTTTATTTTGGATGCGATTAATCGCGATTAATCTTTTGAATATATCTAGATCTAAATAGTTACAGAGGATCACTCATCTCGTATCATTTTACGATGTTATAAATCGTCATATTGTCTATCCCTAAAACTTGCTCTTTGTACAAAAGAGTAAAATGTTTTGTAAAACTGCTTTGAAACGTTATGACTAAAGGGTCGTTAACTCCAAGAACGATAACTATAACGATAACTATACGCCCACACCAACGAACGATAACGGTCTGTTTATTCTAAGCTCGCGCTGTAGTTTCAAAGTGTGTACAACATCATTAAACATGTCTTGCTGTTCTTGTTGCATTTAACCAGCAGATGTTTTGAGTGAAGCTAGTGTAATCAATCTAATAATCTAACAGTGAATTTAGCTGACGTAGTCAATATAGTGGAATAAAAACAACACCTAGTTTTTTTTACGGCAACTTCAAAGGAAGCAAGATAATGTTGTCGAAACGAGCGCTGGATACCTGAGGTAAAACTTCTCACCAGTTACTCAGAGGGTATGATTTTTTTTTGTTTTTTTGAAAAGGTGCTTGACTTGTCAAACAGTGCTGGATTTTTCTGGACTTCTGTGATTAGCTTCTCCACAATGTTTTCTGCCATTTTAAATGTGTGAGCCCTTAAATTAGAATGGATTCCGAATTAGAATGGATTGGCTGTCAGTGTTTTATCGTTCAACAACTGAAGAAAAAAAAAAATCGTTCCGAAAGTGATCCCAACGATATTGTTTCTCTATATCGTTATCGTTATAGCTGTGGTGTGAACTCTGCTATTTTTTAATATTGAGAGCAATTTATAGAACTATCTTTATCGTTATCTTTATGATTTACGTCCTTGGTGTGAACGGGCCTTAAAAGTACTAATTTTATTTGTAACAATATATATTAGGGCTGGGACAATAAATCGAGGCATCGCGAATAATGGATTGATTCCAATTTTTTCCGAATGCATCACGAATCGATTCTGTGCTTAGTTTTTAACAGCAGATGGCGCTCTAGGCTAGTTTTTAATAGCAGATGGCGCTCTAGGGCTAGGCTAGTTTTGCTCACGAAGGCTGATTCTGAGAATGTACTACTTGCACCTCAGAATACTTTTATGACATTAGATTAATGTCAAGCCCACTGCAAACACCCTTGTAATGTGCTTCAACCTTTTCCAACTTTATGAATGATTATATCATAGAAGGCTCAAGTGGTGTGTCTAAGGCAGTGGTTTTCAAACCGTGGGTCGCGAGAATAAAAAAATGGGTCGCCAGTGATTTTAAATTTAAAAAAAAATTTAATTCAGTTTTCTAATAATATTAATATTAATACTAATAGCTTTGATTAGAAGTACACTAAAAACCATTCAAATTCATGCAAAATAAATAATCCAGTGCTTATAAATATAGTGCTTATAAGCCCTAGGCAACACAAAACAAAAAACCTTGACGAAGCAACGAAACAAACTGAACTGAATGCTTCTCCTGACATGCGTGTTGCCCTCTCGTCCTGCGAACCGGCTTGGGACCAGATTATGCAGAATAAGCAGGCCCACCCTTCTCATTAATATTTATATTCACAAAACACGCACTCGTTCGCTCCATCCGCAAAACACACACACGTTTGCTCCATCGGCAGCAACACACAAACACTCGTCGTTTCTTCCGCAACACACTCTCGTTCGCTCCATTGGCAGCAACACACATTTCAGATCAATATATTTGTTTTCCTTAAAATTGTAATTAACACAAATTTTATTCTCATTTGAATTAGAAATATGTTTGCTTTTAAACTGTGTGTGATTTTGGTTGGGTGACAGTTGTAGGTTAAGTTTGACAAGAGTTTACAGTTTGTCAAAAGCACAATGTTGTGTTTTATTGCGAGTGTACACAAATATAAATAAACACTTTGCAGTTTGAATGATGTCCTGTATGAACAAAGTGACGGAATATGCTTTTGTTTCCAGTGCGCGCCTCACACACACAAATACAACATTCCAGGCTTGACATCGCAGCCTGTTCATTATAGCCAAAATAAAATATGATAATAAAATAGTCAACCTAATATAAAAATCACACTGCTCTATTTAAATAGTCAGTAGTACAATTCGTACCATTCAGCGTAAGCACCGCTCAACTGTGATGTTTCCAAGCACATTTTTGCGCATGTGAAAAGGATGATTTTTTTTTCCTGTCGATATTGCAACGTGAGTGAAGTTGCTACAAAGCCTATTATAAAGAATAGTTTACCATCAAATACATCGCGAATGTTGAAACTTTTAATTCTAATGAGAGTTACGTGAGCATAATGCCCCTTACTTTTACTTTCACTTTAAATTATTTTGTTTTGGCTTGTTTATAGTTATTTTTTTTTAAATTCTTGTTCTGTTCTGAATATTACTTTTAAAGAGTTTGTTGTGGAATATGTTTTGTGTATTTTTTAAGCATGCAGCAAACGATAGGCTATTAATTGTTTAAAATTCCTGTATGTAGGCCTATAGCTTGATCAAATTATTTCAGAATCGCCTTTTGCGTTGCAATCGCGTCAAGGATCAGCAAGTGCACGTGCATCATCAAAAGTGGTTAAAAAAAGTGCTGAGCTGATTTTTTTCTGCGCACAAGCCAATGGGTTGCGTCTAAAAAAAATAAAAAGGGTCACTCTTGAAAAAGTTTGAAAACCACTGGTCTAAGGCATTGGAAGCCAGCAGAGTACAGATGTTTCTAGAGCACACAGTGCCCTCTGCTGTTAAAAACTAAGCTCAGAATCGATTCGAGAGAGAATCGCGATGCATTCGGAAAATCTCAGAATCAATCTAGAATCATTTCTTAATTCACAATGCATCAATTTATTGTCCCAGCCCTTATATATATTATTTATTCCTCTCTGTTTCAGCCAGGTCATGTCACTGAAGATGGAAATGGATGCCAGTGGATCGTCCAGGGCACCCATATCCGTTCTGTCAGCCGCTGAGGTCAAAAGCACCCTGAAGCCCGAGCCCGACAAACCCCGCTGCTCCAGCACCCCCTGCTCCCCCATCAAAAGTACTGTCTCAGGATACCAAATCCTTCACATGAACTCCAACTATCTAGTGGGCTTTACCACTGGCGAGGAGCTTCTTAAATTAGCCCACAAGTGGTCTAGTCCTGATAGCAGCAACACAGAGGCCTTGCCCAGCCCCATCAAAAAGCCTGTGGATGTAAGTCTGCACCGAGCCTCGCGGATCTGCAAAGCCAAAAGCCGATACTACCAACCGTACGACATCCCAGCCATCAACGGGCGCCGGCGCCGGCGCATGCCCAGCTCAGGAGACGGCTGTCTGAAGTCTCTCGCCAGCGGGGAGCCCGGCAAGACCCCACACGGCCCGCTGCCCCTGTGTCTGCTGAAGGGCAAACGCGTTCACTCCAAGTCCCTGGACTACCTCAACCTGGACAAGATGAGCCTCAGGGAGCCGGCGGACACCGAGGTGCTGCAGTACCAGCTCCAGCACCTCAATCTGCGGGGCGAGCGCGTGTTCACACGCAACAAGACATGAGTCCTCAGACGCCCAGCACTAACACACTCAGTGTAGGGCTTGATTTTTACCACTCTCCCCCACTACGCCATCCATACACCACTGATCTTCTGTGTGTGAGGAAACTTTAAAGGAGTAGTTCATCCGAAAAGACTAGTCCTGTCATTATGTGCTCACCCTCATGCTCTTCCACACTGTTAGTTTCTGTTTTAATGGAACAAAAAAAGCTAATTTTATACAAGGATGGTTCTTGGTGACCATCCATTTGGATCGTGTGCTATATTCAAAGTGTGCTAAAGCCATATCGTAGATTTGTGCAGGGGAACAGGCACAAAATTTGTTACTGAAGCTCTGAAATTTCATCTGCATCCAGAAAAGAAAGACTTTGATTTCAGTCTGTCACACAAAACTATCAAGAGAGTTTGGTAGACTTGGAATATAGCAAAGTTATTGCATAGATTTGTAGCATAGATACTTATATGGTAGGACTGCACAACATTTGAAATAAAACCAAAATCACCATATGGTTTAGTGCGATTGTCAAACGCAAAGGCTGCAATTGAATCAAATAAATACTTGTGTTTCAGAGTGAAGCGTGGCACTGTGTTGCTTTACACGTGAGCAGCTCATGATCTGGTGTTTTCTGCATCTGCTCTGAGTTTGAGTCGCTTTCACGTGCGTTTGGGAAGCCAACCATCTTCACAAACCTGTAATGTGAAGCTGTTGACAACAAAAGAGAAGCTCCCAGCAGGTTTCTGCGGTTTTGCCAGAAAAAGCTTTTGAAGAAGACTTGAGACAGCCATAAATATTAATATTGGAATTTATGGCTAAAATGTGCAGTCCTACAAAAAAGTTCAGCAAACATGGAGATGTTTTTATAAATCACATTTTAAATCGCAATCTCTGTTGTTATCAGAAAAAACGCAATTACATATTTCATGAATTGAGCAGCCCTATTATCTGTGTTTTTATAGAACTAGTGTCACAGTGACAAAGTCATTGTGAACTGACTTCGTATGAAAATGAACTGCATTAACCCTTTCCCCCCTTTTTTCTTATCTCCTTTTTTTCAGTTTGGAAAGACATGAGGGTGAGTAAATAATGACATGAGAATGAATCCTTTATCCCCACAACGAATTATTGTAAAAGTGTGTTACAGGGCCATACATTCATTGCCATGGTGAGGTTTTTTAAGATTAGCAATAAATGGTGTGTCTTAATTCCTACTGTGTGTGTGTGTGTGTGTGTGTGTGTGTGTGTGTGTGTGTGTGTGTGTGTGTGTGTGTGTGTGTGTGTGTGTGTGTGTGTGTGTGTGTGTGTGTGTGTGTGTGTGTCTTTGGCAGGTCCTCACTTTCTGAGAGCCCTTTAAAGGCGGTTTGAGGATCAAGATCTGGTTTTAGTGATGATGTTATAATTAAGTTTAGGGTCAGGGTTCAGGTCAATTAATGTCCTCATAAACATAGATGTACGTGTGTGTGTGTCTGTGTGTGAGAGAAAGAGAAAAATTATACCTTTGTAAATTAAGTGTGAAAATGGCTGTACTGCAAAAATGCATTTAGTCATTTGTTCCCCCTCAACATCCAGTTGCACGTGTGTGTTATTCTGCTAACATTAGTAACTCATGTCAGGTGAGGATCTTGACTGTTACGCAATCCGGATGTTCTTTAAAACACACTCCGATAGGCTTAGTGCAGGAGAGGCTTTTCCTTGGAGAAGCCAAGCTAAAATTAGCATATAGAAACCATTAATGGCCTTTTCATTTCTTTAATCAATATTTTACAGGAGACTCACTGGATCATCTTACACTGAATACTATGTTATTTTCTGGAAGAAATGTTTGTTAATGAAGGTTGATAGTGCACATGGTAGATAACATTGCTATAAAACCAAAGTCCAGGGGGAACTTGATTAATAATTTTTGGTCAACAGACAATCTTTCACCGTTTCACGCGATAAGCACTGGTAACAGTTTATGGGATCTTATTTCTCCATTTTCACAACAATGATTAATGTGTATCCATTTGCTCTTTTGAGTTTTTTTTAAAAATCTTTATCATGACGAATGAAGATATATTAGTTCCAGACATCGGGATCATGTTTCTTTAGGATGTTTATTAGTTGTTTGATATTTTTCCTCCTTTATCTTTTTTCTTCTATATCTTTCTCCTGTGATTTTAATTAATGCATTGAACTGAATTGCTATAGATTTCACCCTTTTCAATATTACAGACTGTATTCTATAGTTTAGTTTAGTCTTTTAGGTCATCTATCTAATCCAGTTGAACTATCCTATTGTTTCACTGTTACATTCAGCTAACTGTCTGTGGAATATGCTCTAAAAAGCACCTTAGATTAATTCATTATATTATTATTAATTGTGATGTGTTGGTGATATTTTACTACAGTATTTCCAAAGGTTTTTTTATTTTCATAATGGTTTTAATTGAAGCCTAATTAATAGTTTTGTTGTATAGTTTTCATGTTAATGTGCTATGAATTCCTTGGACTACTGTTAAAAATTGATTTAGTGACATTACACTATTGGGACAGTGTAATTATTTATCTGCACAGCAACACATGTAGGCTACAATAATTAACATAATATGAAAAAGATCTATTTACAATATTGAAAAAAATATTAGGCTTCTTATAAGGTGAACTTTCAAGGAAATCGCTTTTAAAAACACCAATGATTCAGTTTTCCAGTTTTGTATTTGCATTTCTTTTGGGCAGCAGTCAGCCAGCTGTCAATCATCCCGTCTGAAGTGTTTTCTGCCTGACCCAGTCATGTCCAAAGTACCAAAAAGTGAGCGGTTTGTGTTTCTGCAGGCAGGCTCGTGACTGGCCGTCCTGCTGAGGCCTTTATCACGGACGATTGATAAGGTGTGTGTTCATACACTCCGTGATATATCAGAGCCAATGAGGGTAAACACTTCAGCTTGAAAACCTGTCATGAAAAAGTTAAAGGGTTGTATTCTCCTATTTTTTCAGATATGTAGGCTAATACTAATAATAATTTAAAGAAAGGCTCCTGCCTAGAGGGATACATCATAATTGATTTCAGCACTTGTAGATTTTAACCTGTTGATGAATAAAATGTGTCACTACTGGCTGCAGTGCCTTCAGTAAGAAAGTACATGATTTATCCAGAAGGCATGTCTTAGTTTATCTTAGAATACTTGAATGCACATGTAATATTGTTACGTTATCTTCTATTCTGAACATGTTCAATGCTTAAAATGTTCTTTTACCCTCTGCAATGTTTTTGTCTAAAGTTTGAGTTTTGTTTGATATTAATAAAACACCGTTCTTTGCATTATTTATTTCTTACATCGTGTTACCAGGGAAAGCATGATTGAAACATTTATACTTTGAATGCAATGCAAGTCACTTTGGATAAAAGTTTCCTGCCAAATGCATTCAAGCTACAATATGTAATTTTTGTCGCCGCTAGGGGTTAGATAACCTCTTACAATAACAAAGGCGTTGGTTGATGAAGCATTTATGTGTTTAGGCTTATATGCAGAATTATGGAACTTGTCGTCATGCTTAAAGGAGTGGTAAAATGCCCTTTTCACAAGATGTAAAATAAATCTCTGATGTCCCCAGAGAGTGTGTTTGTGTGTGTGTGTGAAGTTTTAGCACAAAATACCCCAAAGATATTTTTATATAGCTAAAGTTGTCACTTTTTGAGGGTTAGCAAAAACGCACCGTTTTTTGCTTGGCCCTTTAAATGCAAATGAGTTGCCTCAGAGGGCGGTGTTTCAAGAGCACTTCTGCGTTAGCAGATGCGATTACCTAACGCAGACACACTAATATGACAGAAACTGTTCTGCCTTTAATGTTAAAACAGAGTCAGACAAAGATGGAGAGACTCAAGAAGAAGTGACAACGTAGAATGCAACAGGACGTCTCTGAATGGTTAGTTGATGTATTTGTTGCTGATGTGGAGTTAACTATCTTCAATTAGCATATTCTGTCATGATAATCTATAAATCGCTCGTATAGGAACTGTTGTGAGATGCACACAGAGTGACTTTTTATTGTAAGTGAAAAGAAGGATTCTAAAGTTTGAGCTGACTCACAAATGTACTCTTATACAACAACTTTTCCTCTTCTCAACATGGACTGCGTGTTCCCGGGGGCGGGGTTTATGTACATTTTAGGGTTGCTGATGTCACTAACCCAGGAGGAATGTCCTGTAGTCTTTTTCTTTAAAAGCAAATATCTCCCTTTGCTTTGAACTTTGAGCATTGTAACTTTGCAGATGTTGTTTATGCTCAAACAGCAACATTTCACACTAGCTAAAGTTAGAAAAGTGAAATCGTGTTTTACCACCCCTTTAACTTAAGGATCTAATAATGTTTATGGATGAGTGAATACATTATTTTTTTTAATGTGGTGTGAAGCAGGGCGTGATTGCCAATGAGAGACAGGTATCAGCACCACACGCGAGTCCCGTGGATATAAAGGAATAAGGACATTCTACCGAACTAACGTTACCCGCAAGTGCTGAATTACTACTCACACAGGTCAGTTTATTAGACAAATGAAACTTGTGAGGAAACGCAGCGATGTTTCACTTGGTCTAACGTTACACTATCACACTAACTGCATTTGAGTGTGTTGAAAGTTATCATGTTATTCTTTCTATGTGTTAGTTTGTCTGAATGAGACTAGCAGTAGGTCAACATTGGAATAACATACTGATCATATTCTAACATTTCATCATGTTGAGCTATATAACATTGATTATTTTTATGTACATTTGCTCACCTGTCTAATAAAGTAGCAATAAAGAGGTTTGTCACGTACGTGGAGCTCTCATCATCTCGTAAAAGCCATGCTGATATTGATCCTCGTTTTAGTTCTCCTTTTATCCCAAAGTCTGCTTCCCATAATGTTTGAACGAACAACAACAGTGTGAGCTTGCCGCTAGATGTAATGCAGTTCTCTTTCGCCATGGTTACTATGGCAGTACAAGCAGAAATCGGGGATAACGTGGATATTACGTCATTGACAGGCGACAAGTGATGGAGGACCCATTATTTAAAATTGGAGTTTCTCTGAAATTAAAAATCTTTGGTAACTTTTGGGATATTTTAAGTACACAGCTGCAGGAAATATCACATGATTTTTGGATATTTTATAACAAAAAACTTACATATTGTAGCTTTAATAAGTGAGAACAGTGAAGCAGTGTTCTCTGAAATATTTTTTTCTTTTTTCCTTTTTTTTACATTTGGCCTTTTCGTATAATCCAGTCGTAGTCCAAGTGTAAATGTCCTTCAAGACAGACTTGACTCGAAAAAGTGTGCTTTATTTAGGCCAGTGGTTCTTGGGGCCCTCAGCATACTTCAAAGGGGTCTGCAGGATGACAGAAATGTAAAATGAATCATTATATTAGTATATTAACTGTTCTCAAAACATCTGGAAGGCTCCGTTCCAACACACCTGTATCTCTGTCATATTCCAGTAGCCCTTCACACCTCGGCTTGCTGGTTCCGGTGTATTTGGTTAGGGTACGCCTGTAGGAACACGCATGGCTACTGGTTTAGCAAAACTAAATGTATTTAGGCTAATGAAAAAGATGAACAAAAAAGGTTTTATCATCCTCAGCTGGAGGGTCAAGAAATCAAACTGAATTATATTGCAGTGATCAGAGAAAGTACTTGGAGGTTCATTAACTTCATTCATTATTGCATCGAGTTTATTAACATGGACACCTGTTTGTCTGAAGTCCTTGCCTCACACACTTGAGTGGCCATAGTTATTGAAAAGCCTCAGAAATAGTGAAAAATTAAGAAATTTTATGATCAGTGTTAGTTAAATTCATTCATTCGCATTTTCAGCCTACTGAAAATATATAATTAAATATATAGACAGGGTGTATTCCTCTAGTTATGGCTAACATGTTTTCAGACATACTGCCTGTATTGGATGTTGCATTTGGATATATAGGACATTATTACGGAGCCTCTAAACGTGGTGGTGGAAAAAATTTAGGATGGGAGAATTTATTTTTTTTATCTTTTGCGTTCCCTCACAAAGATATTTGCATTTCCAAAACCTGATGTGAGCTGGGACAGACACTTCCTGTTTAATGTCCCGCTGGCAGTACGTCAGAGATCCGTAAGTTAATGGAGTGTTTCAAAGAAATGCAGTCAGTGCTTAACTCAAGGAGTTCAGTGAAGTTGGCAATATATTCACATGGGCTATTCGAAGTTCCCGGATATCCGTGAGCTAAACGTTGTTAAAACACTAACAACACCTATTTATAATCAAAGTAACCACCAATGAGCTACAAACCAATTCGAAACTACAAACCCTCAAAACGAGCTTTATAATATAAATTTGTCTCTAAACAGCTGATTGAGCCGATTGTCCGAATAAGGTGCCATCTGCAAAGTGTAAATCCCAAAACAATAGGTTACTGGCGTAACCCCGGTTCTCTGAAACATTGAGTGGAGAGATCCACCTATGGGAAGGGCATCTGTACCTGACCTCTGCAGAAGATCCAATTGCACCAAGTCTGGCTAGACAAACAGAAGTGCGGAGCCAATGCCAGGTAAGGCCCCACCCCCTTACCTGAGGGCATATAACGCCTGCAAGCGCTGCTGTTCTCCAGTAAGTGTATTCGCTTCTCATGCGGCAAGCGGGTGTAACGACAGAGACAAATCAGACACAATTATTTGTTTTAGTTAACAAATAATATTTAAAACTCAATCTGGGATCTGTGGTTCCATCCCCCAACAAGGGCAAGAAGGATCTTTGGTTACCATGACTACGATCAGATAAGTTGGTTTTATTGGTGTTAAAAATGTGATCACGTGGTCCAGACAGAGAGGACAGAAACAGACTTTAAAACAAACTTTGCTGCATTAATCATAGACGAACAGATCTATAAATGAACATGCACCCCAGAAAATTGTGTGAATGATTTATTGTTTTGTGTAGTGTCTTTTAATTCTATTCATTTTTATTTTTGATACCGTGTATTTTATGATAGAACCAACGGTCAATGTAACCTCACCTATACCATGTTTGGTCTCTATAACTTGGTACTTTGAAGATTGAAATGACTGTGTACATGATACATCTATAACAACAACATTAGTATTACAAGAATCTTTTATAGTTTCTTCATCAGCAACCAATCCAGCTTCACATGCAAATAAGCACGCTTGAAACAAAGAGCCATAATCAAATTCTCCCGTTTGAAAACTCCACCTTTCTTATTGGTCGAGCCAACCCTGAGAGGTGGGACATTTCTCAGGCTTTAAATTGCCCCTCCACAAGCCCTTCCCTCTCTTAGTCCTCTCTTCCTCTGGCCTTCACTGCTGCTTCTTCGGGTTGATGTCTGTGGGGACCCCCCCACCAGGGCCCAGGCTGTAACCACAGCCTGCTATGACCCAACAGACTGAGACTGAATTGTCTTTAATCCAACTCAGAAGAAAACTGGAACTTTATCATCACTGAATGGGCAACCAACTCTTCCGACTTCTTTTTGGCCTTCTCTCGTACGTTCAGTTTGCTGTCCTGCGGGGCCGCAGCAGGCCCCAGACCCCTGGGCAGCAGGCCTTGACTCACAACCAGCCATGTGCTCATTCAGGAGAGAGTGGACTCTCTCAACCACAACAGAATCAAGGACAATCTCAGGAGTTTGGCACAATGTCTTCATTCAACGCAGAAGAAGTCCATCGCAACTCCCACCATTTGCTCTGCGTGTCCTCTCAGGGCCAGGGCCGGCAGGCCACAGTCTGCACTCCAGCCATGAGAACAGAGTCAAACTAACCATGCAAGTTTATCATACCTTCTTCATCCAACGGAGAAGAAAACGATTGTTTTCTTGATATGATCTTGATCCTGTTACATGCTCTAAGCGCTGTACATGCTAAGAAATAATTATTTTTCTGTGGCCATGAAAGATACCCTTTTCTTAGAATAAATGAATAATCAAAAGAGTTTGTTGGACAAACTGATTGATTGTTATATTAATTTAGCTACATCAAGTTAATCCAGTTAACTGACCCAAATATTAGTAATTATCATAACAAGTTATGAGTTATTATGAATATTTCACCTTTGAGCTAACTCGTTATATGGGGAAAAGCTGGTGGATCTCTCCACTCTATGTTTCAGAGAACCGGGGTTACACCAGTAACCTATTGTTACAAAACAGAATGTGCTACTGAGGTACTGGTGACATCCAGCCGATAGTAACGTACAAACGTATTTAGCTACATCAAGTTAATCCAGTTAACTGACCCAAATATTAGTAATTAATCAAAACAAGTTATGAGTTATTATTAATATTTCGCCTTTGAGCTAACTCGTTATATGGGGAAAAGCTGGTGGATCTCTCCACTCTATGTTTCAGAGAACCGGGGTTGACCCAGTAACCTATTGTTACAAAACAGAATGTGCTACTGAGGTACTGGTGAAATCCAGCCGATAGTAACGTACAAACGTATGGGGAGAAGCCCAGCTGACAGCAGAGCAAATATCATGCAGCGATACTCCCCTGAACAGCACCCAAGAGGCGGCTAAGCCCCTCGTGGAATGAGCTCTGATGTCCCCTGGGGGCTGCACTCCCTTCGATTCATATGCCAAAATGATAGCGTCCTCAAGCCAATGTGAGAGGCGTTGCTTAGACCCTTTATTTCACGTACCCATGAAATAAAGAGCTGGTCACTCTTCCGAAAAGAACTGGTCCTAGCCAAATATGTCTGTCAGGCTTGAACAGGACACAGGGCATTCAGCCTTTGATCTTCCCCAGAAGAAAATGGTGGAGGGTGAAAAGCAGACAGCTCTAACACCTCCGATGTGAACGCAGGGAAGCATTTTGGCATGAAGGTCGGATTAGGCTTAAGGAAAACCTTATCTCCACCAAGAGAGAATTTAGTGCACGAGGAATGGACTGAGAGTGCATGTAGCTCACTGACACATTTAGATGATGCCAAGGCCACAAGCAAAAGGCGTTCTTTATAGTATCAACCACCCGAGGGGGAAGCCCTAGTGCGTTTAGGTTCATCCTCTCATGGGCCAGGCCCAGAGAGCAACCCTGTCCAGGTGTGGGTGATAAATCTCCCTGTTCACTTGAGAGAGACACGCTCGCAGACTGAGTTCAACTCCAAGCCCAGGAAAATCACAGTCTGACTGGGTGTAAAATTGCTCTTGTTCACATTCACCCTGAACCCGAGAGATGTGATGTGTGTGAGGACACGGCAGGTGTCCTGCAACACTTTCTCCTTCGATTCGGCTATAATGAGCCAACCATCTATGTATGTCAAAATCCTCAGACCTTACATTCTCATGGGTGCTAAATCCACCTCCGCACACAGACAGAAACTCCTTGGGTTTAACGAGAGCCCAAATGGGAGAACTGTGAATTCGTAACATGTGCCTTGGTAGGCTAAACGAAGAAACTTCCTGTGTGGCGGATAAATGCTTATGTGGAAGAAAGCATCTTTCAGATCGACCGATGTGAACCAGTCGTTCCATTTTATGGCGTGGGCGAGTCATGAGTTAACATTCTGAAATTGTATTTTCTCAAATGTTTGTTCAAAACACGGAGGTCCAAGATAGGGCGGAGAGAGCCGTCCGTCTTTGGGACCAGAAAATCGTCGTCGGCAGCCGTCCGTCTCGGGAGACGATGGGGTAGCTCGGTGTGTCTATCTGCACCGCCGGGAATGGCTGTGCAGACCAATTCTAGAGTGGCAGTCCTTGCCGCACTGGGCGCAGGAGAAGGGGGATGGCTGGTCAGGCTGCTGTTGCCGCTGCTTCCGCCTAGCTCTCTTTGCCACGGCAGTGTCGTTTCGTGCCGCTTCTGCTTTGATTGTTGCCTGCCGGACTGCTTGTCGCCAAGCGGAGCGATCATCAGCCAGGCTCTCCCATGCGCTGGGGGCAATGCCGCATTGCTCCAAGTCCTTTTTGCAGACGTCTTTGAAGCGCAATTTGGGGCGCCCTGTGGTTCTGGTGCCTTCAGCCAGCTCGCCGTAGAGGAGGTCTTTGGGGATTCGGCCTGCGTCCATCCTCCTGACATGCCCAAGCCAACGCAGCCGTCTTTCGCTGAGCGTTGCATGCATACTGCTCATGTTGGCTCGTTCCAGCACCTCGGTTTTGGGGATCTTGTCCTGCCACTTGATATGCAGTATGCGACGCAGGAGTGTACTGAGCACGCAGGCTTGGTACACGCGCAGTCTGGTCGTCTCAGTGAGGCTGGAGTTGTTCCACACTCGCTGATTCAACTTGGCCATGACTGCGGCTGCCTTGGCGATTCTGCTGTTGATCTCAGAGTCGATGGATAGCGAGCTGGAGATCGTGGACCCAAGGTACGTGAAGTTCTCAACAACGTCCAGGCTGTACCCGTCGATGGCGGTGTTTGGAGGGGTCTCTGCTCCCTGTATCATGACGTTGGTCTTCTTCAGGCTGATGGTCAATCCAAACTCCTTGCAGGCGTGTGAGAGGAGGTTGACAAGCTGCTGAAGTCCGTCTGCCGTGTCTGAGGTCAAGGCTGCGTCATCAGCGAAGAGCATCTCACGGATGAGTACCCCTGTGACTTTGGTCTTGGCACGGAGACGGGCTATGTTGTAGAGCTTGCCGTCCGACCTGGTGCGGATGTAGACACCCTCGCTGCAGTCTTTGAAGGCGTATTGGAGGACCATGGAGAAGAAGATACCAAATAGTGTGGGCGCGAGGACGCAGCCTTGTTTCACTCCGCTGCTAACTGGGAAGGCTTCGGATGTTGCGCCGTTGTAGCATACTGTGCTGTGCATATTCTCGTGGAAGGACGTGACCACTGCAAGCAGGTGTGGGGGGCAACCAATCTTCTGCAGCAACCTGAAGAGTCCGCTTCTTCCCGGGAAGACGCGGGAGGCGAGGGTCTGCAGGCGGGGCAGAGCGACGCGGGCGAACACTTTGCCTACAATGCTGAGGAGGGAGATGCCCCGGTAGTTGTTGCAGTCACTACGGTCTCCCTTGTTCTTGTACAGGGTGACAATGTTAGCGTCTCGCATGTCCTGGGGGATGTAGCCCTGTTCCCAGCAGAGACAGAGGAGGTCGTGGAGTGGTTGTAGCAGGGCTGGTTTCCCGCTCTTTAGAACCTCTGGAGGGATTCCATCGCTCCCTGGCGCCTTCCTGCAGGCAAGGCAGTCGATAGCTTTGCTGAGCTCGTCCATGGTTGGTGGGGTATCTAGCTCCTCCATGTCTGGTAGGTCTGGGATGGCGTTGAGAGCCGTGTCAGTCACCACGTTCAGCGTCGCGTATAGCTCGAGGTAGTGCTCCGTCCATCGCTTCATCTGCTTTTCCTGGTCGGTGATGACCTCGCCCGTCTTGGACTTGAGGGGGGCGGTCTTGGAGGGGGTTGGGCCTGTTGCCTTCTTGATGCCCTCGTACATCCCTCTTGCGTTTCCTGTCTCGGCAGCTTTCTGTATGCTGCTGCAGAGGTTTAGCCAGTAGGTGTTGGCGCAGTGGCGGGCGGTCTGCTGGGCTTTATTCCTGGCAGTCCGGAGGGATTGTTGGGTACTAGGGCTTGGATTGGCCTTGTAGGCCAGAAGGGCTTTCCTCTTTGCCTCAGTCACGGGCTCCATTTCTTCCCAGTGGGCCTCGTACCAGTCGGCATTTTTCCGCTCCTTCTTCCCGTAGGCGGTGATGGCGGCGTTGTAAACCGCGTCGCGGAGGCGGGGCCACTTGGAGTCGATGGTGTCATCTGCTGACACTCCCTAGCTGAGGGCGTGTTCCAGCCTGCTGATGAACTGCTGGGTTTTCTCAGGATTGCTGGCGCAGCAGGCATTTATACGTGGGCGACCCTTCTTCTTGGAGTGGTGCAACCTTTTGGGTGTAGTGCGCACCTTGCTTGCTATGAGGGCGTGGTCCGTATCGCAGTCTGCACTGTGGTAACTGCGGGTGAGGAGGACGCAACCAATGTCCGCTCTTCTGGTGATGACTAGGTCAAGCTGGTGCCAGTGGCGGGATCGGGGGTGCCTCCATGACACCTGGTGGATCTCTTTACACTTGAAGAAGGTGTTGGTCACGCACAGGCCGTGGTGGCACAAGAGCTCGAGCAGTCTCTGGCCATTCTCGTTTATCTTCCCCCTCCCAAAGCTTCCGAGGCAGGTGGGCCAAGCCTTGTGGTCAGCTCCTACTCTTGCATTGAAGTCTCCTAAGAGGTAAAGGCCTTCAGTGCTGGGCCACCTGGATATCGCTTCATCTAGGGCCTGGTAGAACTCATCTTTTTCCTCGGCGGTGGAGCAGAGGGTTGGGGCGTACACGCTGAGAATGTTGACTGGGCCAGAAGACGTTGACAGCCGGAGGGTGAGTATCCTCTCTGTGCCTGCTGTGGGGAGCTCGGTGAAACTGACAAGTGTGTTCTTCACAGCGAAGCCAACACCATGTTGCCTGGGTTGGTCTGGGGACTTCCCCTGCCAGTAGAAAGTGTAGTTTGTTTCCCTGATGGTGCCGTTGTCAGCCAGCCGGGTCTCCTGTAGGGCGGCAATGTCGACGTTCAGTCGTGACAGTTCCCTGTCAATGACGGCCGTCTTCCTTGCGTCGTCGATCTGCAGAAGGTCTGCGGTTAGTCCTGGACACATGATCCTGACGTTCCAGCTAGCGAAACGAAGAGCTGGAGGCTTCTTTCTTGGTTCTTCCTTTGACTTGCCTGGTGCGAGTGTTTAGTGGCCCACTTTTCGAGAGATGCCTCTCTAATCCCCACGCACCCAGTGGGGCAGGTGAGCCATGGCGGGACGGCACCTTACTGGCTGGGGGCTGCCCAGCTTGAGGCGGCCGGTAGCTGTCCAATGAGGCGCGATGACATCTCCCACCGTCGAAGGGGACCCCTGGCGCTCGCTTCCTAAATAACAGGAATAAAATCCCTGGTTTATCAGATTGGGGGGCACCACCTGAATTGCACAACCTATTTTCTCTTTCAGAATTTGTGTGGCGCTCTCCTCCGTGTGTGAAGAGAGAACGCCATTGAAATGCAGGGGTTTCATAGCAAACTGCAGTCTGTAGCCCTGCATTATGGCTCGTGAACGCGGACTCGATGCCCCATCGGCCGAACATCAGGCAGTGTTCGAGGGTTTTCCCGCCGCGGAAGGAGTCGTTTTCCCCCTGGGCTTAGCAGAGGGTGGGTTGCTCTGTCGTGGCTGGGGTTTGTTACAGGGCCTTTCCTTACCCTGATGGAAATTATGTCCAGAGACAGGGGGGGTTAGGTAAACGCGCAGGGGTCGCCTGGCGTTTTGTAAGACCGGCTTAGGGGGAGCGAGCAGGCCGCTCTGGACTGCGTTGAGGTGCCTGGCGATGGATGGCTCGAAAGCAGGGGGATCACCAATGCCGATAGCCACCATATCCCTCACCTATAGACCCGCAAGAGCGTGTTTGAGATCGAGCGGGTCGCTCCAGTAATGCCTCATGTGCTTTGCTCACGCTGGGAGGACGGGGAAGAGCTGTTTCCTCGGACTGGGAGGGGGTCCCAGCACTAAATGTCCTAGAAATGTCCCATTATAATTGAGGTATTGCATATGATATTTGACTGAAATGCTTGTATTGTAATATTTTATGTTCTAATGATAAAACTTTATCACTGTATAATAAAGTGGTTTTCAGTTGTATAGCCTAACAATAAATGTAAATATGTTATTGGATTGTCATATTTTGAGTTTTGATATTTGGGATATGATCTTTTGGCTACTTTTGGGCTATTTTTGATGTTCCATCATTGGGCTAATTTTGTTGCACAGACCTGGCAACTATGCCACCCTTGACCGTGTTGATGGTGGAAAAATTAGTTGATTAGTGTCCATTCAAGTCAAAGCTAGTGACGGTATTGTAAAGGTGTCAAAATGTTATTTAGAATATTAATAGCTTTAGACAGATTTTTTGCGTTTTACCACCATTGGCAATGAGCACACCAAAGTAAACCTTTTCTAGTGGAAATTTCTTTCATCGAAACCTGGAATCTTTTCTCATCGTTTCAGAAAAGTGAATGAATTTCGATCGCTAACATTGATCAGTGTCTTTATTTCACTAGTGTTTGTTCAAAGCTTTTAAATAATTAGGGCTATGGTCTATACGGCCCCTCCTAAACCAAAGGATGATGGACACTCATAAGTGCACTTCTCCTGTTTCGCTACCACTATTATGAGGCAGAGAGATCGTATTTTATTATGTCTTAAGCTCAAATGGATAGCCTACCGGACAACTTTAAATCTGGTTTCCGACTTCATCTCAGATAATGAATGATAAAAACAAATAAGGCTAGAGGTCATAGATCTCATTGCTGCGTGCTGTTAGCCAAAATTATATTCTAAATTTTCATATAACTGAGCTCCCCCCCTCTCTCTCTGTCCCTCTCTCCTTCTCCTATTTATGGGTCATTGACAAATAAAGCTTCAAAATGTGTTTTTTTTTTCTTTTCAAAACTGATGTAATGCATGAGTCATGAACAATGTGTTTAAGTTTCAGTTGTTAAATAACATTTTTGACTGTTTTTTTATGTCAGGCGGTACATGGAATTAACTCACATCCTCAAAAATTTGAGTGTAACATGCAAAACTGTCCTATGAGCTGAACTCTGCAGGACAGCTGCCCTCCAGGACCGATCCCTGATCTATAAGACATATTTTTAGTGTTTCTATAATATACTGTAATTTGAAAATCTAATATCCATGTGTAAAAAATCTGTTTTTCATAAAAAGTACAATATTTGTGTAACAGGGTGGTTCAGATGTAATGGAAAGAATGAGGTGGGAACCAGCGAACATTCAACACTTTAATAATAAAATAAAACAAATACAAAAACAAAAGGATCCGCCAGCAGCCCCTCACGGACAACTGCTGGCTACACAAAAGAGAAATAAAACAACATAAAATCAGGCCTGTTCCTCTCTCGATCTTCAGGGTCGCCGCTTCTCTGTGAGAGATGCGAGACCAGTGCGTCTCACAGGTGTTATTTATTATCACTCACGCCACCGGCCTCGCGCCGTTCTCTCACGTCCCTCGGCCTCGTCCTGCTTGCCACATACCCCATCGCCCCTGGCAGGTCGGGGTGTCCACCCGAGACTGCGCACTACTCATTTTCTTTGATTTGTATCATTAGATACATCTGATTATTCTATTAAATTGAAGCCGAATACTTACATTTAAAAGTGTAATCTGGCAATTTCATCTCCGGCCTGCAATGAATTCTGGGGTTGGCAAGGCTGCGAAGGATCCTTCTGATGTATCCTGCATTCACGAGAAAAGAAGGATGCATTTGCAGGCTGCATATTGAAGGAGCCTTTGAAGGACCTTTGAACTGGGATGGCCTCTGTTGCGCTGCAGTGACGCAATCAACTATACTTTCTGCTTTAAACAGGTCTCGGTGCGTCCTTCAAAGGCTGCGTCGGCCGAGCACTTTGGAGGATGCGGCCTTCAAAGGATGCAGCCCCTGAATTATGCAGATATAGATGATGGAGGTGGAGAACCAGGCGGAGCTGAAGAGCCAATGAGACCGATGGATCAGGATACCAAGGCGGAGCTGGAGGGACGAGGGAGCAAGGTGGAGCCGTAAGGACGATGGTCCCAAGTGGAGCTGAGAGAGGGAGACAAGTCGACTACCTGAGGTGGAGTGATGGGCTCGGCAGCTGGAGGTGTAACCAGGGAATCTTCATGAAACGGCTTCTTCATGACAATGCAGACATTCAGGAGACACAAACTCCACCTGATCTTGTCAGACATTCAGGAGACACAAACTCCACCTGATCTTGTCAGACATTCAGGAGACACAAACTCCACCTGGTCTAGTCAGTCATTCAGGAGACACAAACTCCACCTGATCTCGTCTGACGTTCAGGAGAACATTCTTGCACAACATTCCTGTCCAAAAATTTAGTCCTTACCCAATGCATACCCCAAAACATAACCCTACCCATAACTTTTCCCTAAAATCAGAGGGAAATAATAAGTGAATAACACTGATGTTGAAGCACCTTACCCTGGTTCTAAGCCTAAACTTGACATAAACTGTAAACTTGTCCCTCAAATCTGATTGGTTGATCTGAAAGTTGTTCCAGGATCAACAAAGATGTTGATCCAGGAACATGTGGTACTTGGTGAAATCACGTTCACTGTAGGGGTAGCTAGTGTGCTTATCGTGCTTTGATATTCGTAACTAGCTGCCTCATTATGACAGGCTTATAAAACCCTTAGTAAAGGAAAGAAAACCTGTTCCGTCGTGATAAGGCACCTTGCCTCTAATTAATATCTGTTTCCTCATTCTGTTTTGGCCATTCATTGCAAAGATAATTCAGTGAGCATTAAGGTTTAAAAGGTAGGCTACTTTCAGTGAAAAAAATGCAAGGCTTTAGTTGCCTTTACTTCCTGAACCAATGAGAGCTAAATTGTTACATCAGTTACATTGAGTTATTTAGTAACATCACACATGCTGTCGCCTTTCTTTCGTTTCATTGCTTTGAACACGGTACAGGAACAACTCAAGCACATAATATAGTGCATTACAAAGTTAAAGATATTTATACCATAATTACAAAATAATAATGAAGGGCAAAGGCAGGGTAAACAAACAAGCAAACAAATAAAAAAAGAAAATACGAAGAGGGTACAATCATTTAAACAACAAATAATTAATAAATTACGTGGAGAAGAAATCTCACTGTTTTTTTTGTTATCAGTGATTCTGTTGTTCATATTTTTAATTTCTTACTTCTTTTTTGATTCTGCCGTTTTATTAATATTGAATACTAGATACACAGCAAGAGAGTTTAAAATAACTAAATAATTAAATAATATATAGACAGTATTTTCAAAGTTTCAATTTTCAGTTACCTTTAACTCTTTATCAAAAACAGTTGTATATATAGATTTTTTGTTATCAATACATTTAAAAGAGTAAATAAACAAAGAATTCGATCTTAAACTCCCCATGAAATCAAAATTGAATTGAAGTTTTTGGGCTTTTAGTATGAATATGTTAGTGTTATGTTAGTGCTCAAAAACAAAGACAAAATTCGCATTTAAAAGATATTAGCATCCAAAACTTGCAGTCTCTCAATATGGATCAATGATTTTGATGACATCACTCTGCTTCAGCTTCTCATCAGATTTTCTGTCCAATCAAATGCTCTCTAGAATCTGAAGCTCCGCCCCCAAATAGAAGCTGCGGCTGAAGTCGGTCACTTGTTCACACATTTACTATTTTCTACATAGTGAATGGCACATCAGGGGTGCCGCTAAGGGGGGGAAAGTTAGGACGATTCTAAGGGCCCACACACTTTTGGGGCCCCCAGAGATCGATTTTATTAATGGAATGGGTGGGGTAGGGGGCCCAACCTCATATTCTTTCATAGGACCCAACATTTCTAGCCGCGCCCCTGTGGCACATAGTGGGGTATAGTGAACCATTCAGACAGTGTAAATATGCTTTCTATCGGGGCGAAGGAAGTCTGGTTTCACGTTAGTGTCACGCGAACCGGCGCAGGTCCAGTCCAGAGACACGATACACAGAGCGGATCATGTGACCGAATCCCGCAGACCAGAAAACGTATTGGACCCATTTGAATTCTGCACATAATGTTGTATATTAAAGCGATATGGAGGACATTAGGAGGAGAGGAAACTGCGGCTTTACCGAGCTCAATGGCTCTGTCTGAGCTGTGATATAAACGCTATTAACGCTATTGGCTGTTCGATATGCCCCGCCCTGTCTTCTTGTTTCAGTCGAAATTACGTCAACACATTGAATAATGCTGTATGTTTCAAGGCACTTCTGTGGGTTTTTAAAACATCTGCTGCATCCAAGATCACATACTTCCCTATAGCAGGTTTAAAACAGTATGTGACAAAAGAAGTATATCTGAATTCCCAGTAGGCTACTCATAAAAGAGTAGGCAAAAACAAAAAGTCCCTGGATGACCTTCTTCCAGCGAGAGGACACTTTACTATCCCATGAGGCCACAGGAGAGGATTGTGAATGACCCTGAAGCATGTAAATCACTAGTAGATCACATGATAATGACCACATGGTGAATGTAGTACTGTGTTTATTCCAGATTAGATTCATAGCCTATAGCCTACAACATACTTTTTTAGCGGTCATGGATTAATTACATATTCAAAATAAGTATCTACTCAAGAGAGTATGCGATTTCAGATGCAGCCAAGGTTTAGAATTGCATATTTTGCTTTTATGTAGGCCTATATGGAATTTACTAAATACAATCATTAGATTCACCATTAGTGATGCATTTTTACTCAAAATAAATAAAAACATCTTTGCAAGTTATATCGACATGATGTCCAGATTTATGTTGAAAAATAATTAATCCTTCTAAAAGTTTTTTTTTTTTTTAAAGATGCAGCATTAGGCTATATTTTATCACATCTATAGCCTAGCCTACAAAATGAGCGACTTTCATTGATATCGGAAAATGTTGATGAAATGTAGGCTATTATACAGACAAATATGTGTATGAAGAATTTTTAAATGTAATTCTCGAATTTTGTTAGATACACAAAAACGTAAACTTTCCCCCATGTAATCTGAGAGAAACAAGCATCCATACGGATCTTTCATTATATAACACACGGTTCCGCGGGAGCTCGCCGCGGCCGGTGACGTCACAGACCGGGGTTTCTCTCTCTCTCTCTGTGCTCGAGAGCGCGTCATGGCGGAGAGAGACCGGCTTGTGTAGGATTTACAGCTGAAATATGCCTGCTATCCCGTCTGTTTCCCGGCTTATGGAATACACTAAAACTATTTAGCAGTTGATCCCAAGGCACTCTTGGCCGTGGAGGGGAAACCCAGAAACTCATCTCTCAGAGTAAAGTGTGTAAGAGTGTTTTTGTGGAGTTCTCAAGCGACAGCGGCAATCATCAGAAAGAGTCCGCGAGCAGCGCGCACACAGGCGGGCAGGTAACGCATCAAAACACCTTCAATATGACCTCACTTGTGTGCAGAACGTAATGGACGTAGACGAGAAACCGGTCGTGGTCCGGTATTCACCGGTAAATGCCCGTTTACTGCTCGGGATGCTGTGTTTGGGTGTTTTAAAGGCTAATGAAAACAAACCGAGCGGCGGATCAACAGAAACGCAGTGCGGGAATCAACAACAGCATGATGATCAGACAATATTACGCTGAAAACACCTCTATTTCAGTGCGAAGATCTGATCGTGAGACAAAACCCACGAGTTCAGTATCGCAACTGCTTGTTTTAAGGGCTAAAGACAAGCCAGCTGATTTTCTGAGCAGAATGTCCCATAAAATCAAACTCAAGTTGAACGAGGCTGCTCGTTTAGCTTAGCACGCGTAAGAATAGCTGGCTAAACAAACAAATAATGTTTAACTGAGAAAGATACGCTCTAAACGTGTTCTGGAGATTGTTATATTATTGTTCTTATTAATATTAGGTGTACACTGTATTCCAATAGCTTGCCTGGGTTAGCGACCGGTAGCTAAACCGCTAACACGCGCTTCTCGTTTAGCTTTAGCATGCTAAGCTAAGTTAGCTTTGCTACAACAGAAAGAGACTGATGAAAGATTTGAAATGTAGCGCCAATCCATGGCGACAAGTGGGGCAAACGACCAAAACATAGTCCCAAAATATGGATTTGTGATGTGAAACTTCTTATTAAGACTGTATAAACTTCATGACAACTGATATTTGTAAATGGCCTTGAACATAAAGGTGACCCAACAGTAATGCGCGACTGTGCCCGAGCATGGGGCTGCTTCAGGGGGCCGTATAGCGCAGGATAGTCCGCGGCTTTTTAGGCCTGAACCTTGGAGGCCTCTGCGGTCAACATCACACTCAGCACTTTCATTCATTAGGCAGTTCTTAGGATGTTGCTTTACTTAAAATAGAAACTTCTGTACGAGTCGTCTGTGGATTTTGCGTGTGGTTTATCACTAAAGTACGCATATTAACGATAAAAACAAAGTTCAGTGTTTTGAAGAGAGGAAGTAGAGAGGTAACCCTCTCTAAGAAGCAGTTGGTGTTATTGTTTGTTCCAGCAATATCATGACTACAATACCGAGGAATAAATAAATGCTGCACATTATATGCAAACAAATGTTGGGAGTTTTCTACATTCCTGCTACAGTGGTTATACTAGCAAGACTAATATTATACTAAGACGTTTCTATTTGTTACACTGTTTAACGTTTCTGAAAACTAGCTGTTAAATAGTTTCACCAGCAGAATTTTGTCCATCTCAGATTCTCAGACTGCTTCAGACTTGTCAGTAATGTTTACAGTCAAACATAAGTTAAGTCACTTTGACATGAACCTGTCATTTGTTTGAGCTTCTGTTGTAACTACAACTTTACTTTGTTCAGGTGAGCTGCTCTGAAGTGGCGCACGCACTGTACGGATCTCATCAGGGATTCATCTTTAATATTTGATTGAGATGGATGCACGCAGTGAGGATGAAAGTGTCAGCAACAGCAGCGGAGAGTCCAGGTAATCACAATACACGCCCTGTAAATGAAAATTGTCATTTGCTCGCATTCCCATTTTATTTTCTACAGTTAAAGAGTTTATTCATAATGTCCAGCTTCAGAAAAGACAGACTCTTGCAGTGAAGACCGCTTTATTGATTATTTGAGCCATTTACGTTTGATGTACAGCAGCAGCTAATCATCTGTTGTAGACGCTGTGTTTGACTGCAGACTTTCACATCAGAGCATTTCAACATCCTACTTGCTCAAACTGTTCATTCACACATAGCATCAAAATGAACCATTACATGTAACTGATTCCAAAAAGTACCATGGGTTGATTGGCATGCCAGACTACTTCAGTTATCAGTTATGCTTATGTTCCTCCACTCTTTCTCAATTAATAAACAACACCTGGTTCTCCAGACTTGTGCTTGTCAGTCATCCATGATTTCAGTTCTTTTAATCTGGAGTCAATGTTTTTCCTACTTCTGAAATTTGATAAAGGCTTAAATTATTACTGAATAACGAAGCTGCTCGTCTTATGAGATGACAATTTCCTGCCTGCATGATAAAAGTGCTGTTACTGTAAATAACATTTTAAAAGTAACATCAACATGACAGAAATTTCAGCATAGCTTTTGTAAAAAATATTTAGCAAAGTATTTACAAAAGTACCTAGTCCTCATTTCACCAGTAAACTACTTAAACCTGTTTTATTTTGCTGGATAATTAAAAATATTAATACTATTTACTAATGTAGATATTATTGACGTGCCGATATGTTTAATTGTACAAAAACCATAAAAGTTTGGAACGTGAGGAGGAATAAATTAGACATTTCTAATTTTGGGTGAAATTATGAATCCTAGTAATATTTTTCATGCCATGCATTTTTTATGATTAGACAATATGATATCACTTAATCTGCTCACACTTATTTATAGATAATAGTAATTAATTTAATAGTTAATAATCATGCAAAGCATAATGTGTATTGGAGGAATGAACTCATGTACACGTGTGTTTGTGTCTCAGTAATTCAGACGATGAGTCTGGGTCAGGATCGGGTTCTGGCTCGGGCTCGAGTTCAAGCAGTAGCAGTTCTAGCAGTAGCCAATCAGGGAGCAGTGACTCAGGAAGTGGCTCAGATTCTGCAAGCCAATCAGACTCGGACTCCGAGAAATCCAAGGAAAAGAACGATCAAGGCAACAAAATCAGCGGTGGAGCAGCGGTAAGCGTCATAAATCTTGTGTGAAGTTGTCAATGCTGATCAGATGCCTTAAAGTCCATGCAAAATCAAAATACTTGGGCGGATTAAAAATATACAGATTTCTTGATTTTATTCAATTCTCATTTTGTAGAGCTGATATCGATTCTTAAGGTGATGATACACAGGGCAACTTTTTGAGCAATGTTGCTGGGCAATCTTGCCGAGCGAATGTTGCTTGGGCACTTTCCCATTTAAAATGGGCAATACATTTATATCTGGATTATTTAGATTGGTCGTGGGCCCTGTGTCTCACCTGGTTGCCTGTTGATGGCAACATTGCCTAGCAATATTCCTCAAAAAGTTGACCTGTGTATCATCACCTTTAAATCCCAATAATCCATAATTTCATTGTATATTGTTTTCAGTTGATAAATAAACGGCTTTGTAGCGCACCTTTTATCCAAGTTCAGTTCAAGCGAAGCACACATGAACTGATCGGCGCTTTCATTTAACTACTAGTTACAACACAAAATAAAGATGAAAGAACATCAAAGGCATTTTGCTAAATATATACACTATATTGCATATTCATTATATATTTAATTAACCTGTTCTGCAATATTTTATGTATGAATAGCCTAAATCCATGTTTTTATGACAGCCACCATTTAAATGTTTATATTTCAAAATACGAGTAGAAACCTAATTATGGCATTAAAAATGTATAATAGCACTATTATTATAAAAACTTCCATGTTTAATTTAATTGTGAGTAGCTTAAAAATCTAATTTAACCTTTAATATTACTGTGATGTACCAACTGTGATTCCCCATATAGTTTACAGCATTAGTTGAGTTTTTTTTCCTCAAGAAAGTTTGCCATGTACTGTACCTGATGGGCCCCAATCAGCTGATATCGAATTCAATCAAATTTAAATCTAAGTATCTGTCAAAGTATCTGAATAATGTTTGGTCCCAAATGTTAATCAATTTCACTGGTAGTCCACTGTATGACGAATTTTGGGGTATAATATGTCAAAGTTTACTTTATTTTCCTATCCTCACTTATATAAATTAACTATAGTATCCTGCACCCAATAGAAAAAAAAATTATTCTGGTGTCTGAATAATTTTCGGTTTGACTACATTTTTGCAATCTACTTAAGTGTACTTTAAAATGAACATTCTCAATATTGCCCTATCATTCACAGCATTTGCATTTAGAGCATGTGTGATTCTTTAAAATGTTGCCACTGTACAGGGTTTTGGAACAGAACCTTACACACGTTTGACACTATCCCTGTTGTTTCACCTTGCTGTAGTTTTGGAAGTCCAACCCCAGCATCCTGACAGTGCAACGGTCCGCCATGATCCGGAAGCAGCAGCTCCAGCAACAGCAGCAGAACCAGCAGCAGAGCTCCTCAAACACCGGCTCAGACGAGGTACTGCATACTGACCTCCTCAAAATCATCACGCTTCTCCAAATCCCTCTCGTTTCTCACTTTTTCTTCTCTCATTACTGCAGGACTCTTCCAGTAGTGATGATTCAGATGATGACTCCAAGAGCAGGAGTAAAGGGTGAGTCGATGGAAGCCGTCTGTGTTAGTAAACATGAGGTTACAGTAGGGCTGGACGAATTTGGCTAAAATCATAATTGCGATTAATCGAACAAGTTACCTCGATTACGATTATTGAACGATTATTCAAAAGAAATTCTTTCTCATGTGTCACTGGCAAGGCTTATACTGTAAATATGTTCACGGTTATTTTTTTTAAATGAAAAAATGCATAATCCTATCTTTGATTCTAAAATAAGGAAACGCACAGATAGCTTTTAATGCTTACTTATTAAATTACTTACTTATGTTTCTTTGGTACAAGCGGCTCCTGTTGCTGAGTTGACTCAGTGTTTGACTGAGTTCCCTTTCACACAGAGATTCCGGAAAATACACGGATAAAGTGGCCCGGGATTTGACCTGGGTTCGTTTGACTTTGGTTCATTCACACTGCCAGTGATTTTCCGGAATCAAGAGAGTGCGTTCACACAGACACACATAACTCGCAAAGACACATGACATGTCCCAGCGGCATCTATAGTTTGCTTATGAGCTGCGATTTCTCTCGAGAAACCACGCTTGTGCATTTTTTTCACTGATTCGATCATAAACTAGCGCATTACGAACCGTTTCACGCTGGCAAACGATCCCGGCTTAGCGCCATCATTACGACACGGCATTCATTATGGCTTTTGTTCACACAGCGCGCGTTCCGGGACTGAACACGGCAATGTTAAATATGTCCCCAACCTGGCATCAATCCCGGGTCGTGTTTGCGTTCACACAGAAGGTGTTTGTTCTGGCAATTTCCCGGGATCAACGCGCTGTGTGAAAGGGGCTCATGTTGCTTCAATGTCGCAGACTGGACGGGGCGGAGTTACGTGACTACACACGCGCTAATATGTTTTAAGGGGAAAGTACATTAACACACAGTGGGCGGAAATATTAATAGGATTAAAAAACCGAAATAACCGACATGGTAAAATTACGTCGGTTATAGGCTCTGAATTTCGGTTTCGATTATTTTTCGATTAATCATCCAGCCCTAGGTTACCGCCTCACTCTGCATTTGGCTAACATTTACACTAGGGATGGGCATGATTAATCGACGATCGATTATTGATCATTAAGAATTTCGTCGATCACGTTAATTTGTTATCGATTATCATTAAACTAATGCTGCTGCGTTGCGTAGTGTGAGTGGAAAGTGAACGTGTTCCCCGGGCTGGTTGGTCAAGTTAGCGCGGAGGTACCTGTGCATCCCGGCAACGTCAGTCCCCTCAGAGCGGGTGTTTTCAGCGGCTGGACTGAAGCCTTGTTTACACTCGACGCGTCCGCACGAGCGCGAAGGTGAGCGCGGCAAAAATGACGTCATTGCGGTATTCGGTGTTTCACAGGCGAGCGCGTCGAGTATAAACGCCTCGTCTGTTTGGTGAGGCGCGCGCGCAGTCTGTGGAGACTCGCGCTGCAGAGCCAGGTGAAAGTGTAAACGAGGCTTGACGGTCAGGTTGCGGTCGCGTCTGACCTCAGATCATGTCATCAACATGCTTATCTTTCTCAACAAAAATCAGTAGACTGGTGTAGAAGTTGTATGTGAGTTACTAGTTATTTTTTATGAGGCTTTAAGTAGCCTAGCCGAATTTATTGTTACAGTAGGTAGGCTAATCTCTCTCACCCTCTTTCTCGACTCCGTTCTTGGATAGTTTTGAGTTACATTTTGACAAAACCTGTCAGATCTAAGTATTATTATGTTTTTGGTTAAGTTATTGTTTAACATGATTTTTTTATTATTTATTATGTTGGAACAAACGAAGGTCTCTGTTTAAGAACGCCAACTCGCAGCTGCAGGTTCCGTTGCTTCCGAGCACCGCAGCGCATATATATCTTCAAGTCTAGCCTAACCGAACGTCCAGTTTTACTGCCACAAGTTGATCATCTTGTAATAAAGATCCAATCGAGGAAAAACGCGCTGTATTTTTGTATTTTCATTGCATTTTTAATTTATTAAAAGTATATAATATAAAAATAAATAATGAATTTGAATATAAAAATATTAATGATTAATCGCTAGTCGATCGTTAATTCTCCCGACGATCGACTAAGAAAATTTAATCGAATGCCCATCCCTAATTTACACGGGTGTTGTGTGTGTGTAGGTCTGGATCGGACTCGGGATCGGGTTCAGGAAGTGGCTCATCAGACTCTTCAGCAGAGGAGGAAAGGCACAGTGACGAGTCGGTGTCTGACTATGAGCCCAGTCATAAAGTCAAGAGCAGAAAACCTTCAAACAAGTACAGTTTTCACCTTGATCTTGGTTTACTTTTGCTGTTTTATGTAGTGAGAAATCCTGTTTTCTGTGGATGCTTTAACAAAACTTCAACATTTGTTGCGTGCCTGCCATCCAATAATTAAGTTTTGTTATTTTGAAATGAAATGATGAGAGCATTTTTATTTTGAGGAATATAGTGACGTATAACAAACGCAATAAAGAAGCATTTGATTCGATCTTTACAACAAGGTAAATTCACCTTACTTTAACAACATAAAGCAATCAATTGCTCTAAACAGAGTAGGAAGAAGTCAGACTTACTTAGTCCCACCCCGGCCTGTTACAATTAAAAAGAAAAACAAAGGCTTCCTTAGTTGTTAACGTTGTCATAACTCTCAATTACATATTTCTATATATACATGAAAAAACACAAACATATCTTAATTACACACCATATATTACCGGAGGTAACAATTATAATAATACCAACAATGGTAATCAGAATACCTTCAAGGTAAGATAACACAGCCTATGAATACATCACCAGACGGTTAAGCCCCGCCCTCCTTGTACTGTGACAAGACCTTCTGTTTATAGAGTGCTTTAAACTGGTGAATGCTTTGACGTTGTTTGTGTATGAGCCCCAAACTATTCCATAGTTTAACCCCGCATACAGACACACAGAAATTCCTCCTGTTGGTTTTGACTGTTGGTATTGAAAAGTTCCCATAACTTCTCAAACTGTACAACTGCTCTCTCTGTGTGAATAACTTTTGTATGTTAGCAGGTAATAGGTTGTGAAATGCTTTAAATAAGAACTGTGGCATGTTGAATTTAACAAGGTCCTGTATTTTTAATTACTTTGATTTGAGAAAAGGTGGATTTGTTTGTTCAAGATATTCAGCCTTGTGTATGTTACGTATAGCCCTTTTTTGTAAGAAAAGGAGTTGACTATTGAGTTATTATAATTATTTCCCCATACTTCAACACATCAAGTTAAGTACGAAAGAATCAGGAAACAATACAGGGTATGGATTGTCTGGTAATCAAGGACATGTTTGGCTTTATTTATTATTGCAAGGCTTTTGGAGACTTTGGTTTTTATGTGTTTGATGTGAGGTTTCCAAATTTTCCAAGTCAAATTTTTATTTTAGAGACCTTTTCAATTTGTTCAAAATAACATCTATCTCAATCGTCTTTTTCCGGTTTTGTTTTATAATTACCAAATAATATGGCTTTAGTTTTGTTTATTTAGTTTTAAGTTTAAAGATAATTTATTGCTATACATCCATTTTTTTATATTCCTTAGTCGAATGTTCCTTCCTTGAAAATTGAGGAAGCAATGAAATTGGTCTATAATTGGTAAAATTATGTTTATTTCCATTTTTTGAATGGAAATTTTTGAATTTTAAAAAATTTAAATTGAAAAATTAAATTTTTTGAATTTCATTTTCATATTAAACAGTCTCTTCTTTCAAATTCTGTTGCCGATGTACAGTAATACGATGTCACAAATAATGAACATGCACAGTATTGTTATCAGGGGCACTTCAAATTAAAATAAAAAATGGAAGTGAGAAATTCATTTTAGCGCAACACTAAAATTCATTAAATGAACTCTAATATTAATAAAGTTATACAAAAAAACCCCCAGGTGCATCCTGAATTCTTGGTTTCGGCCCAGAATTTTCATTTTGTTGCTGCACTAATTTTATCTGTGGTATTTTTTTAAGTCATCCACTGTTTGGTGTCTTTTAAAGTGAAAATGAACCCTTTCTGTTAATACCTTCTGTAATATAACAACACCTTTGTGCTGATTCTCACAAAAATTTGTCTCAGCCTCATTTTGACACTGCACCATGTATAATAAGATTCATAATTCCAGTTACTACCTGCTGAATTTTGATTGGTTATCTCTCTCACCAAAGAGCATGGATGTCAAATTTCATGAATGACTGTTATAGTTTTAGAGTCATAATGGCTTGGTTTTATTCATTGGAAAAAAATCTCTGAACAGATGTATTTTTTTATTTGGTCAACATATAAAGCCTTGTGACTTGTGGCATGTCAAAATAATTTTGATTTTTGATTTTTCAAAGGTATAAGCCAATTAAATTTTTGGACGAGGCCCATAAGTAATTTATTTTAACACCAACCGAACCCACTTTAATTTAGTGTCTTTAGGCATATTGAGGGTGTTATTTGAAAGATATGAGCAAATATATTTTTGTGAGTTCACTTACACATTTCTTTAAAAAATAATTTTAGGCCAAATTTAATTTTGTTGAATGATGCAAGAGGGCACTATAACAAATGTTGACCTCAAAATACATGTATCCACAACTTCCACGGGATCCATGCTTCCAACCTTCGTTATTTTGTTCATGCTCTTTCACATATGCCTGGATCCTAATGATTGGTGCTTATGGCTATTTTATTGTTGAATTCTCTTTCAAGCAAACACTCTTTAACTGAACAGATCTCTGTTCATCTCTCAGGGCCACTGCCAGGAATGGGAGAAATAACAAAGCTCCGAAGAAGAAGCCCTCGCGCTCCTCCTCAGATGAAGACGACGATTATAAGAAAGCCCTGGCGGGGCCTCGGCGGCAGGCCACGGTCAACGTGAGCTACAAAGAAGATGAGGAACTGAAGACTGATTCTGATGACCTGGTGGAGGTGTGTGGAGAGGACGTGCCGCCACCAGAGGAGGACGAGTTTGAGACACTGGAGAGAGTCATGGAAATGAGGATAGGTCGGAAAGGAGGTAAGAACAATGGTCCCGAGAATTGAAATGATGTACTAGGGCTGTGCGATATAGCAAAAAAGGTCACAATATAATATTTCATATTGTTAAGTATCGATAATTATTGACCTTTTATATAACCTTTTTTTTAAAACACATTATTAAGGCAAACAACAAATTATATTAGTTTTAGCAGTCAAAAATAAAATGTAAACAAAAATTTCTTTGTCTCATTAAGATAAAGTGTTAAAGAAACTCTTGAACTTAAATAAAATGTTTATTTAATGTTGATGATCTGTGGACTTAAAGCCTATAACTAGTTCATTCATGGCACAAAGTTTCTCCTGGTTTCCACGTCAGCGCTGCTTGATCCTTTAATACCGGAGAAATTTGAATGCTTCTCACTAGATCTCGCAGTGATGTTATTACTTCAGTGGCGAATTCAAAAGCTTTCTTTACTGGATCTCTTGGCGTTGTGTAGAAACAGTGTCGCTTGATCAAGATCAGCTTGCGCTGCACTGACATTGATGGTCCAAACTGATAAACGGTCCGTGAAGCACAAAATGAGTAGTGCAGTGTCGTATTACGTTTGCCATTTGATGTTGGGCAATGCTGTGGTGGTCGCGCCAGTGCACGTATTTTAATGAAAATATTGAGCGCTATATCGAACATTATTTATATCATTACCGACAATGGTTTACCGTCAATAAATACCGATACTGTTTTATTGCCTAGCCCTATTCTGTACAAAAGTGTTCAGTTTGTTTGTGTATCCGCACAGGTTTCAGTGGGCAGGAATAGTTAGTCATCGCAGGTTCAGTGTTTCTCTCGGCACAAGTGAAAACATGACAACTAGAGGTGTAACAATATATCGTGTCACAATATATCGCAATACAAAAATGCAACAATATGTATCGTGGATGGTGACTATGTATATATTGTGTGGCCTGATAATGCCAAATGTCTGTTACCAATAAAAAATGGCCTATATTTTATGGCCTATATTTTAAATACAGTGGTCAACATTTGAAGTGGATCTAAACATTTCATCAAAGTTATACATGATATTTGAACAATACTGTTCCTGTCTTAGAACAACTTTTTTTGATCCCCTTTAAATGTTGACTACTGTATATCTAGTCAGTGACGGAGTCCAAGCATATTCGTCTGAAATAATGTTGTATTTTCAGCTTCAGAATCATCAATATTGTTATTCTGGTGTCTCTATTGTCCTGTGCTTTGGGTTTCCGGCACCAAGTCCAAGCCTATTCATTTACGCAAACAATGTAATACCAAATTTAGCATTTTAATCAACAGAAAAATTATTTTTTGTTAACCTTTTACCGTAGATCTTGCAGTATCACAATAATATTGTGTTGGGAGTTCAGTATCGTGATATGTATCGAATCGTGACATATTGTATCGTTACACCCCTAATGATAACACAATCAGCTCAGGAGGAAAGTTTAGAAGGAACTTTTTATAGTGACAACAATACTTTTGTTGAATGTTGTCTTGTTCCTTAACAGCAACGGGTGCCGTAACCACAGTGTATGCCGTAGAGGCAGATGGAGACCCCAACGCCAACTTCGACCCAAACAGACAGCCAGGAGAGGTGCAATACTTGATGAAATGGAAGAACTGGTCCCACATTCACAACACCTGGGAGACAGAGGAGACGCTCAAACAACAGAATGTCAAGGGCATGAAGAAACTGGACAACTTCAAGAAAAAAGAACAGGAGAAGAAGAAATGGTATGAATGCTTACCGAAACCTCTTTTCCTGTAGAGTAACGTGGCTTTAGATGTTCATTTTGTTCTCTTGCACTGCCGTCCACAGGCTCAAAGCGGCCTCGCCTGAAGATGTGGAGTACTTAAACTGCCAGCAGGAACTCATGGATGACTTGCATTCTCAGTATCAAATCGTGGAAAGAATCATTGGTAAGAGGACGCTGTCCCCATTTTCATTATTTTGATTAATTGTTCTGACTCACGAGTCAAGTCACCTTTATTTATATAGCGCTTTTTAAAATACAGATTGTTTCAAAGCAGCTTTACCATAATAAATGGAAAATAATGCAACAAAGTTTGTTTCTAGATGAAAATAGCGTCATAGTCCAGCTTAAGTAAGTTCTGTGATGGTTCATTTCTGTTGTATATAGCCACTCTGGAGAACACAGTGATGTCATCATCCAGTTCAGTTCTCATATACAGGTGAAACTCGAAAAATTTGAATATCGTGCAACAGTTCATGTATTTCAGTAGTTCAAATTAAAAGGTGAAACTAGGGCTGGGCGATAAAACGATAATTATCGCGATATAATTTTTCTCGATAAATGTTCGATAATGTTTATGCGCCAAAAGTGGAACGAAACTCATTTGAGCCACGCGGACCATTTATCCGCTTGTCTCAAAGTCCAAACGGCAGCGCAGCGCGAGCTCACTAGAGCAGACGCGTTTACTCTGATCGGCCTCGATTAGAGCTGCACGATTATGACAAAAAAATTATAATTGCCGATTATTCCCTTGAAATTGTAATTGCGATTATTAATTACGATTATTACAATTTACATTGAATATATATAGGCATATTATAATACATGTTTACACAAAAATTGTTAACATACACAAGTACTTTTCCCCTTTACTTAACATACACATAAATTGTAAGAATGACTCATATTAAAGACTAGAAAAACATTAGGACTATTCTAAAGCAATTAAATAGCAGTCCCAAACTAGTTTTTGTTAATACAATGTTGATATGAGCCACCACAGTCATTTAATAATATAAAAAATAACACAAAATGAAAATAAAGTGGCATTTTTGAAAGGACAGTTACCATGGTATATACACAATACTAACAAGAACTGTTAATGAAACAGCTCCTGGTGAATAGAATGAAAATCATACCTGCATGCAAATCCTCCTCAGCTAACACGTGATTTATTGGTATTTTACTTTTATTCCGTGACTTAATAATTTGCATTGTATCGACGTTCCATGCACGTAGTTTCTTTTGCACTTTATACAGTGAAGCGATACACAGCGCGCGCCGCCGCATTTGCGAGTGCAATTGAAGAGTGCGCGCTTCGAGCACAGTATAACGGCTGACAGGACAGTGAAGTCCGTTTTTCTGAGGTGAAAGACTTTTTATTTCAGCGTACACTTACGTCACTGCCTGGTATGTCATATTGTGCTGGGTTTTCTGAAGTAGTCGTGATTCGCCTCTCATAACATAATTGTGCTCTAAACACACACACGCAGAGTGGACTTTCTTTTGTAATCGCAGCTTTGAACGATTACGTAATCGTGGCATCCGTAATCGCAATTAGAAATTCGATTAATTGTGCAGCCCTAGCCTCGATCCCGAGATCCAGCGAGAAGCGCTTGAATTCAGCGAAGAACACAAATGTCTCAGTGATTTAAATCAGTTTAAAGGCAGATGAAACAGCGCTGACAAACAGGAGAAACACTGTGCGCAACGATACAGTCAGAATATGAAGTGATACTGAATCAATTTACCATGGGTTTTCTGTAATCTTAGCCTAGTAATATTAACTGCACCATGGAATTGTATTATATTATTAATGTAGACAATGTATTAAAGGGCTAATGTATTAATGTATTTAGGCTACTGTTTTTAATAAATACCATAGAAACCATAAAGTTACATTTTGCCATGATAGTGAGGTTCTATAGGCTATGCCTGGTTTTATCTGTGGTTATCGTGATCTAAATGCATGATACTGGATGACCAATGGTTAATTTTAATAAAACTCAAACAGTCAGAATATTTTTATATTTTTTTTAACAGATGTTACTGTTTGTTTTAATGAACATAAATTTAACATGGTAGTATTAGCTTGAGTTAGGATGCAGATTTACTGTCAACTCACTGTCAAATATGCATTTTGAGACAAAACATGTAATATTAATAGTGCAGCCTGCACTGCAAACTGTGCTGAAGATACGTGCCATCAAGTCAGGCAACACAAACCCGTTTCAAGACTTGAAACAATATCCCCTATTAGCACATGCAGAAACTAAGAAATATATTTTTCTATTCAGATATTTATTTTAAGGAAAAATGACAAATGTTTGAATGTTCTACCTCACATTTGTGAAATGTTCACCTGTTGGGCAAGTGTTTGTCATATGTTCTGACAATAAAGAGTAGTTTAAAACCACAATTAACGCTCTGTTTTCTACAACTTTCACTTAGGAGCAAATGTCTGCCTTTAAACTTGAAAGAAATAAAGATTTGACATTTATCGTGATAATTATCGATATCGACTAATATAAAAAAATTATCGTGATAATTTATTTTGCCCATATCGCCCAGCCCTAGGTGAAACTAATATATGTAGTATGTATATAGTATATATACTAAGTGACAATAAAGACTACTACTACTACTACTAACTATATACATATGCATGATTATACTTTTCAGAGGGCCGACATTTCGAGTTTCACCTGTAATGGTGTCAATGCAGGCAGATCAATAATATTGTTGAATATTAAGTGTCCCCAACAAAGAAAGCCAATGTCGACAGTCAAAACTCCATCAGGTGACAGAATGGAGAAAAGTAACGAGTGTTTATTTACTTTCATTGTTGCTTGAATCTTGCAGGACACTCGAATCAAAAGTCTGCTGCAGGTTATCCCGATTACCTTTGTAAATGGCAGGGGCTGCCGTACTCGGAGTGCAGTTGGGAAGACGGTGCTCTTATTTCTAGAAAGTTTCAAAAGTGCATAGATGAATACATGTGCCGAAACCAGAGCAAAACCATCCCCTTCAGAGACTGCAAGGTAACCGCAGTCAACACTGTGAACGCTCATCTGAGAAAGTCAATGAAACCGGGAGCTCTCCAACCAGTTGCCTGTTTGGTTTCTTTCAGGTTTTAAAACAGAGACCACGGTTTGTGCCCATGAAGAAGCAGCCTCTCTACATCGGTGGAGATGGCCTAGAGCTGCGGGACTATCAGCTGGACAGTCTAAACTGGATGGCCCATTCTTGGTGCAAGTATGCTAGTTTTGTTCATTCCTAGTAGACATAACCCCGGATTCAATTACTTTTCTTAATCACTTCTACTCGTCTGCTTTACCACTTCTACTCTTCTGCTTTCCCAGAGGAAACAGTTGTATCCTGGCAGATGAGATGGGTCTGGGAAAAACCATCCAGACCATCAGCTTCCTCAATTACATGTTCAACGATCACCAGCTTTACGGGCCCTTTCTTCTGGTGGTGCCTCTGTCGACCCTCACGTCCTGGCAGAGGGAGATCCAGCTCTGGGCTCCTCAGATGAATGTTGTGGTGTACCTGGGAGACATCAACAGCAGAAACATGGTATAATGTTAAAAAATGCAAGAGAGTGAGCAGATCCTAGATTTCTTGCACACAAGAAGTGTAACTCAAAGCTGAAGATTTTTCTGTCTTCTTTAGATCCGGACACATGAATGGATGCATCCGCAGACCAAGCGACTGAAGTTAAATATTCTGCTTACTACATATGAAATTCTGCTGAAGGATAAGGTACAGCTCGAGTCAAAGGACTAATTTACACTTTCACAATGAAATCTATATTTTGCATTAACTATTACACTAGTCCAAAACTAAGAAACTCGTCCAAAACTAAGAAACTCAAGAAAACATTGTGTATGTGCAATTCATTTGAAATACCCGATCTGTTGTTCCAATAGTCACATGATCCAGTACTGAATGATGCTAAGAAATAGGGCTTATATTTGTGACGTACTTGTAAAACAAAACATAGGAATATTTATTAAAAACGGTTGAATAAGTGTTTAATACAGTACTTTTACTGTTCTCAATTTTTTTTAAATACATTTCGTTACATTTATGCTTTGCCTGAAATTTAAAGGCTTTATTCCCCCCCCCCAATATATTAACAGATATGTTAAATGTTCACACAGAGATACTGTGCTAGGAAGGTTGCCAATAAATATAGAATTTTTTTAAAAAAAAATTTTTAAGTTACCGGGCTTGTGCTTTTCATCAGTAGGTGTCTATTATTAGGGCCCTACGATTTCTGTGTTCACGGAATCGCTGAATTGGCAAATTAACGCGGAATCTAGTGTTAATACGGAATTTCGGGGAACTTTACATATTTAGAATGAAATTATGTTTTTGTGTGGGAGAAGAACTATGTCTGGGGAAAATGCAGACCGGGGGAAGCAAATCTGGGCGACAAAACCCCTCCCGTCATTACAGCTGCTTCTCCCCCTTCAAAACAATGAAAGCATTGTGGCGTAATAATCTGTTTGGTTGTACAATGTATTACCTGAATGAAATGATATCGAATGTAGCGTCCTGTGGAATCATTCATTCACAGACAGCAGACGAAGATGTTCAACTAATAAAGATCTTCATCGCTGGCAAACATATGATAGATTTGCAGATTTGCTTTCACTAGACTGTAATGTAGATCCACGGCCACTTCATCCAACGCTCTTGATGTTCTTAAATATTCCTGTTACGACTCCAAGTCGAATGTGAATTGAAAGCGCTTCAGTGATTCAGTGCGTGCAGGAAACTGAACAGATCATTCAAACTGATTCGCGAACTGATTTAGACAGATCAGCCAACTTGTTTGATGAAGTCTTTGAACAGAATCGACTCAAAAGAGTGATTCATTTGTAAATTGAGCATCGCTCATCATGCCCATAAAAAAGATACAGCGCGCTTGGAATAAACTACGCATTTAACAACATGTTTGCATTAAAATAAAGTGCGCCATTTGCATCCCTGCATATAACAAGAATTGGGCCATGCAAATTACGAGAGTTTCAAGGGAGAAATAACAAAACGGGAAGGGGGCGGGAGATGGATGTGAAATTCGGGAGACTCCCGGGGAATACGGGAGACTCCCGGGGAATACAGGAGTGTTGACAGGTATTCAGTAAATGTGATATTTGTTACCTCAACACATTTAAGGTCATTCCTGTTTTATTTGTGTACATTTTAATCATCAACATTAAAAGCACACTTTTTTTACGACTAAAATAACTGTAAAGGGTTAAAAAAAAACGGAATTCCCCAAAATTAAAATGCACAAATTAAAACGGAAAAAATCGAATTTGGGAAAAAAAATAAAACGGATTTTATAGGGCCCTACATTATCATTTCATTAAATTTAACTTTTAAAAATATTAACAGAAAACACTAATCTGAAAGAATTTGTTTTGAGTGGTAACATCATCTAATATGATGTGAAATATAATAACACAATATATCGCGGACGATACCCAGTCCTTTTCTTTAATGACATGTGACTTATGACATGCGTTACCTTTGTAAATGAAAAGTATGGTGTATTTTAGCAGACCAGCATGCTCATTATTTTATTTTGCAGTCATTTTTAGGAAATGTCAGCTGGGCGTTCATTGGTGTCGACGAGGCCCATCGGCTGAAAAACGATGACTCTCTCCTCTACAAAACTATGATGGAGTTCAAGTCCAACCACAGGCTCCTGATCACTGGCACACCCCTCCAGAACTCACTCAAAGAGCTCTGGTCTCTGCTACACTTTATTATGCCTGACAAGTAGGTGTGCTCTTGTTTTATCAGTCTGCTCTTTTTGTTCAGTATGACTTTACTGTACCAGTGTTACTGTATGCAGCTGAGCTTTTCATGTGGTATTTTTGGCAGCTCTTGTATCTCTTTGTGGTTTATTCTTAAAGGCTGAGAGACGAGCTGAGCACATTCTTGTATTGGTTTAGTCCGATGTCACTGATGTAAGCTTGTATGTTGGTAGATTTCACTCGTGGGAGATGTTTGAAGAGGAGCATGGGAAGGGCAGAGACTCGGGCTATACCAGCCTTCATAAAGAGCTGGAGCCATTCTTGCTGCGCAGAGTGAAGAAAGATGTGGAGAAATCTTTGCCTGCCAAGGTGGAGCAGATCCTCAGGGTAGAGATGAGCGCTGTTCAGAAACAATACTACAAGTAAGAGACCCTGATGCACAAACATGAGCTTTGAAAAGATGGCATGGAATCAAATTGGGACCATATTTTACTGTAAACATGGTCTTGTTCATGAATCATTGTTGCATGTCATTTTATATTCTAACAGTTTTTTTTTCACACAAATATTCGAGAGAGAAAATTGATTTATCGATTAAATTGTTTGTTTAGGTGGATCTTGACGAGGAACTATAAAGCCCTGAGTAAAGGAACTAAAGGAAGCACGTCAGGCTTCCTCAACGTCATGATGGAGTTGAAGAAATGCTGTAACCACTGCTACCTCATTAAACCCCCTGACGAGAACGAGTTCTACAACAGACAAGAAGGCCTGCAGGTGGGTTTCATCTTTCAGAGGGGAAACACTAATTCATTAGTTGGACTGTACAACAAAACGTCCAAGACATGGTCCACGGTTATAAAAATATAAGTTTAATTACAAAAACTTTAACAAAGTTTAGTTACTTACAAAACCCCCAAAGTGACTTTTGCAGAAGAAAATCTTTTTTTTTGTGCTAAAACCAGAATGAATATGCTGATGTACTAGTTGTACTATACTATTGTATGTTTTTCCTGTACACGTAAACTTGCTTGTGTATTTGAATGTAGGGGTGTGCGATATCAAGATTTTTGATCATGGATGATTCAAATGTTTCCATGATCTGCTTTTAACAAAGATAAAATATTGAAAAAGATTTACATTTTTTGCCCACCCCTACTTGGGCCTAAATGGTCTGTCACTCTTTTTTTAAAATTTTTTTTATTTTGTTTAAAAATAGGGAAATTAGTTAGTTTGTCTGTACTGTAGGGGTGTAAATCGGAGCCTTAGTGACGATTCGATAAGATACCGATTTCTTAAGCCAACGATTAGATTATTTTCGATACTTCTGAATTTCCCGCTATTCGATTCGATACGATTCAATACTAGATATTTTTACATGATATCTATTAAGTTTCAAATAAATCAACAAAAAAACAAATAATTTGCCTTTTATTGAGAATACAGAAACCGTATTTGTGGCAAGCAGGACGAGGCCGAGGGACGTGAGAGAACGTTCATTAACATTCACGCCACCGGCCTCGCACCGTTCTCTCACGTCCCTCGGCCTCGTCTTGCTCGCCACAGTATTCTATTCACATAATGTATGTTACATTATAGCTGTCATTCTCTTTGCAAACGGTAACATCTCTTACCACATCACTGTTTTCACCTAAACAAACTCATCTCCACACCGGCGTGATGACTCCGACCCCTAGCCAGATGAACTGGATAAATATTGTGAAAGTTCTGATCCAATCTGACTTCTGACCTATTATGCCGCCTAAATCATAATCATACACTGTTCGTTTGTTGGCCAAAGGAGGACTGGCCCCCCGACTGAGCCTGGGTTCTCCCAAGGTTTTTTTTCTCCATTCTGTCACCTGATGGAGTTTTGGTTCCTTGCCACTGTCGCCTTTTTTTTCGCCTTCATTCGCCATTGGCTTTTGGCTTGCTTAGTTGGGGACATTTAACATTTAATTTTGAATTTAACAATACTATTACAACTTTACTTTCCTGTTATCTCTGTAAAGCTGCTTTGAAACAATTTGTATTGTAAAAGCGCTATATAAATAAAGGTGACTTGACTTGACTTTTCCTGAAGCCAAAATACTTCCACACCCATGACTTGACGCCAACTGGAGTGTAACATTTCACTTTCATTGCCAGCTCGCTCTGACAGTTCCATCACTCTTGAAAGTCAGACTCAACAATGTGTGTGAACATAGACTGTGAAACGTAAGTAACGTGTGAAGTAGAAGAAAATAATGAGGTTAGCGCCACCCGCAGCTTAGGAGTAGGTTGTACGCATGCGTCGGAGCTGATGCTTGTCAAATAGACACGCGAACAGACAGGTGGCAAAATAAACGCATTAATCGATACTCTTGCGGACGCATCGATGCATTGAATCGTCGGCTGTATAATTGATGGATCGATACGAATCGATTAATATTTTCACCCCTACTGTACTGCTCTCAGTCACTTGCAAAATGGTAAAACCAACATGATAAAATCGTGAAATGATTTATTTGCCATATCACCCACCCCTATTGAAAGAACGCCGCAACAGGGCAGTGGTTCCTTACTAGGGTCCTTTCAGCAGTGACTTCACACGGACTAAACTGATTTGTATTTTCTGCAGCACCTTATTCGCAGCAGTGGGAAGCTGATTCTTCTGGATAAACTGCTGGTTCGGCTGAAGGAACGAGGGCACCGTGTGCTCATCTTCTCCCAAATGGTTCGGATGCTGGACATCCTAGCGGAGTACCTGAAGTACCGGCAGTTCTTATTCCAGGTGATGGCACAACTCACTCACTCACTGCAGGTCATTCGGTTTTAACCGCAGTGTTTGTGGCTCAGGTGTGACTCATGAAAGCGTTTGTGTTTGCAGCGACTGGATGGTTCTATAAAGGGTGAGATGAGGAAGCAAGCGTTGGATCATTTTAATGCGGAGGGCTCTGAGGTATGTGTGAAATCACTGGTTATTAACGGTGTAAATATTTGTACGGGCATCGATTTACTTAAATACATTATGATTGCGATGTGCGTGAAGTCACAAAAATTTGGTCATGTTTTGATTTCATCCAATTCTGAAACAATTATTACGATATATAGGGCATTACACTCAAAGTCTGTCATAATGAGTCAACTGAGTCTTCATAATTTTTTAGTTGTATAAAAATTGTATAGTTGTTTTAAAAGTTGACCATGAATTTATGTCTGTATGCCTGTACATGTCTTTGTATGACCTTGTCTTTATGACTTTGCAGGATTTCTGCTTCTTGTTGTCGACGCGAGCGGGTGGTCTGGGCATTAATCTGGCCTCTGCGGATACGGTGGTCATTTTTGACTCCGACTGGAACCCCCAGAATGACCTGCAGGCCCAGGCCAGAGCGCACAGGATTGGGCAGAAAAAACAGGTCAACATTACCTCCACACATTTCATTACATGCTGTACATTAGTTATGTTGCGTATGCTGGTTTTTGTTGTTTTTATATTGATTAGTGCAGGAAAAAGAGAATAAAATCGAAAGGGATATTCAACAGGCTATGCTGTAACCGTTGTAGCTATGCAGAGTTTACGGCGTATGTCTGAAAATAGTAAAATTCTGTGGTAAAACATTTAAATTTCATATTGCTGCTGGTTGTCAAATTGCAGTTTAAAGGGCAAACTATGGTTATTTTGTCAATTGCGGAGGCCTAATAGCGATAAAGTTTCAGTGGAATTATTATTTTTGTGTGTATTAGTACGGATTAGTCTATACTAGTGAACATGCACAGTATTGTTATCATGGACACTTTGAAATACAGTAAATAATTCTAGATGCCTTGTTACGAATTTACTATATGTATGCTACTTAAAACAAAATGTGTAAAAATCATTGTTATATGATAAGAGTAATATCAGTGCCATGATATTACCGTTATAAAAACTTTAGCAATTATTGTGAAAAAAAAATTTGGTTCAATCGCATGCCTAGTATACGTTTATTCTTTATGACTTGGTCTTGTCCACTACTATAATGTCTTCTATTAAATCTCTTTCAGGTGAATATATACCGTCTGGTGACAAAGGGCTCAGTTGAGGAGGAGATTATTGAGAGAGCTAAGAAGAAAATGGTGTTGGACCACCTGGTTATTCAGAGGATGGACACCACGGGGAAGACGGTCCTCCATACGGGTGCTGCTCCTTCCAGGTACAGCTACAAATATATAAGGACTAAATAGCAAAATAATTGAATGTAAATATGTATGTGTAGGGCCTGCCATTAAACTGTTATGTGCTTGTTGGTCATTCACTTGTCAGGGCATTGTCGTTTTTACTTATTACTTCCTAACCATATTAAATGTCATCTTTCATGTCAAGTTCTTACATTTTATTAATTAATTCCATTAGAATAAGATACTATAGGGCTGCTACCAATCAAAGGAAATCAGTATCAACAAAATCCATCTTTTCACTGCAGAGGAAACACAGAAGCTGCATCTGAAGTGACATTTAGATGCGTTTACACAGACCGTTTAATGAAGCTCAGTGGTAGCATGAATGCATTTATTCTACAAAATTCAAACTGCACGAATAATGTTATGAGCTTAATCTTTTAAAAAATTTTTTGGAAATGTTGGAAAAATAACTAAACTGCCAGTAGTTGGTGCCATATTAATGAGTGATTCATTGAGTCAATCATTCAACCAATTTCATTCAAACGGCTGATTCATTGAATTGAGCGAGTGAGTGACTGGCTGTATCTGAAATCACATACTTCCCTAATATATAGTAGGTGAAAAACAGTATGTGACCAGAAGTATGTCTGAATTCACAGTACTCATAAAAGAGTAGGAGAAAGTCCCCGGATGAACTTCTACCTCCGTCGAGATTCTGATTCTGCACATGATGGATGCTTTACTATCCCATGAGGCCACAGGATAGGATTTGTGAATGACATTGAAGTGTCACAACTGACGCTGTTAGGTTACATAATAATAACAACATGGTGAATTTAGTACATCCATATTACATGCTATATAAAATACACTTTTTTTTTTTTTAAGGTTGAAAAGTAATTATTCAAAATAAGTACCTACTCGGAGTATGCGATTCGGGATGCAGCCACTGGCTTTATGAATGGATCATTGAATCATTGACTCACTGTGTCTGCAGTTGTTCACCTGTGGCTTTGTTAGAAACTAGTTTAGTTGGTGAAAATGGTCAATATTGTATCTAAAATGTAAGTCACTTAAATATTACCTACTTGTTTATTGAACTGTATAAAATCAGTCACATTTGCAATCATGTCGGCATTAGGGAAAATGGCACTCTTGGTCGTGTGTTGCTTGACTGTATCAGATGTTGTAATAAATATACTTTTTGTTTTTTACTGTAGTATGTAAAGCTTCTGTGTTTCTTTGTGCTGGTGTCCTCATCTGTTTTGATTTCTCTCCGAGAGTTTATCACACAGACAGGCTGTCTCTCCACTGGCACGGCCTTGTGCCAATTGATTATCCATCATCAGTCAACGTTTACACTGAATGTTATCAAATCAGCATCATTGCTCATGACATGCATTTGAAACAACCATCTTCCCAAATTTGTCCTGAGAATCCTTTATCAAAAATCGCTTTTAGGTTTCACTGCGGTTTTCCTCTATGGTTTAACCGTTTAAGAAAAGAACTTAAGACTGCCATTGATTATTAGGATTGATTGTACTGTTCTGTAAAAATAAATGTTTTTATTATTACTTATATATATGCTTTATATAGAAAGTACTCAATTAAAGAAAAGCTTGAATAATCAATTGTTTTAATTGTTATATTAGTGTATTATCAAAATAATCGTCATTTGTTTGGGATCAGCAGGATTTTCCAAAGATTTTGTTCAAGGCTGCATTTATTTTGATCAAACAACAGGAAAACAACAGTAATATTGTGAAATATTATTACAAATTAAAATTACTGTTTTCTATTTGAATATATTATATAAAATGTATTTTATTCCTGTGATCAAAGCTGAATTTATCATCAGTTTTAAACAGTTGTACAATTTATTTTCAGGATTCTTTGATGAATAGAAAGTTCAAAAGAACAGCATTTATCTGAAATGGGAATCTTGTGTAACACTACCAATCAAAAGTTTCGGGTCAATATGATTTAATTTTTTTTAGGAAATATAAAAGAAAAAAATGATTGAATACTTTTGCTGAATAAAAGTGACAGTAACCCACTTACAATGTTACAAAATATTCTATTTTGAATAAATGCTGTTCTTTTGAACTTTCTATTTATCAAAGAATCCTAAATTGTACGTAACTGTTTTCAACATTGATATTAAATGTTTCATCATATTAGAATGATTTCTGAAGGATCATGTGACACTGAAGACTGGAGTAATGATGCTGAAAATTCAGCTTTGATCACAGGAATAAATTACATTTTATTATATATTCACATAGAAAATAGTAATATTGGGAAATAATAATTTTGAATGGCTGTTTTTATATTTTTAATCAAATAAATTCGGAGAGCAGAAGAGACTTCTTTTAAGAACATTAAAAAAATCTTACCGATCCCAAACTTTGAACGGTGGTGTTTATTCTTTGTGGAAATTCTGGTGTGTGTGTATGTGTAGATTAATGGCATTATTATTGTCTGATTCCTTTGCAGTTCCACTCCATTCAACAAGGAGGAGCTGTCGGCCATCCTGAAGTTTGGTGCGGAAGAACTTTTCAAAGAGCAGGAAGGAGAGGAGCAGGAACCCCAGGTCTGTGTAGCACAGAGATGCTCTTCAGCATGTGAAAAATATCTATTGTGATGTTTTTAACCGCAGATGCACCAAGTCATTGTGTGCATTAGAAACACACAGACACATAAAACCCTTGAAACTTCTATAACATAATCTTCTATAAAGGTTGAAGCTAATTAAAAGGCCAACCATGGGCTTGGTTGCACAGGATTATGTGCTGTGAGAAATGTGTGCTTTGCTTGATGTTACGCTTAAAATGTGTGGTCTCTCACCCGCCGGTATTCAGTGTTTTCCGAAGGCATCATTTATGCCATTTGTAATGCAGCAGGTTGAAATATTCAATACACGAAACTCACTTTCTGACAGACGGCTGCTTTTTTAGATGCACTTTGTTGATGCACATTTAAAGTCTGTAAATGAATTATAACGAAAAAGTAGATTAAGAATCGTTTTGTAATCGGATCGTGAGGTGCCTAAAGATTCCCATCCCTAGCATGAACGTGGGCTTCTGTGCAGAAGCTGATGCTTGATGTTGTTTGTTGATCCTGTAGGAGATGGACATTGATGAAATCCTGAAGAGAGCAGAGACCAGAGAGAACGATCCTGGACCATCGACTGTAGGAGAAGAGCTCCTCTCACAATTCAAGGTGTGCGATTTAAACATACTGCAAATAGTTCTTCAGCCCGTGTGCTGAACCTTCTCTGTAACACCATTAACACGGCTTACTCCATCTTGCAGGTGGCAAATTTCTCCATGATGGAGGAGGAGGAGATTGACATGGACACGGAGAGGAATGTTAAGAACTGGGATGACATTATCCCAGAGGAACAGCGGCGGAGACTTGAGGAAGAGGAGAGACAAAAAGAGCTGGCCGAGATCTATTTACTGCCCCGCATGAGGAAATGTGCTAAACAGGTTAGTCAATCGAACTCGGCTTAATGCTGGGAGAACACAATCGTCTATGTGTTTGATGACTTTAGAAGATTAAATGCTTGGGTTACATCATGAGTTGTATACATAAATTGAGCAGTGTTGATGAAGGATAAAAGAAAAATGACATCTAGCAACATACGCCTGCAGTTATTTGTACTTTCTCTTCATGTACTTGTTTGTTTTGCAATGACAGGCCAACTTTAATGGAAACGAGGGCAGACGGAGCCGGAACAGACGATACTCTGGTTCAGACAGCGACTCGGTCTCCGACAGAAAGAGGCCCAAGAAACGAGGAAGACCTCGAACTATTCCAAGAGAGAACATTAAAGGTTTCACTGATGCTGAGATACGCAGGTAAAGCCGCTGATGCTCCGTTTGTCAAGTTCAGCACTATATAAGCAGATTGATTTCTTGCTAATGATAGTGTATATTACAATATAGAGAATTTTTGCTGGAATCAGTGAAAATCCACAAGATTTTTTGTGAATCTTGTGGAAATGTGTATTACTGGATAATGCTGTGAGGTTTCTTAATTGTTTTTCTCCACAAATTTTTTTTTTCTTTACAAAGAAAATTACAAACAAGCTGAAAATGATAGTTATATTTTACTCCTGAAAGTCAAGCATATTAGATTTTTTTTTTTTATTATTAATCCAATAAATAGTTAATAATGTAGTTTGAAATTACTTTATTTTATGTGACTAATGTTTTTTGTTTCCCACACAGATTTATCAAAAGTTACAAAAAATTTGGTGGGCCTTTAGAAAGGTAAGTACCTTTTTTTTGTTTTTTTTTCCGCTTCATATGTTAGCGGTTGGGCCTCTCTCATTGATGTGTATCACAGGCTGGATGCTATCGCTCGGGATGCTGAGTTGGTGGATAAATCTGAGAATGATCTGCGGCGGTTGGCAGAGACCGTACACAACGGATGTTTGAGAACGTTACGGGAGAACCCCTGTGGACCTGAACGAACCTCAGGCAAGAGCATCAGAAAACCACCTTCACTGATCACTAACGTGTCTGTGTAAACCATGAAATTCTGGGTTCTTTGTCACCTTTTTCACACCTGATGAGTTTGCATTTGGGAGAGTTAGTTAACATTTTGGATGTTGTAAAAGAGTAAGACAATAGTCAATAAATTTGCCAATTAAATTTGGTTCATATCAGGAGGTAGACGAGGGAAGGTAAAGGGACCCACCTTCAGGATCTCAGGGGTTCAAGTCAATGCTAAGCTGGTGATCTCTCATGAGGAGGAGCTGGCACCATTACACAAGGCCATTCCTTCTGACCCGGAGGAGAGGAAGAGGTAAGAGGCAAAAAACTGTCACAACCAGGCTAGGGTTATATGGTTATAATGTCATATGATTTTTACGAGTCTGCTCAATGAAAAACCCCCTCAGAAAACCTGCTGATTATTGTAGTTATCATAAAGTGTGACACTATATTCCTCATATTTGGTTTGAATAGAGTTCAGCTGCCAGCGTTGTTTTGAATTATGTCATGAAAGGTGCAGTAATCGATTTCTGGGAAACACTGTTGATATTTGAAATTGTCTCCCAAACAAACACACCCTTCACTTCATTGTCCTGCCCACAAAATAACAAACACGCTATGCAACACAGACAACGACTAAGAGCTGGTGTATCAGGAAGCTCACAAGTATGGTTGAACCAGTTGTGAAATGGCAAAAAAACAAAAAAACAATAGCTGCGTTTCCACCGAAGGAACTTTCCCCAGGAACTAGGGACTTTGGCCTGGTACTCGGTGCGTTTCCAACACTGGAACCAGGGTCTAAATGAAGCTCCGGATAAATATTTCCCCCTCAGAAAGTTCTTTCTTGCGAGATGGTACTTTTTCAAAGTTCAGGAACTTTCTGGGGTGGGACTTGGGCGCTGAACATGCTGATTGGTTGTTCATGCAGCATATTGATTTATTGACTTCATTACAGCATTTTATTTCAACCACCATTTTTTAAAGTCTATTGCGGTGCGTGAAGTAAGAGTTGTTTGCTATTCGAATCAACAATGGAGTTTAAAAAATACGACTGATGGACTGCTGATGAGGTTCAGGCTTTATTAAGCTTAAATTCAGTGGATGAAATTCAGCGGGAGCTGTAAAGAAGCACGCAGTCCTACGTTACCGGACTATTTGCCTAATCTTCACGATACTTTAGACCACGGTGGAAACACAGACAGGTCTGGGGGGAAAAAGTTCCTGGGACAAATTGTTCCAGGTATTTTGGTTGAAACGTGGCTATTGTTACTCGTGTATCTGGCAGAAACAAAGCAATCTCAGCATCCATGTTCAGGCCCTCCCGCTTTCCGAAAGATTTCCGAAATGAACGCGGGTCCTAAAGTTCTTGACTGATTGTAACGCTTTTTTTCCCAATTATATTCCTCTGGACTTTTCCAAAGCCATCTCTCTTTTTACAGTCTTTCCACAAATGTTCACTCTCTTCCTCTTTCTCTCTCCTCCCCCATCATGAGTGGACGTGCCCCCTACTGTTGATTGGCTAAGAGTGTTTTCTATTCACACAACCAGCACTATTTACAAACACAATGTGTTTTTCACCAAATTGTTTTGTTTTTACATTTTCAACAGCATTTCTCAGAAATCGCTAAGTTAGTTTTAAAAGTAGCTGTTTATAAGAGACCCTGCTTTCTGTTCCTTTGGGTGCTTTGTGAGGGCAGAAGAGTTGCTTGTTAGACAATATGTTAATCTTTTTTTCCTAATATGTAAAGGTATATTATCCCATGCCACTCAAAGGCAGCTCATTTTGACATTGAGTGGGGTAAAGAGGACGACTCCAGTCTGCTTATTGGGATCTATGAGTACGGATATGGCAGCTGGGAGATGATCAAGATGGACCCAGACCTTAACCTCACACATAAGGTACAGAAACAGTTTTGACCACCATGCCCTCTTATACTGTTGTTCTTGTTGTTTTAGTGATTATGTATGACACCCATCAAATGATAACTTGTTACAAAACTTGTTGCAGCTCCTTCCAGATGATCCTGACAAGAAGCCACAGGCCAAACAGCTGCAGACACGAGCTGACTACCTCATCAAATTACTGAGCAAAGATCTCGCCAAGAAGGAAGCACAGAAACAGGCCGGCACTGTAAGTCACGCAGATTTAACACAATCTACACATACTACAAAATATCATTTGGTTCACTTAAAGCAGATTGGTATTCTGTAAAGCGGCACAAGCTTCAGAGCTCAATATCAATCTCTCAGTCTTTGTTCACAATTAACATGCATTCGGTTCAAAACAGACACTGATATTTATTTTGCTCTATAGGCAAATTCACGTAAGAGAAAACCACGAGGCAAGAAGAATAAAGCTTTAAAACCGAAGATGGATGATGTGACGAACAGTCTGTCCTCTGCGCCGCCATCGGATAAGAGCTCTGAGGAAGAGGATGAGAAAGAGGAAGAGGAGAAGGTTTGTGTTGAGCTGGTATACCATGTGAGGATTGATGTCGTTTTGACCTGCTGTGCCATGATGCACATGTCTGATGTAACAGGCTGTCATTGTTGATTGTGTATGGGTGCAGAGCACATTAATATGGAAATCAGCTTGTATGTGGTTTCACAAACAACTGTGTGCAACTGTGCGTACAGTAAAACAGCCCATTGAAGACAGCCTGAACTTATATCTTTAATCCACTAGCATCACTAAAGATGGTTATGCTAATAACTGTAAGCTTTGGTGTTTCTACCAACTAGATTTTCAGACATTTTTTTGAAAAACCTACCATCTCAGACTCTTATTGCAAACTCTTCTCCACCAGGGGGCCACAAGTGAAGTGGCTTAAAACTATTTTTATGGTGAACGGCTATGAGTCAGGATTCAAATTCTGGTCACCCGAAGCACAATTGCTCTACATTTCCAAGCACTGCTCATGAGGCCATTAACTCCAAACATGACAAAAGAGTTTAAATAAGCTAAAACGGCTGAACCTAGCAAGCTATATCAGTTATTGAGATTATTTTTTGTTTAGGTGCCAGGATGACTCGCAAAACCTGGATATATTATGTAATTTTTGAAAAAGTGAGGTTTCTAGACCTGGAAAAGTCATAAACATCGTAGACTCATGGAAATTTTTATAATACACATTTTAATTGTATTTAATTGAGAAATTGTGTTTGACTTAATTGTAAAAGCATTATCCCATAATCACAAACAAGTAGGAAAGTTGTAAATTCATTGAACCTTGAAGAACATTCTATAGAATGTCATTATTTTGATTTTAATGTAATATAATTTTTAAAATTACATTTCATTTATTGTAATATATTGACAAAAAATTTGAAAACAAGCAACTTTTGTATTGAACAAGCTGGGGCCTTGGATTGAAAAATGTTGAACCATTTTAATTTTCATTGGATCTTCATCAAGCTTGAAATAGATTTTCCAAACCATGCTGGCTTAAGGTTACTGAACTTTTAACATCCTTCTGCATACCCTTCTCTCTAGAGCCCGACCGATATGGATTTTTGGGGGCCGATGCCGATACCGATATTAGGGAGTAAAAAAAGCCCGATACCGATATATCGGCCGATATTATTTATGTGTATATTATAATACAGTAGCAATATTATTTATGTGTATTATAGTACAGTATACCAGTCAAAAGTTTGGACACTTTCCTATTGGTGTGTACAAACTTTTGATGGGTACTTTACACAGTAGCTATAAACAGAATAAATATATTTTATAAACACGTTTTGCAATGATCACTCAAATGTGGTAATCAAACACTTGTGTGACACAGATATGTAATGGAGGCAGGGGGAATGATAGAATGCGAATTATAACCAAACTAGTTTGCATTGCATGTTATATTATATTATATTCTAAATACTGTTGCATAATCTTCACTAACGACGACTTTGTCTTTTAATTTAGTCATAACTTGTATCAATAAATATATAAAAAGTGTCACTGACAAAACCTTATTATCTTCTATTTTTACTCTTAATTCCTCTAATCTCTACCAGTGGAGGAAGAACTCAGATCTTTCTTTTTACTAAAGTAAAATGAATAATATCATAATGAAAACGTTTTTAATTACATATGTACAGTACTTTTATACTATTTTAAATAATTAGTAAGCAAAATGTACTAAACGTGAAACTAGGCTACTCTTAATGCAAAATGGCCCTATATAAAGTGTTATAATTATATACATTTTTGGAAAATTGCTTGATGTTGTAACGTAGCGTTATCAGGCAGAATGAGCTTTAACACTGTGTCTACACCGGACGCGGCCGTTACTGCTCGCGTCGCAACAGCTGTTTACCCTAGACAAAGCAGAATCAGTTTACTGTCGGAGATCGCTCGTGCCACGCATTTTAATCAATGTTTCATCAACCAATTGCCTTAATAAATAAGAAGAAGGCCTAAATATAGCAGACAATATAATCAGGACTTCTCATCTGCGCGCTTGCAATAGTCACAAGCTCACACAATACGTGACAGAGGCTTGTAGCAGAGAAATCAATTCTGTGAATTACACTGCGCAAATCACAAGTAGGCTACTACCCACCGGATGAAGAAGGGTTGGCTCTCAGTCTCCACAGGCTACATAAAATATTCATTTTATTTTATTTTATTTTATTTTTCGTGTTTGCATTTATGAGGAAAAAACAATGTTACAGACGCGACAGTTCAGCACTACGGACGTGAGCGCTCTGAAAGTGGCACTAATGCTTTGAAACTTTCACATAGACATCAAACAGAAAGCACAAAACCTTTCGTTTCAAAGTGAATTTCGTTTTGTATTAATTGTATATTAATTTTAATCGATGTTTCATCAGCCATTTGCCTGGATTTAATTTATAAGAAGTAAATTTAGCAGACGATAGATAATCTCGACACGGAGGCGCCTGCGGGTGAACTGGAGCTCGTCTCATGAACCGAAACTCAGCGTATAGACCTGAGAATTGAAATATATCTATATTGAAATGTCTACTTTTAAACAGAACAATTCAAAACGAAAGACAGACAGACTCATGTAATCGTATGAAATGTGCATTTCTCTCTGGCGCGCACTCACTGAAGATCGCGAGTCAGCATCGTCAACTTCATCTTTGGCTGACACTGACTGAAAACACTTGTTAATTAATAAACAATTAAAATGTCTCCTTGCTATATTTGTTGTATTCATAATCATTATTTTTCCCAGTTCTTGTGACAGCTTTTAGGTGCTTTATTGGCAGCGCCACCCTTACATGAATCACCGTACCCGCATTTTTTAAAATATTCATTTATCGGCCATTATAAATGCCGATACCGATAGTTAGGAAAATGCCTAAAATCGGCCGATAATATCGGCCCGCCGATATATCGGTCGGGCTCTACTTCTCTCCCATATAGACAATATCACAAAAATTTAAAAAAAAATTCTGTCCACACTGTCTATATTTGTTTTTCATGTGCTGAGAACCCACTTTCACAAGGTGCACTGTTGAGAAGGGCAGTAATGCCTTTACAGCGTGATTTTCCCAAGGCTGGATAATCTGCACGGGTGTTATACAGAAATCTGGCAGGGACTTTACTGGATGATGCGCAATATAGTGTAAATGAGGTCTGATGCATCCTACTGTAAGACATTTCATAAAGCTATAGGAACAAAATCGGCCTTTGGCAAAAAGAGGTGGAGACTGGAGACATTATAAATGATGCCCATATCTCTACTTCCTGCTCTTTCACAGATTCATCAGTGTGCTACTTATTCTGAACATTTAACAACAAAAAATCCAAATTGTCCATATTTACTTGGATAATTAAATGTCCTCCAACCTGTTGTGCAGAATGACTTTCTCTGTCTCTTAAACAACTGTTCTAATGACATAACCAATCTTGGAAAAGCATTATTTGCAACAGTATATTCTGTTCCTTTTGGAAATGCATCACATTCTGGAAGTTAAATGCATTACCAGTACTAATGTGTTTTCTGTCGTCTTACAGGAAACTGCTCCAGTGAAGCCGCCCAACAGAAGAGCACGTGTCTCAGAGCGGGCAGTAAATGAGGAGGAAGAGGAGGAGGAGGAAGAGGATGAGGAAGAGTCCGACGAGGACGAGTTTGAGGATAAAGAGCCAGTTGAGAAGGACGTAACCGAGAAAGTGGTTAAAAAGGAGATCAAGAAGGAGAAAAAAGAGGAGGGCCGTGACAGCAAAGAGAGGGAACCAAAAGAGAAGGAGATAAAGCCTGAACCTGTGCAGAGAGAGGAAGAGACTCCTGCAGAGAAGGTCACAACTCTAACACATCTCTTAACTACGGCTTTATTTTAAAACTTAGCGAGCTGCCTACCTTGAAAAAATTTTTGGAAGTCAAAGGCCCATTCAAAGTCCAGTTATAGACAACTTTTATTTATTTATTTTGATGGCATATCCTTTTTATACGCCTCTTTTATCTCACTCATTCAAATGCACGTGGTCTCTATATAGTTACTCATCCCAGTGTTATTCTGTGACAGTTCTGGCTTATAATCATCTCTGTTAATGTTTTATAGACCGTGATATTTATAATCTTTTCATGTCAATTGGTGAGGAGACTTGAATCTGACCGTTGACAGATTTTATTAAGAACAGGCCAAAATAGTTTCTCCGCTAGTGGGCCTTCAGCAGCCACATGCCAGTGATTTCCAAAAAACGCTGTTTTCATGCAGCTCGCTAGGTTTTAAGACATCATGTGTCATTTTTATCTTTGTATCCAACTATAGTATTGGTCCAACATGTGCATGAATTACTCAACCAGCGTTTGACTGTGTTCTCAGGCTGTAGAGGTGAAAGCAGAAGTGCGGGAGAAGAAGGCCGACACCCCCGTGCACACGCCCACTGGAGGAGATGCCATTCATCTGTCTGAGGAGTCTGAAGAACTGGACCAGAAAACCTTCAGTGTGGTGAGTTTGAAGAACTGGGGAGCCATGCACCTGATCCAAACCTTTCCTCAGGAAATCCAAAGCCACATCACAAACACTAGCTGCTTTTACTTGGGCCCTAATAATCAAATTGCATTCGGACCAGTAGCACAGTGGGAATAAAGGCATATGTGATCACGTCAATTGGAATGAATTAGTCAAATCCAATTGGAATGAATTAGTCAAATCCAATTGAAATTTCCTTAGGATTGTAAGGGGTAAGGGGATTGTCACGACACTGTAATTTCCAACTTCGATACGATATCTTGAAAAATATCGATATTCGATACCAGGAGGAAAAATATAGCCCAAATAAATACATTAAATAAAATAGAATAAAAAGATATTTAAAATAAACACAGCTTTAAGCTTTTCAGGTTGGTCTAACAGTATTCAGGTAAGAAATGAAAGTGAAAATGATTTAGTCTTATTCTGCATTTGATTAGATTAATCATTAAATACAGGCTAAAGTACTTACAATTAAAGTTACAAAAGTTATTCAGTCAAGAGCAACGAGTGATTTTCTCTTTGGTCTTTGATTAACAGGACAAACAGCAGCAGGTTTATTAGGCTGCTGTCACTTTAAGAGCTTATGCACAGATCCAATATAATTGTTTACATTCCAAAACTGACCAAATTTACCCGAATACTCGGCAAGACGTACAATTTTACATAATTTTGTATGTATTTGACCGTTTTGCGCGCAATAAGTCATGAAAAAATGGTACTCGGGCTGTTTGAGAGGCGGCTTTATGTGCGCGGCACTTGTATAGGTCAATGAGGCATGCATACAAGCATTATTCAACCGGAACGAATGAGACAAGTGAGGGAGGGGAGGCAATGTGTTTCAAACTGCCAATTCGGCGTTGGGGAGAAGAGGTAGTGAGCGATAACGTGCAGCTGGTTTCGGTGTATCCATAGACATCGAAGTATCAATATTTTTGACAACACTAGCAAAGGGTGGTTTAAACCTTTAATCCATTTGATAGAAAATGTACACACTTGGTCTGATTGAAACCCGAAACTGGAGCATTCTGTACATGAGCAATGACGTAGAAATGGCTAAACCAGGGGTGCACAATAACTGATGCGCATGCGTGGCAAAAATAAACAATACGCACCGGAAAACGTGGAGGGAAGCACTTTTGAGTACTAACATTTCTGGGGACAGGGACACGTTCACTTACTTGAGTAGGATTTATCTCCATCCCTGGTAAGATAGCATCACAAGTGTGTTCATTAATTATTAGTGGTTGCCTCATATCAATTGATGTGTATGGACCCGCGGTTCAGCAGTTAATCCAGGAGTCACATGCGTGCCAAGTTTAACCAGCATAGAGTCAGTCAGTCACCTTTATTTATATAGCGCTTTTTACAATGCAGATTGTTTCAAAGCAGCTTTACAGAGATAACAGGAAAATAATGTTAGAGTCAAAGTTTACTGTTACGACGTCTGTGCTTTCGGTCTTAGACAACAGCAGGAATATTATGCTGCTATCACCATGTCATTAATGTTTAAAAAAAAAAAAAAACAGTAGGATAAGTGTGCCGTGTAAAGTGTGAGTACCAAGCAGCATCTCCAGCTGCTCCCTTGAGGACCAGAAAAGTTACGTGCACCCTTGATAATAATGTATGATGCATGGAACAACTGTTGTTGAATATAGTGTCATAAATTTGTCTATATAATTTTCTCCTACTCACTGCATGCAAATTGTGCGCAAGATAACGTTTTGCTTTGGCTCTCATACAGAGTTCACACACTCGTTCACAATGAACTGCACTAACAAAGCAATCACTCCACAGTTTGTTTTAATCCAACCAAACCTGCCAAGTGTGAACACACCCTAATAAGGGTGGATATAGAAACTGCTCACCTTTAGGCAAAATTTCCTGTTTGTTTGTCCAGTCGGCGAAACTCTAGGTTTAGAACAGAAGCTGATGCCTCATTTTGTGAGTGATACTGATGTAGATGATTGTACTGTACTGAAGTGTCTGTGTTTTTGTCAGTGTAAGGAGCGCATGAGGCCCGTGAAGGCAGCACTGAAGCAGCTGGACCGTCCAGAGAAGGGTCTGTCTGAACGAGAGCAGCTGGAACACACACGACAATGCCTGATCAAAATAGGAGATCACATCACCGAGTGTCTGAGAGAATACACCAACCCCGAACAGATCAAACAGTGGAGGAAGTACGGTCATTTATCATGAGCCTAGTAGAGCTGTACGATCAATCGTTAAAAGATGGCGAACTCGTTTCAAACAACCACTTGATCTTATTCCTAAATGAGAACGATTCGGCTCTATTAAACCTTTGACAAGTACGATTGCGCTGAGCAAGAGAGCAGTTGGTTATGAACAGTATAGGTATGAAACAGTTTGTCTTTTCAACACAGCATCATTATTTCTTAAAAACCTGAGACCCTTGTCTCTCTGTAGGCAAGGTTTTTACACCATATATTGTAGAATTAAAACACTTTATACCCAAATGTCAAAATATTTACTCTAATCAATGAATAGTATTAATAAAGCCCCAGTCTTACAGATCATTAACTAAAAAAAGTTGTTTTAAGGTTTAGTTTAAGAGATTCATTCAAAAACACTGATTCATCCAGTAATGAAACAAGTGAAGTATTTATGAGTGAGTCATTGAATCATTTATTCAAGCACTTTACAAATATATACATGTATATCTATCTTTTAAATAGACCGCAGCAATTAACAGTTGTTTATTCAGAATCGTGGGAGAATCATGAAATATTTTAAACCAACAAAAAAATTGTGATTTTTAATTGATCCAGAATCGTGCAGCTCTAATTCATAGTATATAAATGAAAATCACTTTGAGTTTATCAATATCTTGATTGTTCCCATATTCCAGAAATCTGTGGATATTTGTTTCGAAATTCACTGAATTTGATGCCAGGAAACTGCATAAACTGTATAAGCACGCCATTAAGAAAAGACAGGAAAATGCTCAGGTATGGACACAACATTGTTGAAAATACTGTTGTGTTTGAATGTTTTTTGCTGAATTAGTTTTGTATGCTGTATTGCTTTAATAAATGATGTCATTATCTTTGGGATCTTTTGATTGAACTTGATGCTTGTTTAATTTCAGGCAGTGGAACAGAACACTAGCACTGTAAATACACAAAGCTTTAAACACGCAGGTATGTCTGCTCTCTGGTGTCTCTATTTATTTGACAATTAATATAAACAATCTTTTTAATCGGATGTGTCACTACTTCTTTTACATAACTTTAATGGCATCACATTTCTGTGAATGCGTGTAACATTGCGTGGCGTTGTGTTGTAGATGTAGAGCGGATAAAGGAGTCGCAGCAGGACGACAGCAGCAGAGACAGCTACAGCTCTGACAGACATCACTCGTCTCGCTACCATGAACACAGCAAAGAGCGCCACCCTGCAGACCTGTACCGGAAGAGCTCGGACTCCCGCAAGAGACCCTACTCCTCCTTCAGCAACGGCAAAGACCACCGTGAGCGCGACAGGGACCGAGACCAGTACGCAGACCGAGGAGAGAGACAGGACAGCAGGTCAGGAAACAAGCGGGTTTTTTTGCTTACCCTCACAGTCATTGTTTGCAAATGTACCTTTTTCCATTGTGTGAACAGGGTGATTTATAAGAAAGCATGTATATCATGGCCACAACTGAAGAATCCCATGACTTAATCTGTTCCTTCATTTTTGGTACATCTTAAAATGGGGTCAAATTAAAAGGATGGAACTAATTAGTTCAATGTGGCTGTGATTTACTCAAGGGTACATACCCCACACAGTTAATCTGGAGTACCTATAGAGTAGTATTCCATCCTTCATACCTCAGAAGAGTATTTAGGCTTATCAGATTTTTAAAAGACAGTTACAGCTGTACCGATTCTTTCCGAATACAGTCGAGCTCCTGTAGGTGAGCCGTGGGCGGAGCTAAAGAGTCACGCACAATGCATCATTTGCATTATCCCTGGATAACTTATGATTCACTATTCGTTTGTTTACATTATATGCACTTATGAGACGATTGCCAACAAAACACAGACATTTGATACAGTTTTAATTACTGCCTGGGGTTCTGACTCATGATCGTGATCTTTTATCGTTGGGACCGCTCCATCTTTCAGTTACAAACGATCTGCAAATCCAGCATCGAACTGAGCCTGGTTTACAAAAAATCCATCACCGAAATGCCAGGAACAAACAAACACATTTGCACAACTCCATTGCTGCCCCGGAAAAACAAACTGCATCCACTGTTCCCTTAATTGTTCAGGGAAGCTGAACAAGGTTATCTTTCCCTCACAACCAAAAACTCACTGATTTTGTGGTCTAAAAACAAAATCACAGCGCTGCAGACTGCTTCTGTAACCCGAACGAAGCACGTTGATGGGCGTTGCGCTTGCTATTGCTCTGGTTCCACGTGCTCATACAAGGAATTCCTCCCTTTATGGCGTCATACAGGGCCGTACTCGAAAAAAAACTTTCCGACACTTGAAGACGAATCCTGAAGGAGTGGATTTGGCACAGAAATACTCAGTCCAACTTGTTTTTTGAAACTTTGTTCATCTTTAGCATGAGAATCGACTCAGACTATCAAATAATTCAGAATGCATGAAATCACATTAGACATCCCCTTTAAAACTATCAAATATTTTAGTTGACAATGGGGAGGCCTTGAAGTGAAAAATCCACTGTTGTAGATGGTTGGTAATAGCGGTTGTCCGATATATCACCGACGCCTAAACTTGCCGTTTATTTAATTATCGGCTTGGCTGATATGAACCATTTATTTTGACAGTGCTTTTACAGATTAATTTTTTCATATTTATTTTCAAATTATTTCTAATTTAGTCATATACAGGTATGATGTATTTCTAATATCTTTATATTAGTGTGAGAATTTCTATTTTTGTGGCATCAGTAAAAGGGCTTGGATGTGTCGTCATCATCATCATGCTGATATGGTAATGCGTGTGTCCATGTCTGGTTCTGTAGATACTACAGCGACAGCAAGCACCGGAAGCTGGACGAGCACCGCTCCAGCCGAGAGCACCGACCCGAGAGCAACTCCAAGGACCGAACGCACTCCGACCACCGGTTCCACTCTGAGCACCGGCCCGGCTCCGACTACACGCATCACAAATCCTCCCGGGAATACCGCTACCACTCGGACTGGCAGACAGAGCACCGGAGCGGCCCACGCTCGCCCCGGGACCAGCGCTCGCCCTTTGAGTACTCGTCCGACCACAAGAGCACACCCGAACAGGTCTGGAGCAGCCGCAAGACATAGCGCAACGTTATCCACACAACGTTCCTGATCAGCCATAGAGACACACACACACACACACACAGGAAATGCCTTAGGGGACTGATGGCCGCTGGGACTCTGGGAGTGCCGCCCTTTCCTACTCACCTCGGAGGAAACACAGATTTACACTTATTTTTGTATTTAAGAGTTGGCTGCATTCTTTCGTAGGTGCTGCAGAGTAATTTTTTTTAATTATTATTTTTATAAATTGACTACTTTCCTTTTGTTTTTGTTTTACTTTGAAACAGACGAATCCACGTTTCACTCTCGCGTGCGACACTGGATCCCAACACACACCCGTAAATGAACGCAGCTTATTTAAGTGTTGAGTGAAAGGACGCTACATCGGCGTGTCGTCTTTATCAAGGGTTTCTGTTCTGAAGGACTGGGGTTCACCTTCCAAAGTACCTCGTTTACAGTGTTTTGTGACCATTTTGCCAATTTTTATCTGTAATTTTTCTTTCCATCATGCTTGAATTATTTAAATCTGTCTCAGCTGTAAAATAATCTAGACTTTTTTTTAGTGCGCATCAAATAATGTCACTTTTCACATTGTACTACTGTAAATTATTGTATAAAGTAAATCAAATGGGCTTTTCTCAGGCTGGTATTTTTTTAACTATTTCCCCATCGACTCAGGCTATTTTCTCTCCTTTTTTTTTGACGTTTTTAAATCTCAGTAGTTTGAATTATGAAATGGGATAAATATTCCATGTGTATACATTCTGTAGGAACGTTTTGTTTGTTGATCTCTTTAGTTTATCTCTATTTGTAAGTGAATTAGCCTCACTTTATAATGGCATCATGTCATAAAATACAAACTCTGTAATAAAAAAAAAGGACCTGAAAGGGTCGATCATAGCTAGAGGCACTTATGAGCTCTCATTAGAACATTTCCATGATAATCTTTCCTCTTGTTTTCTATAAATGTTGGCAATAATGTACTCTTTTCTATGCAGCCCGAGTGTTTTTCTGCTGACTGGCCCGAGTAAGTCAGAATGCTGTTACAGGACATGCTGATGTATATAAATCTTTTTCTATATTTCAAATCCAAATTTACACTGAAAATGCATGGATTTTTAAAGTTATTGTTTTATATAATTGTTTATAAAGTCATTAAACTCAAATCACTGTTTTCACCTGTAATCTGGCTTTAATGTAATTTAGTGTGATTTCTAGTAGTTCTCATGCAGTCATTTTTCAAAATAGTTTTGGGAAGATACAAGGTTGACCTTGTATTCATCCATGCCAACAAATACAGACTTTTTAAAATGGGTTGGTTTTTGGATAAACTTTTTGGCCTGGGGCTGGTTGCATAAACTGTTAAGACTAGTTTTACAAGTTAGTTTTTTTATTTTTTTATTTTAAGACTGTTCATAACTTTTGAAGTATGTTACATAAAAACACAATTTGACTCATTTAATACCTAAAAGTAAGACTGATTACTGACACTGATTATAAGATAACTAACTGCTAGTTGGTCATTTGAATTCTTAAAGATAGTCCTAACAATGTCTATATGCAACTGGCCCCTGGTTTCACAGACAGGGTTTAGATTAAAGGTGCTCTAAGCGATGTCAGGTGACATCACTTCTTGTTGACGTTTAAAGTATTGTCAAACAAAACAAAGGCTAGCTAGACCCTCCCTCCTCCTCATCCACGCACTAACCCCCCAAACCCTTCTTATCGGTTATTGGCTGGAACAGTTTAGGTTTCGTGGTGCGGGTAAGCCCAGTTTGCTTTTGTTGCCGTTTGTGGAGCCTGGGGTGTCTGCAGAGACCGTGTTTTTTACAGTGTGTTCAGGGGACAGGCAGCTAGCAGATAGTGAGGAGATGTTTGTTGTATGTGACAAATGTTTTTGCCTAAAAAACGCGTGACATCGCTTTGAGCACCTTAAGTCTTAGTTCAATTAGGACATTTGAGTATCTTTTATAAATGTGTCTTAGAAAAACACATCACTGATGTGCATCTTGAGACAAAAATAGCACTGACATTTTAAGATATCTCAGTGCAAATTGCTTTCAGTTAAAACAGCTCAAACATTAATTTTAGTAGTCTGTGAAACCAGGAGTAACTGTTCATATTTGTGAGGTTTGGCATCAGCAGCAACTAGAGTAAACTCTTATGTGTTGCTCGTCACCTCAACATGATGCATTTGTAATTCCAGGAATTTTAGTAGAATCCATCTAATCAGATTAGATTTGGGCTGCGTCTGAAATCACACTCTCGAGTAGGTACTTATTTAGAATAAATACTTTGAGAGTACTAAAAAAAAAAGTATGTTCCATATAGTATGAATGTAATTTGGATGCACTACACTCACCATGTGACCTACCTTGTCTGTGGCCTCATTGTATAGTAAAGTGTCCATCGAATCAGAATCTCGCCAGAAGTAGGTAATCCGGGGACTTTTTCCCTACTCTTATGAGTACTGTGAGTTCAGACATCTTTTGTAACATACTGTATGTGTGATTTGAGACGCAGCCCTGGTTTGTCAGTGATGTATTGCGTCATTCATCATTCACTCCTTTGACCCTGAACTGGGCCGTTTGATGCATGTGACCTACAGTGAACAGATTGAAGTTCTCACTTTAATACTCGAGTACTCTCTCCTCCCCTCCTTACACTGGTTGTGTGCCTAGAGATGTTGTGCTGCTCAGTGAAGACTCTGCTGATAACACCGATTTACACTCACAAACCAAAATCCACGGCATCCTGCTAAAGGAAGAAAAAGAAATGAAGCAGCATACGTCACAATCAATTGTGGATTTCAATGGTTTAATTGATGTCAAATGCATGATTCATATGTTTAGAGTTCCACTGATATCCTCAGAATAGACATTTTCTACAAACAAAAAATCTTATCACACACAAATACATCTTAGAATGAATATGTTAAATAAGATGCAAGATAAACCATTAGATGCCTATTAATAGAAGCTAAAGACGTGTCTACAGGAAAGATAAGGATGTTTACTGAGACTGAAGCATTGCGGGGGGAGCGTCACTGGACTTCTGTAACATAATTTATGATAAATGCCTTAGCTGCTTAAACATAACCATCTTAACTTGGGATTGTCAGCTCCGGGGCTGTCTGATGTCATCTAATATGTCTACCACAGTATAAAGACAGTAACAATAATCAGCCAACTTCCAGTTTTCAAAAATTAAAAATAAGCATATAAAGGCAACATTTATTCAGGCATGTGTCGTCCTGTAGGATAAGAAGCAGTTGAAATGGCGGTGGCTTTTAGAAGTTCTTTTTCTCCTCAAAAATAAGGTTGGCAGTGGCTTTCTTGGCTGCGTGACAAAAAAAGAGAAGAAGATGGGATTACCAATCAGTGCATAACTGCTTTTACAGATCATTAAGAAAACTAATGACATGACAGTCATTCTAAAAAAGCATGCAGAGTTTGGACATACTGTATCAATCAAATCATTGATGAAACCATACGTTAGGGAAGATCCTTTATGATAATTTTATCTCTGATTGCTATTCCTCAAATCAGAAACAAACTTTAACTGGCAAAAGACATGAAATGCATTTGGTTTTCACCTTCTTCTTTAAACTTGTCCGCAGCATCTGATGCTTTATCCTTGACGTCTTTCATCACACTGTCAATATTGGCTTCGTTCTTTAAGAAGAAGGGGAGAATGATTTTTGTATAGAGCAGAACAGATCCGTTGGATGGAGTGGGAGCCATGCACCAAACCAAGAAGACACACTAGAGAGACCAGAACAAGAACAATTACATTATACTCTCCACATCAGAAAACACAAACACTACGCTCCTTAATAAGACTTCTGTCTACTTCAGTCCATTCACACAGACGTTTTTGTACCTGAATACGGTTCTTTGATGATATCAAGCACACAGCTAAACACGTTTGGACTGTATCACCGTGCCTTATATCATTGAAACTGGAGTCAAAACTTATTAAAATCAGGTTGAATTGTTATTCAGCTGGTCATGAGTCATGAATAGCTATTGTCACGATTCAATATTATTGCGATACTCCAAGACATATGATAAAAGTTTCACAAAATTAAATGTACTGTTGATTAAAATGCTAAATTTGATATTACATTGTGTGTGTAAATGAATAGGCTTGGACTTGGTGCTGGAAACGCAAAGCACAGGACAATAGAGACACCAGAATAACAATATTCGTGATTCTGGAGCTGAAAATATAGAATTATTTTAGATGAATATGCTTGCACTCTGTCACTGACTAGATATATTTAGAATAATGTAGTTTACTTTTTACTAACAACAGACATTTGGCATTATCAGGACCCACATTATTACATATGCATTATTATACATTATATTCAACGTTATATACAGTATAGTAGTTTAATGTCGTGCTGACACTAAAACTCTGAAATTAGAAAGTTTTCCTCACACAGTAATTTTGCGTGAACCATACATATTGTCACTGTCCATGATGCACATTGTTCCATTTTTGTATTGCAATATATTGTGACACAATATTTTGTCACACTCCTACTAGCTAATGTGATATTTTCAGTACATCTAAATATTTCAATCTGAAGATGTACAACAAGTTCGCCCATAACAATCAGAGGCATAAAAAAAACATATGCCAAAGCAATAATATCAATGATGATCAAAAACTAAGCACAACTTTCCCAGGACTATTATTAGTCATTCTCGCCAAAACTAGGAATAGGAAAAGATAAAAATAGGTTAATAGGAAGATTCTGACAGATTTGTATTGGGGTGGAGCTGAATAGTGATCGTAAACTCACACCGTCTGACACCAAATACCAGTTCACACACTTCCTTTCCTCTTATAACTTCAGGATGATTTATTCTCTTATTATAACTTCTATAACCTTTGCACCATTTGGTCTAGAAACAAAACACTTTTTTGCATCTTCAGTGTACTTTTAAATCAGTTAAAATTTGATCAATAAAAACGGCCATTGAACTCCATCTTGCTATTTGTTGTGCAGGAGTGTGTCCTTTGTGATCGGCAGGTTGAGCTTGTGTTCAGTGTTTTAACATGAGTCAAAGAGATCTCTCTCTCAGCGTCTCTTCATACTGACCACAACTACTCCACTGGTCTTCTGTGTTCATGAGACTCAAGAAAAATGCCACATGAAATTCACTTTTTTGTGTACTAGGACCCCATTGAAAATGATATGATGCGTCTCAAGGGGTTTATCCAAAAGAATCAAATTTGTTACAAATTCAACGCCTAGAAACCCCAGAAAAGCATCCGCTTGCTTACTTTACTGAGTCGAATATCACTAATATTCACCTTAAAGAAGAAAAACATGGGCTGTATGTCATGTCGAGTTCTTCTTCTTGATTTCTCTCATTTTTTCTGTGCGAGACGGAGTGAACTGTGGCGCTTTTAGAGTCTCATGAACACACAAAACCCCAACGGCCAAGGTCAAGATTTTTCATTAAATAACATTAAATCTCAGTTTGTTTTTCACCCAACCCTATCGTAAAACCCCAGAACACTTGCATCGCATCAGATCATTCTGTGATACTTTTGTGTCTTCTTTAAAGCGTGATGCGGGTCACTATTCACTGCCTCAGGGTTCGTACAGATACTGTAAAATCAAATTCAAGGACTTTCCAGGCACTACTTTTTTCGTTTTCAAGGACAACAATCAGAGATCTTACTTATTCAAGTATATGTTACAGCTTTCGGTGTATCATTGTTTGATAATTATATGAGCAACATCACACTCATTGCCAAGTGAAGTGGCTCTATATCAATATCAGATGGGTCTAAAAAGATTGTTTTATCAATAAATTTATACATTATTTTCTAATATAGCCGATTGTCTTCCAGTAATTCAATCACCTTTTCAGAAATATGTCTGTTTTCAAGGGTTTTCCAAGACTTTAATTTCAAAAAGTCAAACTTTTGAAAAAAGAGATTTAAAAAAAAATCTCGTTTTGCGGTCCAAAAATGAAAGCATGGCATTAGAACAACACCAGGGTGAGTAAATGATGACTTGATTTTCATTGTAGGGTGATGATCCCTTTAAGTAAGAATAGTAAATAGGTGAAATATAGTAAAATATGTGTTTGTAGAAATATGGCTCAAGTACGAATTACGCTCATTTTTTATTAATTGTAAACTTCTGCGGTAAGCTTACTGTAATCAAGAAATTAAAGTTGGAATGAAATCAAAGACATCAAATATGGCAACTAATCCCAAAAGCTATGGAGACACCTGTAATAAACCGAAATCAAACACTTACATGACATGAATACAACATGTTCTCATAAAAAAATAAAAAAAAAGATTTGTAGCGAACAACAACATCATGTGCTGTCCAATACCTTTCCCAAAAAGTAGAAGGGGAACCAGGAGAGGAAGATGTCGGCGAAGAACTCAGCGACGCTGAACACACCATACACCACCCAGTAGGTCAGCCATTTGGTGTCGTCATCTTTAGTGGCGCTCTCGATGGCTTTGATTCTGCAGACACATCAACAGTCACACACACAAACGGACAAGAGCGCCTCAAGCGGCTTTTCATTTACTGATGTTAGATAACAGGCAGAAGAGAAGGGATCTGAGCGTTTACAGCATCAGACGCCTAGTTTCTGTCTTGGGTTTGAGAGAAGACCAGTCAAACTCATAACTGGTATTTTAACCCTGTAAAGCCTGACATGAAATAATAGTCTGTTTTTTTATTTTTATTGACAAAAAAGAACTCAAGTTTATTATCAAATTTGACACATCAGGCATTTATGGCTCATATAGTATGATAGCGTGAGAATATGCAGCTTGAGGAAGAAAAAAAATATTCAGAGGAACAAACTGAGTAAAAATATGCAATTTAGTGCAGATGGTGTTCAAAAAGATGAAATTCTGATGCTTGTAATGATGAGATCTTAATAACAGTATAACAGAATACTGACATAAAAGCATATAAATATCAATCACTATATCTGCCAATAATACTGTATGTCTTAGTAAGATGATTTTTCAATGCTTAGTCAAAGCTCTGTAGTTTTAAAACATTTAATGAAATGTAATACAATGATGACTGAGATGAACAAATAAACCTTCATCAAAAGCCTGATGATCATATTTGAGACTCATGCTTTTACTATAAAGTGATAATCAAGTAAACCAAAGTTGCTTCGGTCCAGTAAACTTTCATTTTGAAATATTACTTAATTTAAAAGTTATTATTGCGTTTACTTTATAAAATTAGGTCAGATGTGACAGCAGAAAGACACGTGAAGCACGGGGTGAAGGAGGACGTTTGTACAATTATACTGGAAGACTTTTACTAGCTGCAAGAGTCTAAACTACCATTCAGATGACAGAAGGAATGTAGTAGATTGAGTAAAACAGGCTTTTCAGCAAAGGTTAGAGTTGTGCATGTGGAATATGTTAAAGAGGCTTCATTGAGGTTAGGAGATGAACTGAGCAGAACTGAGAGTCACGAGGCCTTCTGTGGTCTAGCTTGCTCAAAGCTGAACTGCTTTTCAATGATCAAACAACATTATAAATTTATACTCATTTTCATAATCCTGTTTAGAAATACATTCATAAATAACATAGTGTTTAATGGATTGAAATTTCTAATCTTTGAAATGTGTACTTTCTTGAATCTGCACTGAATGCTACTGTTTTTAAGTGTGCCCTGAAAGGCATTTTGTATAGGGTCCCATAAAATCACTTTTATTTTTTTCCCCTCAAATTCAGTTTTATTTCTTCCAAATATTTCCCCCCATTTAAATTTTTTGGACTCCATTTTAATGGTTTTCTTACATTTTAGTAATCAGAAAGCATGTATAATTAATTGAAATCATGAAACTTATACAATGAAACAATTTATTAAAAGGTAAACAAATGACATGTTTAGGCCCCTATTAAATATGTTTTTCTCAAATTCAATTTTATTTTATACCAAATTCTGTGTTTTCTGGATTACATTTTAATGGTTTAATAAAAATTTAGTAATCAAAAAGCGTGTCTAATTAATTGAATTGATAGAAAAACATTTTTTACTTTTATTTTTCATTTCTATTATTTTTTTTATTTGTCTGGCAATCAAAACGAAGGCATAAAAACATTAACTTAATTGATATTTTAATAAGCTGAAATACAACCTTTTTTGCCAAAGTGCTGTAAACAGAGCTTTACTGTTAAAATTAAAACATGGAATAAAAACTGAGATTTTTACTTATCAAGTTAATAATAATTTATTATTAGTTTTAGTGTTAGTATTATTAAATTACTAAGTAGCTAAATTCTACTGTACAGCAGTAATATATTTCTGTAATATAATTCAGTAAAATATATCGGTCACAAACGGCAGCCACTGACTTCCATAGTAGGGAAAAATAGACAATGGAGTAAATGGGTCCATCGACTGTTTGATTACCAACAGTCTTTAAAATATCTTATTTTGTGTTCAACAGAAGAGAGAAACTCATACAGCTTTGCGACAACATGAGGGTGAGTAAATGATGATAGAATTTTCATTTTTAGGTGAACTATCCCTTTAACATAAAATTTGACATTGTGAGAAATGTAGGCCTAATAAGTAATATCTTCTGCCTACTCCTTTTTGGTCACTGTATTATTATTATTATATATTAGTGTTTGACTTATTTAATTAATTAAGCATGACTACGGATGTACCTAAAGATAAATCACAGTTGTAATCATAAATTCGACGATAAACATAAGGTTTTGAAGGAAATGTACATGTATTGCCGTGCACACTTCCTGCTGCGGATGACGTCAGCGTTCCGTAACCGCGACGTCGATGACGCAACCAGCCGCGGCGTGACGCCAGAATGAACAAACAGAAAGATAAATTGCGGTTTTAACTCACGATATATACGCAGGATAGACGAATCCAATGAGATTACAAAGAAGAGAAGCGCCGTATCCGATTACCAGATAAACTGCAAGGAGCGCGATGACAGCTGCAAGACAAAAGACAACATCAGCCTACTATCACCTCTGATCCATTACATAAAACCCTATTCTTGGTTAAACATAACATCAGTAAAGCTACAGAGTAAACCGTTGAAGCGGTTGTTTTTCTCCTGATCTGACGTGTCCGACATGACACATGTGTTCCTGGTTAATGCTCACCATAAGCGATGTAGGACCTGTTCACGCCAGTCCTCGCCTCTATCTTCGACAGCACGTCCGTCATGACATTCTTCTCCTTGAGGAACTTGTCGAAACGCTCTTTTAGCCCGAACGCCATGATTTGTCTGGATTGGTGATTGTTTAATTATAGTACGAACAGCAGCTCAACTCCTGCTGTTCTCAGTTCAGTGTGTGACTTGCACGCCGAGCTTGTGACGTCACGACGGCACTTCCGCGACCACACCCTTCAAATAACGGTGTAAAATGACAGTTGTAAGAAAGGAAGAAAGCCTTGTAAATGTAAAATTGAATGAGTATTACACAGAAAATATATGTAGAGATATATTCAGAATGGCGTTTACTGCACGAAAGGGGAGGTCGAATACATAAAAGATATCCTTTTCACAATTTAGCCAGGTGTTTATCTAAATATATAGCGTAACGTTAGCATGATTATTTATTATTTACTTATTTATTTCGAGCAATATAATAGCACATACCAGGGCAATAAAGAAGCATTTTTGATTAAATAATACGACAATTTAAGTCTCCAGACTTTAACAACTTAAATCCATAAATTGCTCGAAACGGAGTGGGCAGAAGTCAGACAAAGATCTCTTTATTGCTCGATGAACTTCTTCCGTGATTGGCTTCTTGATTATGTCAATCATGTTGTAGAGTGACTGTGATTGGTCAGGAGTTTTCGTTCACGCGCTTCTGATCCCGCCTCTTGACTGCAAGAGTTGTTCATGAATTTGTATTTTTAGCTAGTTAGCATGTTAGCATCAGTGTCGTCGTTACAAATTCACAGCACTTCTTGCCCTTTTATGGGTAGTGTTTAAATAGTACAGAACCATGTTATTTAGCCACATATTATAAATGTGAAGCACGCAAGTGTAGTGCCTTTGCGCTGTTTTTAACGCACTAGTTTTGCTTGTTCGGGATGTTTTTACCCTTAACATGGAGACAAAAAGATGGGAGATTCCTAACGGCTTACTGGATGACCTTTGCAGGTAAACCGAGAGCTTATATTCACACCATACGGTGTGTTTTAAAGTACATGTACGTTTAATATGGACTTATAGCAGTTTGAGCGGTCGAATAGCAGTCTTTTTTGGTAGCGGTCATCTAACTTAATGGACTCAGCTGTTTGATTGTGATAAAGGCTGTGTTGCAAAAGCTTTTAAACTCCTGTGGTAAGCAGTGTTCGGGGTGTCGTAGGCACCCCCGTCCCAAGTGCAGTTTTATCCGTCGAGTGTGTGTGAGTCTGCTGCAGCTATATTTGTGTTTCGCGTGCGCGCTCCAGTCAGCTTTGGGCGCGTGTCAGGTCAGCGGTGTTTTGACACCAAATGCGAGTTAACAACAGTTTCTAAAGTCTGATGACGAGGATACTTATAGTTAGTTATTGTTGCTGATATTTTCTAAAGATTTGAACTAAATGGTCAATTGACTGACTACGTAGAACTTAGAAATTCTCTGGTAGAACTACTTCCGTGTTCGGTTCTATTTGGTACAATAACAGCAAACAAACAAAAACTTGGTTGAACCGCGTTTCCGGAAACGACATTCAAAATATATTAATTATTCATTAATATTAATAATTATTATGATTATTATTGATATGATTCATTGTGTAGTCTCATCAATCAGGTCTTCCCTCTGTTTTGTTGTCAATTGATCACGTGCTAGTGAAAGGTGGATCATGAGAGTGCAGATTAGTATTACTTTTTAAAGTCGGCATGAAACGGAGGTTGCGATTGTACCTATATCGTGACGTATATCCTTTTTGAACAGGAACACATGTAGGGCAGGGCTTGTGGTGAATTGATTGGATGGTTGTGGTTTGCAGTTGGTGGAGACCAATAAACCCAGTAAACACATCATCAGAGAACAGAAGTGATGTTGCTGTGAGAAGTTTTTAAAGGAATAGTTAACTTAAAAATTAAAATTATGCCTTCATTTACTCAACCCTCAAAGTTGTTTCAAACGTGTATTTTTTTCTTTTGTTGATCACAAAAGTAGAAATTTTGAAGAGTATGGGTAACCAAACAGGCCCAGTACCCCATTGACTTCCATAGTATTTTTTTTCCTACAATGGAGTACATTAATGTGGTTACCCATATTTTTCTAAATATCTTCTTTTATGTTCAGTAGAAGAAAGAAATGTATACAGGCTTGGAACAACTTGACGGTGAGTAAATGATGACACCATTTAAATTTTTAAGTGAACTATTCCTTTAATGCTGCTTTCATGTGCTGTCGGAAATTTCCTACTTCCCACTTCTGAAGTCGACATTACGAGTTTTTTGTTATTGGAAAGAACAGGAATCATGGAGGACACCAGGTTTATTCTTGCCTATTTTTGGGTAAATCTTATAAAAACCAAAATTATATTTAGTGTCCCATTAATTGACATTGACAACAACATAAATATCTCAATTCCTGGAGAGCCACAGTTTTGCAGAATTTAGCTCCAACTCACACCTCCAAGGAAGTTTCTAGTAATCCTGAAGACCTTAATTAGCTGGATCAGGTGTGTTTGATTGAGGTTGGAAAGTGTGCAAAGTGTGGCTTTCCAGGAATTGAGTTTGAGACCACTGATCTAGATAGACCAGGCCCGTCCAACATGAAAACTGAAGTATCAACATTAGCCCCGGTAGATACGACTTAAAAGGGCGTTCGTGTCCAAATTTTAACTAGGAAACTCATATGTACAGTAATTCCAATCACACGTGAAGGCACCATAAGATTCAAGATGAGCATATGAGTAAAAATGAGTGCATAGATATGTGCATAATAAATGCTATGGTATTCCATAAAAATGTTGATTTTAACTTTTAAGGTTATCTTAGCTTTAGATCTGCTAGTTCTTCAAAAAAGTATCATGCCATATTATTTAAAACTGGAAGTATGTCACAAAGCTCAGTGCCAGACAAGTAGTCCATTGTATTGAACATATTTCATCATTAAATATGCTGTCGACTCATGATGTGGGCTTAATTTTTTTCAGTATTTTCAGTGTGTGTGATGATTTTGTTTTGTGTCTTGTAGTCGCTTCATTCTTCACATCCCCAGCGAGGAGAGGGACAATGCCATCAGAGTCTGCTTCCAGATCGAGCTTGCCCATTGGTTTTACCTGGACTTCTGTATGCAGAATTCACCAGGATTACCTCAGTGTGGGATAAGAGACTTTGCCAAGGCTGATATCCTAAAGAGATCTTTGTTCCTATTATTGAAAACATACTAGGGGCAGGTAGAGTACTGAGTTTGTCTGTTTTGAGTCTTAGAAAAGGGGTAGGCCAGATTTTGTGCGCTGCAGGAAGACTGAACATTCATTAACACACAGATTAAGGGCCTGTTCACAACAAGGATGATAACTACATAATAATTGTTCTAATACCATGAGAATAGGGAAGTCCACAGCACAGCTATAAGCATAACCACAGAGAGGAGTGATATCAGTTAAATAATTTTATGAGATAAAAAAAAAACATTGACAGCCAATCAGAATCCACGTCCAAAACCCAGTCAATCGGCTAATTTAAAGTAGCAGATGACAAAACTGCGGTGCGCTCTTAGAATAAACAGATCATTTTCATGCGTTGGTGTTGATGCAAATATATATTTTTTGTTATCGTTCTTTATATTAATCGTTCTTAGTGTGATTAGGACTTAAACGCACAGTTTTCTGAAGTCTTTTTTTTAACTGTGGTGCAGGTGCCTTTTTGATTAAAAGTAAAGTATTATTATCAGGCATCAGAAAAACTTGAAACATGCTGAGTATTATTGATAGCATTCAGTGGGGGTGAATTGTTGTTTGATCTAACTTGTGTGATGAAATAATTGCTCACACTAAACCGCATGAGCTGATTGAACACAGAGTGGCTTATTGCACGTTTCTTTGAGCAGAATACCACACTGGAGATCCACAAATCCCAACACACAAATACATGTGTAGCTCATGTAAAAGCAGCAGAAGTTGACCTAGAGTGCTTCACAATCCAGAAAAACAAAGCAAACCGATGATAGAGCACACATGATCTTGTAGCTGGTCTAAGTCCCCTGACATAAATAGTGATAATAGCTGAAATATTAAATGTTAGGGATGAATATTTGTAGAGGTGGATCAAAAGAAAATGTCACCTGAGATTTGGAGCCAAATTACAGGGGTTTAAAAACAACTTCAGAAAGATGGCAGCGTCATTGCTTTATTTTTACATGGAGATTGGTTGTTAAATGTGTTTAACTCTGCAATCTTTGTAGCCTATTTGCCAACGTTGACCGTTCAAAAATACGTTTAAAAAGGTACGTTATATACATGTATTTTGATAGAGGGAAACCAGATACATTTCTAGTTTCAACATTAGTTCTTTAAAAGAAAAAAAGTCTCAGCTGTATGCAAAGTGACCTACATTTAGTTGACCCCTGAAAATGTGTACAATCGACCAGTTAACTCATGGAGCCGCATTAATATCTCTATCTCTGGGACTTAACTATATTGGGCCTTTGAAATGAAGATACCTAAAGATAAGTTTACCAAAACAAAAGAATCTGAAAGGATATTAAGATATCTCTAAAACTTCATGAGTTACAGGCATGCAAACTTCAGGCAAAAAAACAAGAAGTGCTTTTTCCCATTTTTAAACTGTCACTGTTGGCATATAATGAAACAAAGATTGCTTAAGTCAACAGATTTAACTAATAGACCTACCAATCTCTGTGTAAAAATAAATAATGATGCTGCTGCCATCTTTTATAAAGTCATTTTTACACCCCTGTAATTTGTCACATAAATCTCAGGTGAAAATTGTGATTTTGATCCCCTCAGCAAAATAGTCGATTACTCAGTAAATATACATTCATGACATTTAATATTCGGCTTTCATCACTATTTATGTTTGTTTTTCTTGAAAATGACCATGCCTACAATAGAAATTAAATGTTTGTTTTCTACATTGTGCAAAGTCCATGACCAGGGCTCAGAAATGAGGATTTGCATTGTACATGATCTATACTATAATAGCGACAGGCATTATTATTCCTTGTGAACTTGAAAATGTTTTTCTGTGACAATTGGTTGTGAATTTTTCTTGTCAGCTAGTTGAAACATTGGTTATGGTTTATCAATCCGATTCCAGAATCTAATAATCGATTATGATGACTATAATAATACCCAGTGTGTTGCAGAGTAATTGGTACATTGACAGCCAATCAGAATCCACTTCCAGAACCTAGTGAATGGACTCATTTAAAGTGGCAGGCAATGAAAGTCATTGGCGTCTAAAAGCAGTCACTTTCTTTCAGGCAAGTCCTTTCACTTGGCGGCCATCTTTGAAATGCCTCTCGGACAGCTGTTTCAGTCATGCAACTCTCATCTCTCTGAATGGGGAAACATCTAATTTTCCAAAGCTGTTTATCAAGCTTATGGTTAAGTTTCATATTTGAAATCACCAATGAAATCTGACATCAACTGTTATGAAGATTCTCAAATCATGACAAAAACTGCCTTTTCAGGGATGAAGTGCAACGAGCAATATGGCGGATCAAGTCCCGTCTTCTAAAAAAAAAAAAGAGACAATCTGCAATATAGTGCATTAGCACCCGCCCCCTTTTTCAGTGGTGCTGATATATATCTATTTTATTCAAATATTATTATAATATTAAAATGAACATGAAATGCATATCGAATGTTTTTGTGGGTTGTTTCTCTCTGTGTGTCTCCTTAACATTATGATCACTTTTTAATCACTGTCCATTCCTGCTGCCCCACGGAGAGGATGTTCAGAAGGTTTTAGAGCAGTGGAAAGAGTATAAGATGGGTGTGCCGACATTTGGTGCCATTATTCTCGATGAAACGCTTGACCATGTAAGTACACAGCTGCTAGAAGCATCATCATCTATGCTATGTGATTTTGAAAGAGGGTTGCGACGACCTTGTGTATTTATAAGAGTGCTTATTGAAGCTTTATTTGTACCTGAAGGTGTTAATGGTCCAGGGTTATCTAGCCAAGTCTGGCTGGGGTTTTCCTAAAGGGAAAGTCAATGAAGACGAGGCTTTCCATGACTGTGCTGTGAGAGAAGTATGTCTTATTCTTGGCTGTGAAAATACAAAATGTTGGTCTGATACATTTAGAGATGTCATTGTTGTTCTGTTTTCTCTGCAGGTTTTAGAGGAGACGGGCTTTGATATCCGAGATCGTATATGCAAAAAGACATATATCGAGCAGAGAATTTTAGATCAATTGGCCCGATTGTACATTATCCCGGGAGTTCCTAAAGACACCAAGTTTAACCCTAAGACCAGAAAAGAAATAAGGGTGTATATACATTTGGATGCTTTTGTTTTGCCTGAATAATACAAGCACATGTGTGTGTTTGTACAACGCATCCATTAAATTTCTCTTCTCTTTTGATTTCTGATAGAACATTGAATGGTTCCCAGTGGATAAACTGCCTTGCCACAGGAACGATATGACTCCTAAATCCAAGCTTGGACTGGCTCCTAACAAGTTTTTTATGGCTATTCCGTTTATGAGGTACATTTTCTACTTTTGCATCATTAATGAGCATCTGAAGTGGACCATAGGGGTGCTGTTGTACATTTGAAGGTGTAACTGAGGTGTGATGTGCTGATTTGCAGGCAGCTCAGAGAGTGGATTGCCAAACACAAAGGAGAGTCGACGAGCAGCGATGAGGAATTTGCGTCCAATGGAAGCACACCATGCAAACCATTCCGGTGCGATGATTCTTGCTATAGAAGGCTTTCGCCATCATGATTTCATGCCTGTAAAAGATTTTATATTTTGCATAAAGAGCTACTAGTGCAATTATTAGTGGCTGTGCATTTAAAGAGGGACACAATCGTCAAATAAGAGACAGAAACCTATTTATAGCTATTTCACTTATTTATTTGTCAAATATCTGTTAGATAACCTAGTGCTGCTGCGCTCATTATCTGGGGTGAATAGTTGATCAGAAAGCCTACTGGCTTCATATGAAAATAATCAACTATAAAATATGTATTATCAGTGTTGCTGTTGGGTGTAGTTAATTACTGTACTTTAATTACCTTTCCCTTGAAAAAGTAAAGTAAGAGCTTCAGCTTTTCTGTAGTTATTTCTGATGTAATTGCATTAAATATAGATTATAGAACAATTCTACATATAACAATAGTGTATTTAACATCTAAATTTAACATCTAATGTTAAAATGTATGTTATTAATTTAAACTTCTGTCTTTAAATACTTTAGTCAGTTTAAGAATAATTTATGCAATTTTGTATTTTATATATTTTTAAACGAGCAATTTCATGTCTATCCTTGTATGTTTAACCATGGGTTGAAATGGGACTTAGAAAGTGATTAGTAATAAGTAATGCAATACTTTTTTAGAGAAAGTAATAAGTACAGTAATCTAATTACACTGTTGAATATGTAATTAGTACTGTAGCTAGTAATTAATTACTTTTTTAGAGTAACTTACACAACACTGATTATGATATAAAATTGAACTACATCAGCAAAAACCAAGTATATAATTTTCTGTGGAGTTATGGACTTATTGAGCTGGACGATGACATCACTGTTTTCTGCAGAACTGCTTTATAGCTGAGTTGAACTCATTTCATAATTGATTAACTTTACACAATAACTGAACTGAATCAACACTGAACTGACTTCAGCTGATCAATGACACTGTTGTCTTTTTAAAGCTGCTTTACAGCTGAATTGAACTCTGTTTGCATCATTATTTTCCCCTTTATCCCTGTGAAGCTGCTTTGAAACAGTCTGTATTTAATAAAGCTCTATAGAAATAAAGGTGGCTTGACTTATGTTACCGCATGCTTTTAAATGTGCAGTCAGATGACTGTTGAAATGATGACATGCACTAATTTTTGTTGTCGCTCCTCAGCTCAAAGCCCAGAAAATCTCAGATGTTGGTGGAAGCATCTCCAGTATCGGGTGACAGCTGGGCAAAGCAGAAACAACAGAAAACTGTTGGACAAACCTCACAGAGTGAGGTTGTAGACATGCTTAAACCCAAGGTAGGTGTTCACATCATAAAATAATTAATGTACATAAATAAAGATGCTATTATAGGTAGGTGTGAAGAGTATAACCAACTTGTCTAGCACAGAGAAAATAAAGCTTATATAGACAGTTACATGTCAGTTTGCAAGGACACAATTCTGATCTTATTCACAGTTTATTGCACTTTTAATTACCCTTTTTTATATCAAGCACATCACGCTCTTTATTTTCTCATTCATCCATGTTTTTTATCCCTCAGATGAGTCTGTAACTAAGCATTTCTGCCCAAATATATTTACACACCGTGATAAAGCAAACAATGCTGCAAAATGAGTGCATTAGCGGCCGCCTGCTTTTTCAGCGGGGCTAGTTCCAGAAGTATTTTTTTTTCCCATTAGGATTTAAAAAAGTTTTCGTTAAAGCGTTATAAGCCACGAACCAAGCCAACCAGCTACGATCTGAATCAAAACACTGCAAACCTTGATTTGAAAGCATTTGAAAGGTGACTTGAAGCAAAAAAGTTCATAAAAACCGCACAAAATACAAAGGTGCAATTTGAGCTGCACATGTTTTATTGACTGTATTTTTCTTTGAAGTGATTCCAATCATATTTCAAGCAACATCATGGCGCATCTGATGTATCTCAGCTGAAGAAAACAATACATTATTTATCGACTTAAATATATCTGCCTAATTTTCTTATAATTAGAAATGAACATATATCGGCCGATACTGATATGATGGGTATTGTATTGTGCATCCGTAGTTTATAAGTTTTGTTGTGGTGACATTTTATTTTGTTGTGGTGAAATGTATTGTATCTCATGGGCCTATGCAGTTTATAGTAATATTAATTTTTTGGAAGACATTTTCTGTATAAACATTTCTTTACAGCTCAGATAAACTGCTCTATTTCACAATTTGTGCCCTAATACTATATGTTCTGTGTCAGACTCAGATGCTGACAGCAGCACAGACATTATCAGTTTGTTTATTTTTGCTGATGCAGTGATTGGTTCTGGTATTTCATTGCAGAATAATGTGAAAGGCAATGGCAAGAAACACCAAGAGTCTCCAACCCTGAAGAAACGAGCTAATGGTGTCAGTCCGCAGCAGGTGAGTTCCTCCATGTTGCTACACATACTATTTCTGAACATTACAGTAATCTTAATCTGTATTGTGTAACAATATATTGTCTTGTAGAAAGATGACAAGAAACTTCAGCCAAGACGACTGCAGGATAACTTTGACACAGGTATTTAAATAAGACTTTTAAAACAGTGATGCAATAGGGATTAGAATTGGGGTCTTGTTATATTGCTAAATCAATTGAATTGCATTTCATCACAAGCAAAATCCTCACACATATCCAATATGTGATTAGAATTTACGCAGATTTTGTAATACATGAGAGTAAAGGAGCGGCCACGTTTACCATCGGCAGGTGAAATCCAGGCATTTCAGTAGAAAGATTTCCCTAATGCAGATTTCACAAAGGCTTGTAGTTGGTCAATCGGATTCGCCCTGTTGACAAGCAGAAAGATGCTTGGTCTGAAAGTGACTTCTGTGTGAGCTGGCTCTCATACATCACTACACTAATGACAGTGGTCTTTTTGACTAGAAATTTTGCTAATGTGATGCTCCTTTAGTTCATTCATCAAATAGTATATTTACTGCATGAATTAAAAAAGTTGTGTTAATCTGAATGTCGAACATCTACAATTGTTTTCCCAGATGCAGCTGCTGATGTCTATGGCTATAATGGACAGGCAGACTTGTGTTGTGAAGAATATGAATACATCCTCTCCTCACGCTCCTTTCTCAGCTTCAAATTCGACAGGGAGGCCATCATGAAATCCTGCTTTGAGTCCTGAAGTTCTGTCTCTGGTTTTTAAAAGATTTGATGCAGAAGATTTTGCTTTGGATCTGCTTTCCTGTGAAACCTGTTATTGGATAGGCATTGTGTGTTGGACCAAGATTAAAGATATATAAAAATATTCTTTTTACACACACTAATGTCAGTTCCTATTAATCTGGATCTGGAATGCTGTTAGCTTGAGTTCTTTGTAGACTTGATATTTTATGCTAAAACTTGTGCCCAATCATTAGGGCATCAAACATTTTGTCCCTAAAGAGGATGTTCTTGGTAAACTTGCTCTTAGTGATCTGTTATGTAACTGTTTTTTCTAAAACGCATATCAATAATTTGGTTGAGAGCCCCTTAAGTACATATTGTACTCTTGTTTCACTGTGAACAATTTTTACAATAATAATCAGTCCAGCTGTGTGTTGAATTTCTATGGCTGAAGTCATCTCAGTATTCATTGTTTGCTGTTTTTGCTATGTTTTTCTTACGACCCTGCAATTATAAGAAGCTTTTCAGAAAGCATGCTTTTAGAACGTCACGTGACTGCTACTGTACAGATAGTGTTGACGTTTCTTCTAGTACAAAAGCAGTAAAAACCATTCAAGCACTATATACTTTATCAAGTCCAGTCAGCAAATGTCTGCTTGGCTTGACATTGATGCGTATTTCATTTTGCTTTTTGATAAATCAAATTTCATCCATGTTTCCAATGTTTTTTTCCTTAGTTTAGTTTTCTGTGCCATGGAGCTTTTTTTCTGTTCTTGTATATTTTTATTATGCTTCAACTTCTTCCCAGTTTCCCCGCCCTTCATTTTTACGATACAATATTAACATTTTCTCTATGAAATGGCACTGAAAATTGTAGTAAGTCACTTTATGGAACATGATTTGCTTAACCACATCATCCATGGTTTGTATTGTGGGTTTTTTTTTCCTTCTTATTTTTTGGTAAATAAAGACACTTTCTTAAAGAGTGATGGTCTGTTTTTAACTTTTACACATTCAGAAAAATATTTATTTTTCAGAGTGAAGCTAGGATTATTTTGTCAGGAATATTATTTCTGTCTAAATATGTCTTTTCTAAAAATATTTATTAGTATAGTGCAGTATTTTACACCGTGTACTGTTTATCATGAGATATAACAAGTTATCAAATATTTACACCTTGCATCATAGATATTTTTTTCCACTGGGAAACTTGAACGTGCTGCGTAACACGAAAATTAACCTCATTGGTTCTTGCTGAAGCTCAAACATGCTGCTTAACACAAGAGTGAACCTCATTGGTTCTTGAGAGCTCAGATGTGCTGCGTAACACAATAATAACCTCATTGGTTCATGCTGGAGCTCAAACGTGCTATGTAACACAAGATTAACCTAATTGGTTCTTGCTGAAGCTCAAACATGATGCGTGACACAAGATTAACCTCATTGGTTCTTGCTGAAGCTCAAACATGCTGTGTAACACAAGAATTAACCTCATTGGTTCTTGCTGAAGCTCAAACATGCTACGTAACACAAGATTACCCTCATTGGTTCTTGCGGAAGCTCAAACGTGCTGTGTAACACACAAGAATGAACCTCATTAGTCCTTGCTGAAGCTCAACCATGCTGCGTAACACAAGATTAACCTCATTAGTTCTTGCTGAAGCTCAAACATGCTACGTAACACAAGATTACCCTCATTGGTTCTTGCGGAAGCTCAAACGTGCTGTGTAACACACAAGAATGAACCTCATTAGTCCTTGCTGAAGCTCAAACGTGCTGCGTAAAACAAAAATGAACCTCATTGGTTCTTGCTGAAGCTCAAACATGCTACGTAACAAGATTAACCTCATTAGTTCTTGCTGAAGCTCAAACATTCTGCGTAAAACAAAAATGAACCTCATTGGTTCTTGCTGAAGCTCAAACATGCTACGTAACACAAGATTAACCTCATTAGTTCTTGCTGAAGCTCAAACATTCTGCGTAAAACAAAAATGAACCTCATTGGTTCTTGCTGAAGCTCAAACATGCTACGTAACACAAGATTAACCTCATTGGTTCTTGCTGAAGCTCAAACATGCTGCGTAACACAAGATTAACCTCATTGGTTCTTGCTGAAGCTCAAACATGATGCGTGACACAAGATTAACCTCATTGGTTCTTGCTGAAGCTCAAACATGCTGCGTAACATGAGAATTAACCTAATTGGTTCTCTTGGAAGCTCAAATGTGCTGCGTAACACAAGAATTAACCTCATTGGTTCTTGCTGAAGCTCAAACATGCCGCTTAACACGACAATGAACCTCATTGGTTCTTGCTAAAGCTTAAACGTGCCGCTTAACATGAAAATTAACCTCATTGGTTCTTGTGGAAGCTCAAACGTGCTGCTTAACACAAGAAGAAACCTCATTGGTCCTTGCTGAAGCTCAAAGTTGCTGCATAACACGAGAATGAACTTGGTTGGTTGTCGAGAAACTTCAAACGTGCTGCGTAATACGAGAATGAACCTCACTGGTTTTTGTGGAAGCTCAAATATGCCATGTAACACACAAGAATTAAACTCAGAGGTTCTTGCTGAAGCTCAAACGTGCCACGTAACGCAACAATGAACCTCATTGGTTCTCTTGGAAGCTCAAACGTGCCGCGTAACACGACATTGAACATCATTGGTTCTTGTGGAAGCTCAAATGTGCTGCATAACACAAGATTATCCTGATTGGTTCTTGCTGAAGCTCAAACATGCTGCCTAACAGGAGAATGAACCTCTTTGGTTCTTGCTGAAGCTCAAACGTGCTGCATAAAACGAGAATTAACCTTTTTGGTTCTTGTGGAAGCTCAGACGTGCTGTGTAACACATGAGAATGAACCTCATTGGTTCTTGCTGAAGCTCAAACGTGCTGCATAAAACGAGAATGAACCTGGCTAGTTCTTGAGAAAGCTCAAACGTGCTGCATAACACGAGAATTAACCTTTTTGGTTCTTGTGGAAGCTCAGACGTGCTGTGTAACACATGAGAACGAACCTCATTGGTTCTTGCTGAAGCTCCAACGTGCCACATAACACGAGAAAGGACCCTTTTTGGTTCTTTTGGAAGCTCAGACGTGCTGCGTAACACATGAGAACGAACCTCATTGGTTCTTGCTGAAGCTCCAACGTGCCACATAACAAGAGAAAGAAACCTTTTTGGCTCTTTTGGAAGCTGAAACGTGCTGTGTAACACATGAGAATGAACGTCATTGGTTCTTGCTGAAGCTCAAACGTGCTGCTTAACACGATAATGAACCTCGTTTTTTCTTGTGGAAGCTCAAACGTCCTGCGTAACACGAGAATGAACCTCACTGGTTCTTTTGGAAGCTCAAACGTGTTGCGAAACACACAAGAATTAACCTCATTGGTTCTTGCTTAAGCTCAAACATGTCGCATAACATGACAATGAACATCATTGGTTCGTGTGGAAGCTCAAACGTGCCGCGTAACAGGAGAATGAACCTCATTGCTTCTTGATGAAACTCAAAATTGCTGCATAACACGAAAATTAACCTGGTTGGTTCTTGAGAAAGCTCAAACATGCTGCGTAACACAAGAATGAACCTCATTGGTTCTTGCTGAAGCTCAAACGTGCCGCGTAACAGGAGAATGAACCTCATTGCTTCTTGCTGAAACTCAAAATTGCTGCATAACACGAAAATGAACCTGGTTGGTTCTTGAGAAAGCTCAAACAGGCTGCGTAACACAAGAATGAACCTCATTGGTTCTTGCTGAAGCTCAAACGTGCCGCGTAACGCAACAATGAACCTCATTGGTTCTCGTGGAAGCTCAAACGCGCCGCGTAACACGACAATGAACATCATTGGTTCTTGTGGAAGCTCAAATATGCTGCATAACATAAGATTAACCTGATTGGTTCTTCCTGAAGCTCAAACATGTTGCATAACAGGAGAATAAACCTCATTGGTTCTTGCTGAAGGTCAAATGTTCTGCGTAACACGAGAATGAACCTGGTAGGTTCTTGAGAAAGCTCAAACGTGCTGCATAACACGAGAATTAACCTGTTTGGTTCTTGTGGAAGCTCAAAAACGTGCTGCGTAACACTGAGAATGGACCTCATTGGTTCTTGCTGAAGCTCAAAATTGCTGCATAACACGAAAATGAACCTGGTTGGTTCTTGAGAAAGCTCAAACATGCTGCGTAACACAAGAATGAACCTCATTGGTTCTTGCTGAAGCTCAAACGTGCCGCGTAACGCAACAATGAACCTCATTGGTTCTCGTGGAAGCTCAAACATGCCACGTAACACGACAATGAACATCATTGGTTCTTGTGGAAGCTCAAATATGCTGCATAACATAAGATTAACCTGATTGTTTCTTGCTGAAGCTCAAACATGTTGCATAACAGGAGAATAAACCTCATTGGTTCTTGCTGAAGGTCAAATGTTCTGCGTAACACGAGAATGAACCTGGTAGGTTCTTGAGAAAGCTCAAACGTGCTGCATAACACGAGAATTAACCTGTTTGGTCCTTGAGAAAGCTCAAACATGCTGCGTAACACGATAATAAACCTCATTGGTTCTTGCTGAAGGTCAAATGTTCAGCGTAACACGAGAATGAACCTGGTAGGTTCTTGAGAAAGCTCAAACGTGCTGCATAACACGAGAATTAACCTGTTTGGTCCTTGAGAAAGCTCAAACATGCTGCGTAACACGAGAATGAACCTCATTGGTTCTTGCTGAAGCTCAAACGTGCCGCGTAACGCAACAATGAACCTCATTGGTTCTTGTGGAAGCTCAAATATGCTGCATAACACAAGATTAACCTGATTGGCTCTTGCTGAAGCTCAAACATGTTGCGTAACAGGAGAAAATGAACCTCATTGGTTATTGCTGAAGGTCAAACGTTCTGCGTAACACGAGAATGAACCTGGTTGGTTCTTGAGAAAGCTCAAACGTGCTGCATAACACATGAAAATGAACCTCATTGGTTCTTGCTGAAGCTCAAACGTGCTGCGTAACACAAGAATTAACCTCATTCGTTCTTGTGGAAGCTCAAACGTCCTGCGTAACACGAGAATGAACCTCATTGGTTCTTTTGGAAGCTCAAACGTGTTGCGTAACACAAGAATTAACCTAATTGGTTCTTGCTTAAGCTCAAACATGCCGCATAACACGACAATGAACACCATTGGTTCTTGTGGAAGCTCAAACGTGCTGTGTAACACAACAATGAACATCATTGGTTCTTGCTGAGGCTCAAACATGCTGCGTAACAGGAGAATGAACCTCATTGGTTCTTGCAGAAACTCAAAATTGCTGCATAACACGAAAATGAACCTGGTTGGTTCTTGAGAAAGCTCAAACATGCTGCGTAACACGAGAATTAACCTCATTGGTTTTTGTGGAAGCTCAAACGTGCCGCGTAACACAACAATGAACCTCATTGGTTCTCGTGGAAGCTCAAACGTGCCGCGTACCATGACAATGAACATCTTTGGTTCTTGTGGAAGCTCAAATATGCTGCATGACACAAGATTAATCTGATTGGTTCTTGCTGAAGCTCAAACATGCTGCGTAACAGGAGAATGAACCTCTTTGGTTCTTGTTGAAGCTCATACGTGCTGCATAACAAGAGAATTAACCTGTTTGGTTCTTGCTGAAGCTCAAACGTCCTGCGTAACACAACAATGAAACTCATTAGTTCTCGTGAAAGCTCAAATGTGCTGCGTAACACGACAATAAACATCATTGGTTCTTGTGGAAGTTCAAATGTGCTGCATAACACAAAATTAACCTCATTGGTTCTTGAGAAAGCTCAAACATGCTGCGTAACACATGAGAATGAACCTCATTGGTTCTTGTGGAAGCTCAAATGTGCGGCTGTAAGCTCGATCGGCTCAATGCAGGTCTTCCGATCAGCGGGTGAAGGTCTCTGCGTGTTACTGTCTTTCCTTTTTCGCAACATTCAAGTTTAAATAGAATACATTTTCTCATTTGTATCAACTCGTTATTTCATCCGACTCCATAAATGAAAAAGGTTTTAATGATATCTGGGCATCATTAAAAGTGAACGAATATTTAATTATTCTTTTTTAACTCTTTAATTATGTTTTACCCGCTCAGATTAGGAAGCTATGCCATTCAGAGGTCCTCGCGTCTTTCGCGGGTCTCACGCTCACAATCTCGCCAGTTTCGGTCACCAAACAGAGGTAATTGGCTAATATCTTAGGCGGTCAGATTCACCCTTACACAATCAAAGATACTTTTACATAGCCCCCTTGAATTTGCATACACTTGAATTTAAGGTAACGTTTACTCCAGGCAGAGGTATGGCCACTACTATATATAAGTTAACCAACTTTATTTGTCTTAGAATAGCTTTGGATTGGCCATCCCGTGGTTTACCATGCACACTTCTCTAAAGTAACATTAAATTATAATTTAATGAAAATAACTCGTCTCTGCAAAAGAAGTACACTTGAATTAGTGCCAAATATTAGTCGTCACTAATCTTAATCTGACGCAAACCTGCAGGAACATACGAATCCAGTTAATCTACTTGGGAGAACAATTTCAGAATCAGTCAGAATAAAATCAAATGTTTACAACTTATTGACCAGGTAACAGAACAATAATTCAAAATCCAATTCATCAATCAAATATATTAACAACAATTCGGAAATCGAGCAATTCAAGAAATGTTTACCTGGCAACGAAAAACTACACACAGCGATCATGTGGGAAGTCTACCTACAGACTCCCCGGACCTTTTTGCCCATTTTCCTTATAAACCCAGATAATTCAATTTTCTTACCAAATGGAGGTTTCTGTCATTATAATTAGATTTTGGTCCCCTAGTGAGGGGCTCACAACTGTGAGATAAGAATGGAGGATCTGGGGGAGGGAACACCTTTAAGGGACACATCACTTTTCTCATATTTTATAAGTTATTTTACCTTTTCATTATGGTTGGGAGAATGCGACCATTTTACCAGGCGCACTGAGACACTTTAAATGATACCAAACATGTATAGTTACTCTTTTTGTACACACTTAACATTTTGTGGGATTTCAGTGAGTTTCAGGTGAGGAGGAGAAGGGGGAGATTGTCAAAGTGAGGTGTGAATTGTAAGCTGCACTGTGTGCTGCGTTTCGGATGTTGCTGTTACATAATTATGCAAGGGAGTGTTCAAATGTTAATACTCAGGAGAATCTTTTGCTCCCTCGAGGGGTAGCCCAGACTTTCTGGCAGCCGCCTTACACTGCACAACACAAGATTAACCTGACTGGTTCTTGCTGAAGCTAAAACGTGCTGCGTAACAGGAGAATGAACCTCATTGGTTCTTGCTGAAGCTCAAATATGCTGCATAACACGAGAATGAACCTCATTAGTTCTTGTGGAACCTCATACGTGCTGCGTAACACAAGAATTAACCTCATTGGTTCTTGCTGAAACTTAAACTTGCTACGTAACACGAGAATGAACCTCATTGGTTCTTGCTGAAACTCAAACGTGCTGCTTAACACAATAATTAACCTCATAGGTTCTTGTGGAAGCTCAACCGTGTTGCGTAACACAAGATTAACCTCATTGGTTATTGCTGAAGCTCAACAGTGCTGCGTAACACAAGGTTAACCTCACTGGTTCTTGCTAAAGCTCAAAAGTGCTGCGTAACACAAGATTAACCTCATTGGTTCTTGCTGAAGCTCAAAAGTGCTGCGTAACACGAGAATGAACCTTATTGGTTCTTGCTGAAGCTCAAACGGCTGCGTAACACGAGAATGAACCTCATTGATTCTTGCTAAAGCTCAAATTTGCTGCGTAACATGAGAATGAACCTCACTGGTTCTTTCAGAAGCTCAAATATGCTGCATAACTTAAGAATGAGCCTCATTGGTTCTTGCTTAAGCTTAAACGGGCTACGTAACACGAGAATGAACCTCATTGGTTCATGCTTAAGCTCAAACGTGCTGCTTAACACGAGAATGAACCTCATTGGTTCTTGCTAAAGCTCAAACGTGCTGCGTAACACGAGAATTAACCTCATTGGTTCTTGATGAAGCTCAAACGTTCTGCGTAACACGAGAATGAACCAAATTGGTTCTTGCTGAAGCTCAAACGTGCTGTGTAACACGAGAATTAACCTCAAACGTGCTGTGTAACACGAGCATGAACCTCAATGTTTCTTGTGGAAGCTCAAACGTACTGCGTAAGACAAGATTAACCTCATTGGTTATTGCTGGAGCTCAGCTGTAGCTTGTAAGCTGCCTTTATCTACCTGGCGTGTGAACTGTGGGTTGTCAGTTCGTCACTCTTGTTTGTTCTCTCACCTAGTTCCTGTGTCAGAGTTCCTTGCGGAGTTATTTCCTGCTCCCCGTCTGTGCTTCCTTGCAGTACGGAGATCGCCTTGAGTTCTCATCAACCAGCCATTTGGTCTGTGTTCAAAGCTGTGTGGATTCCTGTCACTGCCTTCACTTATTGGATTGTATATTCAGGTCGCACGCCAGGAAACTGTGGCGTTTCGAGTTTGTGCCGCTGGTCTTAATAAACTGTTTACTTGCAATTGGATCTTCGACTCTGTTTCCTGACACAAATGTGCTGTGTAACTCGAGAATGAACCTCATTGGTTCTTAAAGAAGCTCAAAATGAACCTCATTGGTTCTTGCTGGTTCTAACATGAGAATGAACCTCATAGGTTCTTGCTGAAGCTCAAACATGCTGTGTAACATGAGAATTAACCTAAATGATTCTTGCTGAAGCTCGAACGCGCTGCGTAACACGAGAATGAACATCATTCGTTCTTATAGAAGCTCAAAAGTGATGCATAAGACAAGAATGAACCTCACTGGTTCTTGCTGAAGCTCAAACGTGCTGCGTAACATGAGAATTAAACCTCAATGGTTCTTAAAGAAGATCAAAAGTGCTGCGTAAGACAAGAATGAACCTCATTGGTTCTTGCTGGTTCTAACATGAAAATGAACCTCATTGGTTCTTGCTGAAGCTCAAACGTGCTGTGTAACATAAGAATTAACCTCAATGGTTCTTGCTGAAGCTCAAAGGCGGAGCGTAACATGAGAATGAACCTCATTGGTTCTTGTGGAAGCTCAAATGTGCTGCGTAACACAAGATTAAACTCATTGGTTCTTGCTGAAGCTCAAACGTAATGCGTAACAGGAGAATGAACCTCATTGGTTCTTGCTGAAGCTGAAACGTGTTGCATAACACGAGAATGAACCTGGTTGGTTCTTGAGAAAGCTCAAATGTGCTGCGAAACATGAGAATGAACCTCACTGGTTCTTTCAGAAGCTCAAATGTTCTGCATAACGTGAGAATGAACCTCATTGGTTCTTGCTTAAGCTCAAACGTACTGCGTAACACGGGAATGAACCTCGTTGGTTGTCGCTGAAGCTCAAACGTGCTGCGTAACACGAGAATGCACCTCATTCGTTCTTGCTAAAGCTCAAACGTGCTGTGTAACACGAGAATGAACCTCATTGGTTCTTGCTGAAGCTAAAAAATGTGCTGTGTGATACAAGAATGAACCTCGTTGGTTCTCGCTGAAGCTCAAACGTGCTGTGTAACACGAGAATGAACCTCATTGGTTCTTGCTGAAGCTCAAACGTGCTAAGTAACACGAGAATAAACCTCGTTGGTTCTTACAGAAGCTCAAAAGTGATGCATAAGACAAAAATAAACCTCATTGGTTCTTGCTGAAGCTCAAATGTGCTGCGTAACACGAGGATAAACCTCATTGGTTCTTACAGAAGTTCAAACGTGCTGTGTTACATGAGAATGAACCTCATTAGTTCTTGCTATAGCTGAAACGTGCTGCGGAACACGAGAATGAACCTCTTTGGTTCTTGCTAAAGCTCAAATATGCTGCGTAATACGGGAATAAACCTCATTGTTTCTTGTTGAAGCTCAAACATGCTGCGTAACACGCGAATGAACCTCATTCATTCTTGCTGAAGCTCAAACGTGCTGTTTAACACAAGAATGAACCTCATTGGTTCTTGCTAAAGTTCAAATGTGTTGCGTAACACGAGAATGAACCTCACTGGTTCTTGCTGAAACTTTTGATAGAAATTGTGGCGAGGGGGGTGTGGTTCATTGAGGTCTGCAAGGGGAGAGAGGCAGGAGACGAGTGGTGTGTAGGTCAAGTGCAAATGACAAACACCTGTGTATGTTTCAGTAATTTACATGGAGAGACAGGATAAAAGCCACCAGAAAATGGATACAGTGTGAGAGAGAGACTTTACTGGGACTGGGATTGACAACGGAGGACCTAAGTGCTGGAGTGAAATAATTGATTTATTGTTATTAGCGCAGAGCATAATCTTTTGTTTGTGATTTCTTGGAACTACTTTAATAAAACGCAGTCAGCGAACGCAGTCAGATAAAACGAGTCTCAGTCAGCTGACCCAGTCTTCTTCAGTCCTCACATGCATTCATGATGACTGAAGTCATCACAGAAATATTTCAAGTCATAGGTATTTTCAACATTAAATGTGCAGAGAAATGCAGACTAAGGATGTTTAGGTCAAAGACCATATACCTGTATACTTGCCCAAAAAGTGCTTAACAGAACTAACAGTCATATGATTAGCTTAGATCATCACAAACCAATCACCATAACAAATCACAGTGAAGAAGACTTGAGTGACATTGATTTTTACTAAACTGTATGATTTAAATCTACATGTACGTACAGCATGTGCCAATGTACATGAATCCCAATTTCATCATATAAAGTGATTGTCTCTTCAGAAATTTTGGACTAAACTGCTCAATTCATATGGATTAGTTTTGCGATCTGTTTATTAACTTTTTGAAGTGTAAAAGTTGTCGTTGCATAGCTGTCAATGGAGGGACAGAAAGCTCTCAGATTTCATCAAAAATATCCTCATCTGCGTTCTGAAGATGAAGGAAAGTCTTACGGGTTTGGAATGACATGAGGGTGAGTAATTATTCAGTTTTGGAAGAACTAACCCTTTAAATGATTTTCTAAAGTGTTGTTTTAGCTTGTATCTGAATGCTTATTGAACTTTTTAACATGTTGATATTAAATTTCTAAATGTAGAATAAACAAAAAAGGAAGTATATTTCATAATTGTATGTAATGCCATCCTTTCACTAAGTACAATCAGTGTAAGATCAGGTGTTAGAAGTAATCAGTATCTTCACCAATCCAATTGGCAACTGACTGTGCTCAAAAATAAAAGAGAAAGGGAAAACAATAGAAAAATAGCAGGGACTCGTAACACAATTGTGACACCTGTACATTACTGACATTTTTTTCATTCAGCAAGTCTAAAGGCAATTTGAAATGTTGATGATTTATCATTGAATCTAATATATCAAAGATGCACTCCATCCATCCATCCCCCAAACCACATGTGCTTGAGTCTGTCCCAGCACCCTGGGACGAATGCAGGGAATCAGCCTGGATGGACAATCATCACAGAGGCTGTCAACATATTTAAACTTGAAACCAGAGTGGTGCCATTACTGATTACTTCTAACACCTGATGACTCTTACTATTTAAGAGCTGCTGGTGGCCTTGCCTTGGCCTGCCCCAGGAAACCTGTTGTTGGGGGTTTTAGTGCTTTTTTTTCTTTTCTTTTGTGAAGGATGGTGAGTTGTTGTTTGTCTAGTTAAATTATAATACAGATAAAGCATAGGTAAGTAAGTTGTCAAGTCACCTTTATTTATATAGCGCTTTTTACAATACAGATTGTTTCAAAGCAGTTTACAGAGATAACAGGAAAATAATGTTGTAATAATATTGTTAAATACAAAATGAAATGTCCCCAACTAAGCAAGCCAAAAGCCAATGGCAACAAAGGCCAAAAGGCAACATTGGGAAGGAACCAAAACTCCATCAGGTGACAGAATGAAGAAAAAAACCTTGGGAGAACCCAGGCTCAGTCAGGGGACCAGCCCTCCTTTGGCCAATGAACGAACGGTGTATGATTATGATTCAGGTAGCATTAAAGGTCAGAATTCAGATGGGATCAGAACTTTCACAATATTTATCCAGTTCATCTGGTTGGGGATGGAGTCATCACGCCGGTGTGGAGACGAGTTTGTTGTTAGGCCTTCACAGTGTTGATGAGGCTGGCACTTCAGGGATGCGTTGTCGTCATGTCCATGCGCTGGTCCTTCATCAGATCTGGATATGGCCTGGTTTGCAGTAAACCTCGGGATAAACAGACTAATAAACAGACTAATATTAGCGTAGACGCCATCCTTCTTATGATGTACAAAGTACATCAGGGATTTATGGGAAGTGTTCCCAATTCCAGTTGATATAATCTATGCAGCCTAACATTGAATTATAGAAGTCTATAATGTGTTATGTGTGTGCTATGCCAAAGAAATGTGTTTTTAGTCTAGATTTGAACTGACAGACTGTGTCTGCTTCCCGGACCATGTTAGGAAGATTGTTCCAAAGTTTTGGAGCTAAATAGGAAAAGGATCTACCGCCAGCAGTCGATTTTGATATTCTAGGTATTATCAACTGGCCAGAATTTTGAGATTGCAATAGACGTGAAGGACTATAATGCATTAAGAGCTCGCTCAAGTACAGGGGAGCTAAACCATTTAGTGCTTTGTAAGTAATCAGCAACATTTTAAAATGTATACAATGTTTAATATGTTCAACCAATGCAGTGTTGACAGAACCGGGCTAAAATGGTCATACTTCCTGGTTCTGGTAAGAACTCTAGCCGCTGCATTTTGGACCAACTGTAGTTTATGTATTAAACGTGGAGGGCAACCACCCAATAGAGCATTACAATAATCTAGCCTTGATTTCATGAACGCATGAACCAATTGTTCTGCATTTTTCATTGAGAGCATATGATGTAATTTAGATATATTTTTAAGATGAAAAAATGCAGTTTTACTGATACAAGACACGTTACTTTCAAATGAAAGATTGATATCAAATCGCAGAGGACACTCAACTCTTCAAGAAACAAAACCAGCTTCTCATGCTCCCCTTATGGTAGTGGAGCTGCAAGCAAAGAGTGAAGATTACAGTGGGGGGTTCATATGCCGGCACAGGTCCCGCAGATACCACCCCCTGTTAGACCTGGAAAAACTTCAATCACTTAAAGGGGTACCTAATCTTGAGTACCTATACAGTAGTATTGCATCCTTTATATCTCCAAAAAGTGTTTAGTTGTATTATATTTATAAAAGAAAGATAGGCTGTACCGAGTCTTTCCGGAAAAAAACGAGCGGGTGTGGGCGGAGCTAAATAATCACGAGCGCGCGAAGCTTTTGCGTTGAGAGTGTCTGGAAACTGTGACATCCCAAAACAAACCATGGCTAACAATCAGATTCAGCCATACATTTTTGATCCCGAATCAGATCCCGTGAGATGGGCAGTGAAATGGGGGGAAAACACATGGTCTCGAGAGTTTTTTTAAAGTAGAAATGATTTGAACTTGAGCGCAGTGTTTTAAAAACACCATGTCATGCGCGAGTTTACAACATTTGTGTGTGTTTACTCGTTGTTTATGAAGACATGATTTGGTTTTACAATAAACAAACAGACACCTACAGTGGCCAGCTAAACAAATGTATTTATACACACACACCGCAAGCTCCATGATAGATAGTTAACAACACACAGACATTTGAAGTCGTTTTACCGCCTGCGGTTCCAACGCACGACCGTGAACCTTTATCGTTGGGACTGCTCCATCCTTAAGCATTAGACGATCTGCAAAAGCCGAGCACAGCGCTTTGATGGGCTGCTACAGGTGCGCGCGGGCCCTTCCGGGAGAAGTGCACTTAGGACCCGTATAAGGAAATTGCGGCGCATCTGACGTCACACACGCCCATACTCGAAAAAAACTTTACGAAACTTGTGACAAACCGGAATGAGTATTTGTGACACAGAAATACTCCATCAAACGTACAACTTAATTTTTGAAACTTTGTCCATGTTTAGCATGGGAATCCAACTCTTTAAAAGTGTAAAAAACTCACTATGCATGAAATAGCATCCCCCCCCCCCCCCCCCCCTTTTAATTCCTAGCACTGTTCTTATTTTATTACTAACTGTTTGCTTGTATTCAATAATGTTATACATGATATTCTTTCACGGTATATGGACCCCATAAAGTACCCTTGGCCACCCCACGTATAAAAGTCCACCACTAGATCCCGCCCCAATTTGCGTACCTGAACGCCATTGTGATGTAACGAGTTATTCCAATTTCTTAATTTTCCAATACTTCAGTATTTCTATGAGAAAGGGGTTTCCCCATAGTGCCAGGGAACAGAGATGAAGAATCAACAGGAGATGATTCTTTTGTGCTTGTTATTTTTCTCACGTGTTAGGAAAGTTCAACTCTGTTGGAGTTGTAGTTTAGATTAATTAACTCACCAGTCATTTAAGCTTTGTATATGTTTATATATTCCTTGTATTTCTTTGTTGCTTTTTGCTTCAAATAATTATTATTTTTTTGCCCTGTCCATTGTAACTTGTTTTTAATTTTTCTGAACGGCTTTTTATCTTAGTCCCTAATCTGGGTTGTAACATTAGAAAATACACTTTGTGGTGTTGAACACTTCTGGAGAACTGCAACTCGGATATTATATAAATATTAAGATCTTGGGAATAATCCTCCAGCCACTGATTCATGGCAGAACGTTCTGACACAAAGCTGTGATCCTTAAACATCTTAAACATAAAAAAAATGAAGTGATAGTTTCAATTAATTTGGGTTAATGACTGTTTGAATTGTAATACCACATTCCAACTCATTAGACTTAATTGTTTGTCAGCGGAAATCTTCGTCCTCATGGAATTTCATTTGTAATTTACATGACAGAAGTTACTCATTAAAATTTCTCTCAGAAGAGCTTTTATAAAGAGGATTACAATGCAGGTTGTGCTTTGTAACAGCTTCATATCCATTCTCATAATAAAAAATATTATTTTGCTTCATATATTGCACTTAATGGCAAATGAGAATGGGTCATCCTGTAAAAGATAGAAAGAAGTGAATGATAAATAGTTAAGCACACCAAAAGTACTTATTTCATATATTTCTGTTGAACATGAGCATTTTGAGCTGCAAGCTAAAGTTAAGGCTGTTTATTAAGAAATCTCCATCCAATAAATTACCATCCATCCATCCATTCTCCAAACAGCCTGTCAGGTCACTGGAGTCCTTCTTGCTGTGAGGTGACATGTGATTGTTTCCCACTGAGCCATCAGATAGAAATACAAACAAAAACACTTGCCAAAGTTATATCCAGTCTTTCAGTTCGTAATGAACAAGTAAAGCCTGGTAACTTCCTCAGAAAGGAAATGTATACAGACACAAATCCACCCACAGAAATTACATTGACAATATAAAACAAAAAGTTTATCTGCCTATGGGTCAATGACATGACGTGCATATTTTTGTGTCCAAGTGCATTATTTCCTTTTAAAATTATTTGAAAACTTCATGACATGTATCACTTTATTTTATAAAACAAATTTAGTTTGAAATAATTTTCACTACATTCAAATAATTGTAACGATGACTGACTCGGTTGAGTAGTTGAATCCATATGCAGTGTTTTATTAAACACAGTAACAACTCGATTGCGCAGTCCCAGGGGTGATGATGGGATATTAACAGGTTTGTTAGTCACAAGACTCTCAATGCTTGTGGTTACACAGGGGAGTTGTAGCTTGAGTTTGAGGCAATGATAATAACAATGTGGAGACCATTGTGTGAGCTCCTTGGAATTCCAAGAAATATGTTGATCGTGAATAGTTAGCGATGGGCGTTACTGATACAAGGAGATCTGCGTGGAATAGGCGTATTTCAGTCAGGACCAATATCGTCAAATACGATTGACACTTAGCATACATTTTGGATTGGCGATATGGTTCCATTCTGAGCGAGAACTCTCTGCGCATCCATGCAGCCTAGCATGGATAATAGCAGGGAGAGCAGCAATAACCCCCCTTAGGGTAAACGGAACAGAACCAACATGAATGCATGCAATATCGTTCAAGATTTTAAAGTACAACATAATTCGAGAATTTATTCTGATTCAAGGGGAAAACCAAATCCTGACTGACGAGAGGAGCTGGGGATGGAGGAGGGTAATTGACTCCTGAGAAATGCGATAGCTGCTGATAATACTGAAGGACCTTATATATGTATACACTGATAGGCGTCGTATTCCTATCGTTCAATGGTTCTCAACCTCTTCTGCAGGGACCCCCTGACAGGACATGTTTTTGTTTTCACCCTGAAATGGCACACCGGATTCAATTAGTCAGCTACACATTAAGCCTTTGAGCCTTTAATTAATTGAATCAGGTGTGCCATTTCAGGGTTAAAACAAAAACATGTCCTGTCAGGGGGTCCCTGCAGGAGAGGTTGAGAACCACTGCGGTAGACATGGATCAGCTGAGAGTCAGCTAATGCGAGCTTGACTAACGTGACCTGCCTGAACTAACGCGATGCTTGATCTTGACCATAACAGGAACAGTTTGATGAGTACATAATTCCCACTCCAATAGGTTGATTATTAATGCCAGTTATATTAAGAGGTGATATGCAAAGGATGACAGGGATATTGAGTTCATGGACCAGTTCATGATGGATTAAATTTACTGCAGAGCCAGAGTCAACAAGCGCTGGAACACATTGAAAAGAATTAGCATAGGTAAGTGTGAGGAGAAGAGTAAAACACTTGGTCAAAATCTTGGTAAAAGATGTACTCACTTTAGTCTGGGTGGGTTTGTTAGAGCATGAACGACACTGATTACCTGGTTGGCCACAATAGAAGCATAGGCGGTTAACTCAACATTGTTAGCGTTCCTCCACAGACACTTTGGTGAATCCGATCAGCATGGGAACAGCTGGTTCTTGATATTTGTAGCTGGGGGGAAAGTTGAGCTTGTTAACAAACTTTTTGGGTTATTGTGTAGAAGATTAAGTTCTTGGGGCAGACCTGACCTGTTGAAAAGAGATGGTATTCATCCCTCCTTGGATGGTGCCACTCTTCTCTCTAGTAATATAGCACATAGTCTTAGAGCTCATTGAAAATAAGATCAAGATTGATAATGAGCTCAAGATTGATAATATTAGAAAGAAAATTATAACTATGCAACCGTCTACTACAGTATTGCATCAGGCAGTGCATTGTAGTCTTCCTGGGGGGAAATTACATTCATTCATTGCTATAGGAGAGGAAGAATTGTGTAAACTCGTTAAATCATCTAAATGAACAACATGTATGTTAGACCCTATATCGACTAAGCTCTTGAAAAAGATGCTTCCAGAGGTCATGGATTCATCTTTGTCATTAGGATACATACCAAAAACTTTTAAGCTGGCTATTACTAAACCGCTTGTTAAAAAACGCAACTTGATTCAATAGATTAGTCAATTACAAGCCAATCTCGAATCTACCTTTTCTGTCAAAGATACTAAAAAAGGCAGTATCCTCACAACTATGTTCCTTTTAAAAAAGAAATGGTATCGGCAAGGATTTCCAGTCAGGATTTAGACCATATCATAGTACTGAGACAGCTCTCATTGGAGTCACAAATGATTTGCTCTTTTCATCCGATCGTGGTTGTATCTCTCTAGTGTTACTCAATCTTAGCGCTGTATTTTGACACTATCGACCACAACATTCTCTTGAATAGACTCAAAAATTATGTTGGCATTAGTGGAATTGCATTAGCATGGTTCATATAACACTTATCTGACCATATCAGTTTGTAGCAGTAAACGAAGAGATGTCATATCAATCACAAGTTCAGTATGGCGTACCACAAGGCTCAGTACAAGGACCGTTGCTGTTCACTCTGTACATGCTACCCTTAGGAGATATCATTAGGAAGCATGAAATCAGTTTTAACACGATGACAACGCAATCCTGAAGTGTCAACTATTCACTCCCCTGTGAAGGCCTCCTTCCCTTTACCTCTGTACAGATAAAACGTTGTAGGGATAATTCCAGTTCACGTGGCTACACGGAAGCGATAAAAAAATTCTGTAATATACATTTTTCAAGGCTTGTACCTTGGAACCTATTTCATGGTTTGCGTTCTCGAGCCACCAGGCACTGTTTTGTGTGAATGAGCGGCCGGATCGCATTAAGGGTTTTCTGTTAGAACGGTGTCTTGCTAGTGCCCCCTAAGTTAATAACTACTGATCGTTGCAATGGAAGTGAATCAATCAAAAATAACTTTTAGCTGGACAATAACTTTATTATAGAGCTGCTGTAAAGCCAAAACAATCTCTGTTACTTTAATTTCCTATTATCACTGTAAAGCCTCTTTGAAACAATCTATATTGTTAAAAGCGCTATATAAATAAAGGTGACTTGACTTGACTGTTATGCTGATGATACTCAGCTCTACATTTCTTCACGCTCTGACGAAACTTACCAATTCACAAAATTAACAGAATGCATAGTTTATATAAAAAACTGGATGACTAGTAATTTCCTACTACTCAATTCTGGGAAAAAACCTGAGATTCAAATTTTTGGACAAAAAACCTCCACATGTAATAACCAAGAATACTGTCTAACACTTGATGGCTGCTCTGTCAAACAAACTTTGTCGTCGGTTAGAAACCTGGGTGTGCTCTTTGATACCAATCTTTCATTTGAAAGTCACGTGTCTGTAAAAAAGCATTCTTCCATCTTCCAAAAATATATTTAAATTCTGTCATATACTTTTAATGAAAAATGCGGAACAGATAGTTAATGCGTTCATGTTCTCAAGGCTAGATTATTGTAATGCTATTATGGGTGGTTGCCCTGCACATTTAATAAACAAACTACAGCTGGTACAAAACGCAACAGCTTCCAGTTCTTACCAGAACCAGGAAGTAATAAAACCTGATGTACTTGTTACATCATTAGAAGAATTGCATCTACGCTAATATTAGTCTCTCTGTTTATCCCAAGCTTTACCGTAGTCGCCCGGATCCAGATCTGATGGACATGCACCTGGACACGACGACAAAGCAGCCCTGAAGTGTCAACTAGTCGCTCCCCTGAGAAGGCCTCCTTCCCTTCCCTTTACCTCTGTACAGATAAAACGTTAACAAAATGATTCCAGTTCGCATGGATCCGTGGAAACAACAAAAAATTCTGTATTATATAGGCCAGATGTAATTTGGCAAATGTCACTTTGTAAAGAAAGACTACACGCCTGTGCACATAATGGTCTATAATCACATGCACATACATACCTATAGGCCTACTCTAAACATAAATAATATGCATATGCATGCCGTCACCGTTTTCACAGATTCACGTTTTTGAAGTTTACACAGAGATTACAACGTTTTCAATTTTTCAAAACTTGCACCTTGGAACCTATTTCAAAGTTTGCGTTCTCGAGCCACCCAACACCATTCTCGTGTAAATGAACGGCCAGAACATATTTAAAATTTTCTGTTTTCAGTTAAAACGGTGTTGTGTAAGCGGCCCCTAAATTAAAGCTGCTGTAAAACCAAAACAATCTCTGTTCCATTTATTTCCTATTATCACTGTAAAGCTGTGCTACCTTACTTTTTAGCCACTTTATGCCGCTATGGTACAAAACTCGACGGCATAATCAGCTGCTGGGCGATTTCCTTGGCGTAACTGTAGCAACTGCAACAAAACATCTCTCCCTCCCGCAGGATATTCAAAAACTTATAGTATTTGCTTAGAGAAATAATCAAATGATGTTCTCAATCGCTCTTCCACACAGCTGACGCCCAATCGAAAGCCAGTTAACAGTGACATCATGACTGAACATATAGTTGAATCTCTAAGAAAGGATTCAGGCTAGTTATCAAATTAGATGGTGCACTGATGCAAAAAAACTCTGCATTTTTCAACTGTGTCATTTGTCAGGGTGGGTAACGTTATACCACAATGCAACACGATTGCATCGCCAGTAGTGGGCACTCGTGCAACGTAAGCAATGACGCACATCCGAGTGAACGAGATGGATGGAAGTTAGCGAGTGAAGGGCATGTCAATTTTGGACTGGAACGCAGCACAGGGCGCCCCCCCCCCCCCCCCCCCCCCCCCCCCCCCCCCCCACACCTATTGATGTTATACGGTGCGAGGACGCGCCTTTGGGAGAGGGCGCACTGTTATATTTTGGTCCTGTTTTTTCCCCTCTAATATATTTGGTTCAGTCCTGTTTCCTAGTTTTCCCCCTCCTCGTTATTCCTCAGTTGTAAAATCTGTCTGTAATCGTCATCATGTCATTCACCTTTTCTCCTTCATTCCTTGTCCTTTCTCGTTTTTGAATTGTGTGTACTGTGATTCCTACGTTCTGTTAAATTAAATTCCTGTTTCCTGTATTCCTCGTCTCCTCGTGCTTCCTACACGACACGTACCGTAACACGTATCAAGTAAAAAAAATGGCCACATTTTATAGGTGTCTTTAACTACTATGTACTTAGACAAAAAATGTGAAATGTAAAACAATGCTATTGCTGCTACTGAGGAGGGATGCAGGTAAGGTTAAGACAGGATTGGTGGTGTGGGTCGGTTTAGGGGTTGGTTAATGGATTTAGGGAAGGGGTCAACAGTGTGTCATTACAGAAATTAATTACAGATGTAATATGCAGACTTTTTAAAAATATAAGTAAAATTAACTAGAACATGTATGTACACAATAAATCCATGCAATACGTGCAAATGATTAATTTAAAGGTAACACTTTATTTTGATGGTCCCATTTGAACATTCCTTTTTTAACTATAAGTAACTTACTACATGCCAACTATCTCTCATTAGAGTATTAGTAGACTGTCTGCTTAATGTCTGCTAACACTTTATTGTGATGGTCCTCTAACAGACAATCTACTAAGTAACTTTTCAAATACATGTAAACTTATTCTAACCCGGTTATTTATACTCTAACACTCTGAGAACAACATACAGCAGATTGTGATTCATATCATGCAGAAGTATATGCCATAAGTCTGCCAATCCTGTGAGAAATTATTGCACCAGCTGTATAAGATAATGGATCACATCCCAAAGTTGCTGTGGGTCATAATGCACTGAAGATGGACAAAAGCAGTTTTTTCAGTCATTTGTCTCACACAGTGGCGGCTCCAGAGATTTTCTGTTGCAGGTGCTATGGGTTCCTCGCGAGCTCTAGATGCCGCCGGGAGATTTGAACTAATTTGCGGCCATCAGTGAGCGGCTATCAATATAAGGGAGACTTGGGATGTCTGCAAACGTTCGCCGGGCGCTGCGTCCATTGGCCAAAGAAGATCGCCAGTTTGGGATGTTTTTTAGACCAAATATATATTTTTAAATTATTATTATAAAAATTACAGACATTTCTTGGGGGTGCTGAGCGGGTGCTATGGCTATTTTAGGGGAGCTAACGTTACAGCACCACCACCACCTAGCTCCCCGTCGCCACCACTCACAACACCCAAGATTAGTCTTTCTGACGTTGCTCAGTCATGAATTTGATCACAATGGATATTTTCTTCATGAAGTATGTGAACATTAGTAGCCATTTATCCTGATGTAATTTTACTCTCTTGATCAAGCTGAAAGGCACTTGCCTGAAGGAATGCATTTGTGTGGTTCAACCCCTGTTTCCTTTAGTCCCTATTAACATGTAACAAGAACCTGTTACAATGTAAAATATTAATCTTATATAACCCCATTCCTAGGCAAAATGTTCTGTTCTGTGCTCCTCCAGTGTTTTGGACACTGAGTGCTGCTTTTACATAGTTTGTGCTGTTTGATAATCGTATGAAACTTCGCAAACTAACAGCAGTAGTAGGCCTAATGAAAAGATTTATTTTGAACTCTGTCATGGAAACTAGCATGTATAAACCGTAATTAAACAATTTAATAATCAAGTAAAAATGAGTTTGTACCTGTATGATATTACGCTGTACACTCATTGGACCAGCGGTTTGGAAAATGGATGAATGGATGATTCAGCTGTGCGTGCGACTCTCACAGTGCGTTGTGGGTATTCTCTAGCCGTCGAGTCCACACCTGAGTTGTAGTCTACACTCGTTATTGTGGTGCATTGTGGGATTGAATGATTGCACTAGATAATGTCCACTATGGTTTAGGACAACACTACAAATGGCTGTCCCCTCAAATATTGCCCTATTTAAGGGTGTAGGGGCGATTTCAGACACAGCCCTGGTCCTGGAGTCTCTCCTAACGAGCTGATGAATTGAATCTGTTGTGTTTGATTATTAAGAGTTGTTGTTCCTCCAGGAACAAGGTTGGGAAAGGTTGCTCTATGACGTTGTAAAAACACCCTTTTGGAAGCTGTATTTGTAAGAGTGTGTATGTTATTTCTGTGTATGCAGTGATTCATCCTCTCTCTCATGGGTCAGCTCTGTCTTTCTGGCAGTCAATCAATCTTCTGTGCTTTGCTGAGTTTTGACTCCTGCCTGCGCAGAGGTTCACAGTTTGATTTGCTCGCTTTAGATTCACATGTTAACCGGTCTGTCCACCCTCTGTGGTTGCTATTTTAGACTGTTTGACTTTCCCTTTGGGATTACTCCTCGATTCACTCTTTTTTGTCCGTTTTTGCCTATCCTGCAAATCCCCGTCAGAATCGAGACTGAGGTCTTGATGTGTCGTGCTACAATTTTAGTTTTTCCTGCAAAAACGTCAATCAAGCCTGATATCTTATTTGATATAATCTGTCCTCATGACATATTTAAGAACGGCTTCCCTCCATAGGGTGTTTTCACTCCTATTTGAGGACTTTAAGCGGTCTCTGCCAAAATTGTCAGTTCCCCAAATGATGTTAGACCCTGTGTGACCAGGACGAGGCCGAGGGACTTGAGAGAACGGCGTGAGGCCGGTGGTGTGAGTGATAATGAACGTCACCTGTGAGACACACCGGTCTCACATCTCTCACGGAGGAGCGGAAGCATAAAAGGAGGAACGACGACGCTGAAGATCGAGAGAGGAATAGGCCTGATTTTATGTTGTGTTTTGTTTCTGTTTTGTTTCAGTCGTCCGCGAGGGGCTGCTGGCGGACACTTTTGTTTTTGTTTTATTTTATGATTAAAATTGTGTAAATGTTCTCCGGTTCCCGCCTGCTTCTTCTCATAACATCTGAACCCCATTACAGACCCCCTAAAGCCTTCTACAAACTGTTTGATTTCAGCAATTCTATAAGATAATTACCACACACTGTACAACTTGGGTATGACATGTATGTAGACTTTACGATGACACCTAATTGACTTCTAGGCTACGACGCAAGTTAGTATAGAAGAACAAATCGTCATCAGCATGAGCTAGTGGTAAACAAATAGAGCAAGGTGAATTTTTCTTTGGCAACTGTGGTTTTTGTGTGCTGAAAAAAATATGTTGTACAAGAAGATCTCTGCGGCCAGCTAAACAAGATTTTCTTCCTTATTTAAATCCCACATTTAAATCCCACATGCCGGTATTCCTTTAGCTCTTTTAGCCTCCATGGTATTTAAGTTTTAGCGCCATGTAGCGTTGATCAATACACCATTTCATGTTGCATTTTTATTGGCTAGTCAGTAGACTTAGGTTGTTGCAACAAATACACTGATCATGATAAATCTCTGACACTGCCAGAATATAATCGCAGGCTATCTTTGGTCGTAAGACCGTGACAAAGACCATCTTTGAACCTCTCTCACTGTACGATGTAGGATCTTTCGTCTGGGATGTTCCAAAATCGTACAGTATACTGGGCATAAAAGGACCCAAAAATTTAAAGCTGTCTGAGTTCAGTTTGTCTATGGGTCCATTTATGATTCAAATGAGCTTTGTTATGGCAGAAGTCCATTAAGGTTTGCCATTAATTGCTGCCATCTTCTGTCGTTTTTTAAAAAAAAACATTTTTTTTACAATGCCTTGTTGATTTGGTAATATTTGGAGAGGGTTGCATTAAACTATCCTCAACATATAAGATGATCAAAGTTCTTTTGATTTAAAAAAAAAATTGAAGTGTGGGGGTGATTTGTAGCTTCTAAATTTAAAGTGTACTATTGTGACACCACACTTAAAGTGGAAAACAAATGAGTCTTGAGTAAGGATTCAGCGCCTTTACTGTTTAGTCATGACACATTTGTGCTCCTTTATTTGATGTTGGAACACACATTTCTCAACCCTGGTCCTAATCAAACACACCTGATTCAACTCATCAGTTCTTCACTAGAGTCTGAAAGACCTGAGCTGGGTGTGTCTGATGAGGAAACATTCAAGTTCCTTCTTTTTGGTTTCCCAACGCATTGAACAAGGCATCACTCACTCTTTTTGATGTCGCCAAATCTTTTAAACTGATGACTAATAAAAAAGTGCATGTTTGGTTGGAAACCAGTAAACTTTTCCAGAAAAAAAAATCACATCCTTGTTGACCATTCTTATACCCTTACTGGTAAAAGATTACCATTCTTGAAAAAAAAGTTTTTATTGTAGACAAACGCATATTGTATTTATAGACAAATCCCCTTCAACTATAACAATTATAACAATTGTATATTGGTAGATAATTCTAAATGCTTTCTGTCCTTTCTTTAATTTCCTTTCAACACAAACTCAATGTTAACAAATAAATTAATGTTAATAGGGTTTAGAAGTAGAGGCTCGTTGAAGTGTTACTCATTTAATGCTCTTCACGCTACTGATTAGAAGAGAAGGAAAGAGAAGAAAAAAGCTTTAAAGCACTCCTTTGGGAAAGTGACATTTCTCTTTTGACTGCTCCCGTTTGACACTGGTTTTACACTGGATGAAATCCAGTGCAATAATTGGTTTTGATGGTCCACTTTAGACATTCTATTAACTGTAAGCAATTTTGTAACAACATGTCAGCTAACTCTTATTAGAGTATCAGTAGAGTGTTATTAAACTGTCAGGTTAGGGTAATAAGATGACACAGTTGCAAAGTGAGTCAGTACTAGAATGTCTAAAGTTGACCATTGAAATAAAGTGTCAACAAATAATTTGATTAAAATTAAGATATTAGTTATTAAAGGGGCTATATGCGTTTTTCTGAAATTTAAACTCGCGACTGACACCTGTGGCCAAAAAACAGAACTGCTCTTCCTTTCTGCTCGCTCTCGCAACGTGCGCTCATACGTGCACACTTCACAAGTCATCTGCTGCAAGGAGGTCAACATTATGTTTACAGAGGTAAGAACAGTCAAATACATATATTGTTTGAGATAAGTGTTCTCTTATCAAAACGTCAAACGCGTAGCTGACAAAGTGATCTGAAACGTTTAACATGAACGCGCTTGACGTCACATCCGCAGACAGCGCGGGAAAAATCCGACCCGACAGAAAATAGGAAAAATAGGATACAGGCTTATAGGTGAACCCACTGTGAGCGGACAAGGTGTCAGTATGCTCAAAAAGAGATGTTTGAGTCATAAATGGTAAAAGAAAAAGGCTATTGTTATGTTTATTTTGGGGAAAAAGTTGCATATAGGCTCTTTAAAATGGGTGCTTGTTTTTTTCATTGAGATTTTTAAAAACAAATATATGTTGGACTTCCATGTGAAAAGACTAATACAGCAAAAAGTATTGGCAAGTCTGTGATTTGCTCTAACATATCACTGATGTATAATTTTTGCTTTGCAAATTAATTCTGGTTTCTTTGACAAAATATAAGAAAAATCCAAGTGCCATCTGCATGTTGTAAAATACAAATGTGTAACGAGTTTGTTATCAATAGAGTATTGATAAAAGCACAAAAAAACTAATATTTTCAGATTTAAAAAAATAGTGCCACGATAATCCACAATCAAAAGAATTTTTTTTTCCCTAAGTTTGTTTTAAATACTTATGCCATTATATTTTAGACTGCAAATTAAGGACTACATTTTAGAGCAAATTCAATCTGAAAAAGAGCCTTTAAAAGAATTAGCTACTCAGTTTGAAGCTCATTCACACTGAACTTTGATCAAGGAAGGAGGGAGAGATGTGGTTTATGAGAGAGTGTGAGATTTAGTTACACTCTAACTCTGAGAGAGAGAGTGAGATAGATAGATAGAGAGAGAGAGTTAGAGAGAGAGTGAGATAGATAGAGAGATAGAGAAGAGAGAGAGAGAGAGATAAAGAGAGAGAGAGATGTCCAGGCAGCTTGAGGGGTTGTGATTGGTTTACTGTGTGAAGCCCGGCCCCAGTCCCAGGCTCCTGTGAGTCCCTCCAGGACAGGCTGAGACCGGTTCTGTATGTGAGTGAGGTTAACATGCTGCTGCTTATGCTCTTCATCCTTCATCTTCATCTTCAGGTGCTTGTCACTGCACCTTCATCCTCCTCTGAGGAAGACGGGAGCAGCGAGAGGGATGATGGGGAACACAGTAAAGGTGAGAATATTCTGCATGTGAGCATAAAATCAGTTATGCATCCATCAGTGTCATTGTGGGTTGTGAATAATCCAAGCTAAATTCTGCTGATCTATGTTTAAGTTCGTTCATTTTCCTGGTTTTCTCCTGCTTTTTAGCAAAGTTCTGCGGTCTTTATTGAAAAGTCAGGGAAGTAAATAAAAACTCTAGAATAGCTAAAACATTCATGTCAAAGAAAAAAGCTTGACCTTTTAATATTTAATTAGTTTAAAGTGTAGTCAAATAGTCATAGTCAAGTAAAAAATATGTATACAAAAATATGAATATGCATATTCAAAAAAAATATGCATACAAAGCCACAGATGTAGCAGTTATTACTGAGAAAAACTATTTATGTGAAATTCGCAAAAACTGCAAATTATGGAAGTGAGATAGTAAATGTTGTCTCCTGCTGACTTCATCATGACTGTTGACTTTGGGAGGTTAATGGCTTTCATCCATGTGTAGCCTACATCTCTCTGAATTTAACACAACAGATGCATTCTGGGACATAGACTGATATAAAAGTTCACCTTGAAGCAATTATCACTTCAACACCAGCATGAACATATAATCAATATTTTCTTTAGCAGACTTGATGTCAATTGTACCTGGAGATCTTTATTGGTTTGTTAACCTGCCGATTATCAAGAGAAGGGTGTGTATTTATTATGGTATGTTGTCAGTTAATGTTTGATTATTGTTATCTTATTGTGAAATAGCTCATGAAGCAAGATGTCATTGATAATGAGTGAATGGAAAAATTAAAAGTGATAATTCAGCAAACAGGAAAGTCCTTCTTCCATGATCACATTGATACAGTAAATCAGAACACTGCAAATATTTAAACTCCTCCATAAAAACAAAGATGCAGTAATGAATGAAGAGAGAACATGTAATCCTCCAAGAAAGTTTTAAAGCTAACCTTTTGTGCTATGAGTTTCGTGAGTGTCGTCACATTCATCACATATTCCTGGATGGTTTGTGGTTTCTTGTGGTTGGAGAGCATTTGGTCTACGTGCCGCTCCGAGTGTACCAGCGTCTCCAACTCATCGCTTCCCGTACAGACATTCTGACACAAACCTGACAAACTAGAACAATCCAAAATAAGAGGGATATTTTTGGGTTTGATCCTGTTCAAAAGTGGCTACCTGCTGGATAATCCCTGTAAGGGAAAGTGTCAGTGAACATGTGCGTGAGAGAGAATGTCTGGTCACATGAGTGAAATCTCCACCGTATTAAATCTGCATCAGTGGTCCAGGAGGTAGTCAGGAATTAAGTTAACTGTACAAATACCGCATCAGAATACAGAAAATGCTGTATATAGGAATACGGGAAAAACAAACAAATGAAGATGCCACATGAATAATAAAGAACTTAAAGGAGTAGTTCACTTTTTAAAAAACTTTTGCTGATAATTTACTCACCCCCATGTCATCCAAGATGTCCATGTCTTTCTTTCTTCAGTCGAAAAGAAATTAAGGTTTTTGATGAAAACATTCTAGGATTTTTCTCCATATAATGGACTTCATTGGGTACCAAACGGTCCAAGGTCCAAATGACAGTTTCAGTGCAGCTTCAAATGGCTTTAAACGACACCAGACGATGCATAAGGGTCTTATCTTGCGAAACGATCGGTCATTTCAAAAATAAATAAAAAAGTTTAAGTTTTATAAGCACAAATGCTCGACTTGCTCTGTTCTGTGATGCACGTTCATGACTCTCCTTACAACTCCTTACGACTCTCTTCGCGTTCGTGACTCTTCGTTCGTTGAATAAACGAAATGACTCGTAAAAAGACTCGTTCAAAATTAACAAATCTTTTTTCGAGTCATTCCGTTTAATCAACGAACGAAATGACTCGGACAAAGATTTGTTCATTTTGATGAACGAGTTCGAACAGGAGAGTCACGAACGTGCATCACAGAACAGAGCAAGGCGAGCATTTGTGCTTATAAAACTTAAACTTTTTTATTTATTTTTGTAATGACCGATCGTTTCGCAAGATAAGACCCTTACGCATCGTCTGGTGTCGTTTAAAGCCATTTGAAGCTGCACTGAAACTGTCATTTGGACCTTGGACCGTTTGGTACCCAATGAAGTCCATTATATGGAGAAAAATCCTAGAATGTTTTCATCAAAAACCTTAATTTCTTTTCGACTGAAGAAAGAAAGACATGGACATCTTGGATGACATGGGGGTGAGTAAATTATCAGCAAAAGTTTTTTAAAAAGGGAACTACTCCTTTAAATAGATTTCCAAAAAGCTATGTGCTACTGTTGTACAAGCACTGTTGAAACATATAGAACTTCATAGACACAAAGTTTGTGCCTAAATTGCATCAAATCTGACAGGTTATTGCTCCGGCCTAGTCATCCGAGAAGAGAAGAGAAGAGAAGAGAAGAGAAGAGATGCTGTAAGAGGAAGTTATTCTGATTCAAGATTACCAGGAACATGAATTTAAATCAATGATGATGTGTAATGATAAATCATTGATATGATTTGTCCATTTTGATTTCATGGTGACTTTAATGTGTCAGTTTCAAAATGAATGACAGCAAATGGCAAACATGGGCAATTAAGATATTTAATGCAATGCGAGAGTGATGTTGTTCTGAATATCAGCATCACGTCAGGTGGTTCTTTGTCTCAGTGTTGTGCATTTAATGCACACATAGCCACGGATTTGTCTTTACGTAAGCTCACAGGAGTTTGATCTAGTGCTGACCACAAAACACTCTGCACACAAAGTCATCATTATGACTTAAACTCTATGATGAGCTGATGAGCAATCTTTCATACCGACTCAGTAAAACATGGCCATGAGTGTTTTGACATCTCTGTTTTTGCAGAAAGAGCATCTGGTTTTTGAAACGCTCAGCAGTGTGGCCTTTTTTTGCTGTGGCTTGAGCGTTGAATTTGTTTAATGCATATCAGGTTCAGCGGTCACCTTAGCATCAGGCGTCTGTCCTGGAGCACATAATGCTCACATTGACTGTGCTGAATGAAGGAGGGATTGTGTGAGTGTGCTGATGTGTGTGAATAAGGAAAAGATACTGTCTTTCTGCTCACAATGACCAAACCTGTTCTAACAGTTTTTCTTCTACCTGGGCCTGGATTGCTCTGGAAGGACTCAAATAATTGTCCAAAGACTACTAATTTCTAGTAGTGCATTAGTATATTGCAGTAATAGCTGATATTATTACTGTTTCTCATAGTATTATATACACTAAAGGTAGGTTGAAAGTTTGAGTCTTCTGAGTCTTCTTCATGTATTTGCAGTGATCAAAAGTTATCAAAAGCATTTTGATTGTATTTTAAGATGAACATTTACTGGACTGAAGCAACTCAGGTTTACTTGATTATGCAGGAAACATTTTATAGAAAAATCTTGAGCAACAAATATGATCATCAGGCTTTCGGGGAAGGTTTATCTGTTCATCTCTCAATCATCGTTGTATTGCATTGCATTATATGTTTTAAAACTAGAGCTTTGATTATTAAACTAAGCCTTGAAATATCATCTTACTTAGACATATTATTGACAGATATAGAGTGACGAGTCTGATGACTGTTTTTTTATGCATTAAGTATCTGCTATACTGTTATAAAGATATTATGGATGTACATTACAAGCATCAGAATTTCCTTACTTTTTTGGCCATGTAAATATCAGCATCTGCAGCAAACTGCATATTTTTAACTGCATATTTTCCCTCTGAATAAAGTTTTTTTTCCCTCGATTATGAGCTCCATATTCTCACTATATCATAAAAGTCTGATGTATCAAATATGAGTTTCAACAAAAAACACGGATGCAATTTTTAAAATAGGTTTTTATACAATATTTAGTCTAAAGATTCATTAAAAAGGTCAATTTCAAAAACTTTATTTGTCAGGCTTTACAGGGTTAAACATATTAATGGATATTTTGATGACTCCTAATTAAAACAAATCCTACTGTACCTACAGTCAACGCTATAACTTAAAAGCATTATAATTCTGCAACCCTGATCAAGGAAGTTAAAATTTAGCATATAGACTATAAGTTTCACATATTTGATATACACATGCAGGGTGTATTTGGCTCTGTTTAAAGAGTCTGCAAGGAATCATATTTAATATTTAGAATTTAATTAATGAATTTACGTACGTGTTTTCCACCTAGTATCCGCTCTAGTGTTGTTATTATTTTTATTGACAGTGCTAGTAGTGCTACTATGACTTATTTTCAGTGATGAACAATATGTGCAAAAATCACTAGCTATACCAGCAAATAAGACAAAAATGATAACACACACACACACACACACACACACACACACACACACACACACACACACACACGCGCGCGCACGCACATTTTTAACAGTCAAGCTTTTCAAGAAAGTCTTTCTTTCCTGACATAATCTCTTTCCATTCTTCACAGGTTCTTCTCATCAGCACCAGTGGGGTTACCATGGTAAATATATGTACTATAACTGCCCACAATAACTTTTTTCCTTTCCTTTTCCTTTAAATAACTTTTAAGAGTTTTCCTTATGGTTTTGGACCTAGCTGAATTTCAAACTTACTAGCAGACTTTAGTTACAGTACTTTAATGAGTCATGACCCAGTAACACTGTAATATATAACAGTCTACAGTGAGTGAAGGGAATCGTAATTTATATTATTTTGTTTAGAAATTTTGTAGCATGTAGTTAATTTTGTAGTTATTTCATTATATTAAAGACTAGATATTTTGATCAAGTCATTTCATAACAAATGAAAAATGTAATTACAATCAAATCAGGTCAACATGGAATCACGCTACTAGTAAGTGACGTTTACTCACACTTACTAAGACTAAATAAAGAGTGAATAAAAAACATATTTAAACATATCTGAATAATGGAACCGAATGAGAGAAACCAGGTCCAACACATTGACTATGGGATGTCTCCCTCTGTCACACTGAAGACGTGTCCTCCTGCTGTTTACGCTGTGTCACACGGGAAGCTCATCTCATTAGTTTGACAAAACATCTTTAAAAAAAACACAACAAAAAACAAGTAAAAACAAAATGTCTTTTTTTTCTCTGAAAGATTAGTTAGTTTGAAGATTAATTACAGTAATTTTTACTCTGTGTGATTTTTTTGCCTCTTTATGTAGTCAGTGTCAGAAACACGGTAAACTGTATGTCCTTTCACAACCTGTGTTTCCATCATGAACATTAAGCACTGAAACTAAGCGTTTCAGTTCATTGTTTTCTGTGTTTCTCTTGAATGTGAGCACTGTAAGCAAGGTGTTCAGGCTAAGCTTGCAGTAGCTACTCAAGTTCTTAGCAATATATTATGCCAATACTTTACTGTTTGCTGCTTTTATTCATGTTTCTTTGTCCTTTGTCACTTTCAGTTATTTATCAATTATTCAGTTGGTTTAATGTTTGTAGACCTATTTGTTGAACTTAACAGGATTTAATCTGGTAGCATTGTGCCACTTTATTCATTTGTGAATGATAAGCATTTTCATTTTTGAAATGTATGAACTGCTTGTTTATTACACCTGTATCGCACACTAGTCACCCACCTGTATCGCACACTAATCACCCACCTGTATGGCACACTAGTCACCCACCTGTATCGCACACTAGTCACCCACCTGTATGGCACACTAATCACCCACCTGTATCGCACACTAGTCACCCACCTGTATCGCTCACTAGTCACCCACCTGTATCGCACACTAGTCACCCACCTGTATCGCACACTAGTCACCCACCTGTATCACTCACTAGTCACCCACCTGTATCGCTCACTAGTCACCCACCTGTATCGCACACTAGTCACCCACCTGTATGGCACACTAGTCACCCACCTGTATCGCACACTAGTCACCCACCTGTATGGCACACTAATCACCCACCTGTATCGCACACTAGTCACCCACCTGTATCGCTCACTAGTCACCCACCTGTATCGCACACTAGTCACCCACCTGTATCGCACACTAGTCACCCACCTGTATCACTCACTAGTCACCCACCTGTATCGCACACTAGTCACCCACCTGTATCGCTCACTAGTCACCCACCTGTATCGCACACTAATCACCCACCTGTATGGCACACTAGTCACCCATCTGTATCGCACACTAGTCACCCACCTGTATGGCACACTAATCACCCACCTGTATCGCACACTAGTCACCCACCTGTATCGCTCACTAGTCACCCACCTGTATCGCACACTAGTCACCCACCTGTATCGCACACTAGCCACCCACCTGTATCACTCACTAGTCACCCACCTGTATCGCTCACTAGTCACCCACCTGTATCGCACACTAATCACCCACCTGTATCGCTCACTAGTCACCCACCTGTATCGCTCACTAGTCACCCACCTGTATCGCACACTAGTCACCCACCTGTATCACACACTAGTCACCCACCTGTATCGCACACTAGTCACCCACCTGTATCGCACACTAGTCACCCCCCACCTGTATCGCACACTAGTCACCCACCTGTATCGCACACTAGTCACCCTCCTGTATCGCACACTAGTCACCCACCTGTATCGCACACTAGTCACCCACCTGTATCGCACACTAGTCACCCCCCACCTGTATCGCACACTAGTCACCCTCCTGTATCGCACACTAGTCACCCACCTGTATCGCACACTAGTCACCCACCTGTATCACACACTAGTCACCCACCTGTATCGCACACTAGTCACCCACCTGTATTGCTCACTAGTCACCCACCTGTATCGCTCACTAGTCACCCACCTGTATCGCACACTAGTCACCCACCTGTATCGCTCACTAGTCACCCACCTGTATCGCACACTAGTCACCCACCTGTATCGCACACTAGTCACCCACCTGTATCGCACACTAGTCAACCACCTGTATCGCACACTAGTCACCCCCCACCTGTATCGCACACTAGTCACCCACCTGTATCGCACACTAGTCACCCACCTGTATCGCTCACTAGTCACCCACCTGTATCGCACACTAGTCACCCACCTGTATCACACACTAGTCACCCACCTGTATCACTCACTAGTCACCCACCTGTATCGCACACTAGTCACCCACCTGTATCGCACACTAGTCACCCACCTGTATCGCACACTAGTCACCCTCCTGTATCGCACACTAGTCACCCACCTGTATCACACACTAGTCACCCACCTGTATCGCACACTAGTCACCCACCTATATCACACACTAGTCACCCACCTGTATCACACACTAGTCACCCACCTGTATCGCACACTAGTCACCCACCTGTATCGCTCACTAGTCACCCACCTGTATCGCTCACTAGTCACCCACCTGTATCGCACACTAGTCACCCACCTGTATCGCACACTAGTCACCCACCTGTATCGCTCATAAAGCGAACGAAAGAGCAATTTCCCAAAGTCAGTGTTTTGTACTAAATAAACCACATGAACGAGAACCTTAAAAGATTAGTTCACTTCAGTATTAAAATTTCCTCATAATTTCCTCACCCCCACGCCATCCAAGATGTTCGTGTCTTTTTTTCTTCATTCGAAAAGAAATGTTTTTTGAGGAAAACATTCCAGAATTTTTCTCCATAGTGACTTCAATGGGCTCCAACGGGTTGAAGGTCCAAATGTGAGTTTCAATGCAGCGTCAAAGTCTCGACATGATCCCAGCCGAGGAATAAGAGTCTTATCTAGACAAACCATCAGTCATTTTCTAAAACATTTATATAATTTTTAACCATAAATGTTTGTCTTTGCAAAGAAATCCTGTGTCCTGAAGAAGCTTTATCTATTACTAGTGCTTTTTTGTATTTAGTCCAATACATTTGAAAAATACTGCTATTTGTCATCAGTCTCTAAACTTTTAAATAAAGTGATATTGTTCAGGCTGTTATTAATGATTTTCATTGTCTCAGATCAGGACACATGGTCATCTGTGTTTGAAAACTGCAGTGGAAAGTCTCAGTCTCCAGTCAACATAGACACCCATAAGGTTTCCTATGACCCCAGACTCCCTCCCATTAAACTGGAGGGTTATGATCTCACCGGCTCCCCCGCTCTCACACTCATCAACAATGGACACACATGTAAGTCAAGGCTCCGTCACTCCAAACAAAAGAGTTTCAGCACGGACAAATGTCACATGTGGAACTATATTCACACCGGTACAAAACATCTCTGGAATTAAAAACAGGGACGTTTTATTTCAGCTGTCAATATATCAATGAATTAAAAAATCTCCTGTATATCTCCTATATATCCAAATATCTCCTGTGGAACAAACATTAAGATAATGAAACAGTGTGTTATAAGTATGTTGCTGCTCAACAAACAATAAGTTTATAGTAAGTAACCTAAATTTTAAACATGATATTGCAAGTTACTTTGTGTATTTTTGCTTCACCAAAACTTGTTTAAAATGAAGTCAAAGCAATTGTTGCATCACTGAGCAAAACACAATAGCTACGTTTCGTTTCAAAATGAAAAAACAGTTGAGTGAATGTATCAATGACTGTTACATGTTTCGTTCCTGAATCAGTGTTGATCAAATTTGTTGAGGGAATAATTTAGTCAAAATTCACTCATAAAGAAGGTCACTTGTTGCCAGTTGAATATTTTTACAGCTAGAGGAACAAAAGTTAAACGTTTAGCTTTAAATAATACTTACAAATACAAATACACTTAATGGACTTTACTTTATTTATTTACCAGTTGTTTTGCTGTTGATTTTGAAAGATTAAATTTCACCAAATAAAAAGCTGTCAAATGGGGATAAATCATTCATAAAACAGTTGCTTGAAATTATTTTTTGATACTTTTAAAAAACATTTTAATTTAATTTTGTGTTTAAAAAGGAAAGTAAATAATGATATAAAGTGTGACACTTTTGCCCTCGGTTGAAACCAGACTATTCTTCTGATTTGTTTCACTTCTTTGTATTGCTTTTGGTGTGAAAAGTCCACCATTTCACTGGCATATGTTGATTGTAAATCTGAATCTGAAATGCATGTTTTCATGTTCTTCTGTCAGTGCAGCTGAGCCTGCCGAGCAGCATGCGCATCGTGAGGGGATTTGATCACGTTTACGTCGCAGCCCAGCTTCACTTTCACTGGGGAACTACAGAGGTCCCTGGTTCAGAGCACACCGTAGATAACGTACATTTCCCTGCGGAGGTGAGCAGAGATGGAGGCCGTTTAATGGTCTCTATAAAATTATAGCCGCTTTCACACATGCAGCCTTTTCTGGAAAACTACAATGACCTTTTATCGTTTAGAGATCATGTTGAGAAGTGTAGACACACTGAGAAATAATACTGGTAAATCACTTCTGGCTTTTACGGGGGTGAGAAGGGATGCTCTGTGTGAACAAAGCTTACCAGTTGGAGTACTTATGAGGTCAGGACTGCTTTAGGCCAATCATAAAGTTTCCATATGGATATATGACATACACTATTACTGTTTTACACAGGTAGTGAAACTGAAGTGTTTTGCTCATTTGGGCATGTGAAGACATTTTCCACTGTTTGTAATGCGTTCACTGAAACGACAGAAAGCTGCTGTTTGTGTGAACAGCAGATAGTAGGCCTACATTTAACAGAAAAGGCAATCCAGCAATTTTAAGGCGTGAATTTTAATGTGTTAAAGTGGCTAATGTAAAGCAACAGGCAATAAGAGCAAATATCATGGCATTAATTGTTTTCCGTATGGAATTCCCAAACTGATCTCATGAGAAAACATAACTATTGAACAAGGTGATGATATCATATGAATTTATATGATGTGATCCATATGGGAAAAAAAAATTCTTCATAAATGTAAGCGTGAAGCTCCAGCCCTATAACCAGTCAATGCTGTATGTAGATCAAACAAAAATATGTAAATAGAATGATGAATTTGTGTGGATTAGCCATCAATTCACCAAAACTTAAAACAGTTATGAATTGCCATGAGATTGTGCCCACTGTCTATTTTTTATTATTATTAATAGAATGTGTTTTAAATATGTATTTTTGTTCAACATTTATTCAACTAATTTGCTGTTTTAGAATAAAATTTCATTTTCGAATTAAAAGTTAGGAAAAGAAGTTGATGCAGATTGGTGTAAAACTAATTTTGATCTAGTAAATTTGATTAACAAATTAATTGCATGTACAAAATTTTAAATGAATGCCATATTTTCTATAGTTTTCTAACCACCACACTTACTGTTACAGTTCACACATCTAGCAAATGCATTATTTTTTTGCTTGGAGTTTAGAATTTTGAGATAATTTAAAGGTGTAAAAACAAAAAAACACTGACTTACAGATGTTAATTCTAAAAGAGTTTCCACATCCCTAGTCTCCCCTATATCTCAGCTTTCTTTAACAAATTATTCCATCATTAAGTCAATTTCTCCCTAAAAATCAACATAGAAAAAGTCTGCAGATTCTTTCTTTCCTAATCATGTGATTACAAACATTGCAAATAACGTGTAGCATATTGCATAATACTACGTTACGACAATTTCCCCATTTCCCCAGATCCACGTGGTTCATTATAACTCCAAATATGCAAATCTGATTGAGGCTGCTAGTAAAGCTGATGGATTGGCAGTGTTAGGAGGATTCATAGGTGTAAGTCTTTCGACTAAAAGCTTTCTAAGTTTTCTAAAAGTTTTTGTAAAGTTTTCTAAGCAGCAGAATGTGGTTTGATTAATACCAATAACGTCTTTGCAATGTGTTTGTTAATATTTTCTTTTGACTTTTTCCTCAACAGATTGGCCTGCATGAAAATGACAACTATGAAAAGATCCTGTCTGCTTTAACAGACATCAGCATAGAAGGTAAGAAACTGGAACTAATGCCACATTTATACTGAAAAGGTGGGACAGAAATGCTCCTGAAATGGCCTTTAGATGGACTGTTTAATGCTGCTCAGAATTGACACACATCACACTTAAATTACAACTGTATTCAGAGCAGGCATCATTCGGGCCCAAGCCCTAAGGGGCGAAAACATTATTTTCAACCAAAAAAACACTTGAAACTTTGCACACACATTGGCTCTGCAGCGCACCCTTTTATATTGACTATTTTGAGTCAAAGTTATAGCGCCACCAACTGGCAGCAGGAAGTGTGCCACATTCAAAATGCTTTGAAATCACCCTCTTATTTTTTAAACTCTGTCAGAATAATGTCAAGACACAGCAGATATACAGCTGTGAAAGGATTCTTGATATCTTGAATACAGTTGTCATGGCAACGTGTCAAACTTTGTGTTTTTCGTGTTTTTGAGACAGAGTTGTCAGTCTGTAGACCTTAAAAATGGGCGTGTTAGAGGGGCTCAGTAGTGCCACCTTTTGACAAAAGTGTGTGTGTGTGTTGGGGGGGGGGGTAGTTTTACCTACAGTCACCAAACTCGGTTCATATATTGTTCTCATCAAACCAGACAACTTTCTAATTTACAGTCATTAGCTCTGACCAACAGGAAGTCAGATATTCTGTACATTTTATAATGTGGATTTCTAAATTTTTAACTACTGCTCCAAAGGGCTTCATACGATTCACACCAAACTTTCTCAACATGATGCCAATATATTGGAGATGCTAAATTGTGAACGGGTATTGGATATCTTAAACGGCGTTACCACAGCAAGGGATTAAATTATGGACAAAAATGGGAAACTGGAAGAGTCTCATTTCTTCTAAATAATAAAATATACACCATTGATTTCTATATGAAATAATACAAATAAAAAGTAAAAAACATTGTATTTTTTTATATCCAATATGATTACTGCAGGTTAAAAATATGCAGATTTCGTGCTATCTGGTTTAAATAAATAAATAAATTAAGGCCTATTTATAAACAGGGTTGAGAAAAGCCTTGTTGCTGAGAACAGAGTTTTCAGACATACTTTTATTAGCTATTGGATTTGGATATACTGTATATTTAGACATGACCAAAGACTACTTTCTGTCACAGTTTAGAATTTATTTTTGTTTAAAATTTTGTTGAATTTTCTGGCTCAGCTAACTGGTAAACAGTCTCCAACTGATCCTTTTATCTTATTCTGCCTCTGTGTGTGTGTGTGTGTGTGTGTGTGTGTGTGTGTGCGTGCGTGCGTGCGTGTGTGTGTGTGTGTGTGTGTGTGTGTGTGTGTGTGTGTGTGTGTGTGTGTGTGTGTGTGTCAGTCAGTCTATTTTATACTGTGTGGCAGTTGGGGTTCATGGTCATAGTGGCACCAGCTGCTGCAGTAAATATGGCATATATACAGTTGATAGTTGATATTGACATAGTTCTTTTATATTTACACACTTTAAATGCACATTGCCCGTCTTCGCTGCTTGCAGCTTTAGTTTAGTTTGGCTTTTATGTGGCATTGTGTCTTCACACTGAATTCTGAGCAGGCACAGAGCAGCCTTAACTTGACTGTGTGAAGATGCCTTAATATCTGTTAACAAAGAAAAGCATTGCTGATGTTTCTGGACCAAGTGGAGATGTATTATCGTCTAACCTGATCTAATGGTCTTTTTGTCAGAGTCAAACACTGAGATTCCTGGTTTTAATGTGCGCCATCTTCTGCCAAACAGCCTGGAGGGGTTTTATAGGTACGATGGGTCCCTGACGACCCCTCCGTGCTTTCAGACGGTCAGCTGGACTCTGTTCAATGACTCGATCAGAGTGTCAAGAAGACAGGTCAGGCTATTCTCACAACCTTGTCAGAAACACATGAAAGGACATTTATATGGCATTTTATTGCATAACTCATCCAAATCACTGCGTTCTTCTTTCTTCTGCTAGCTAGCGGCATTGGAGGACTCGTTGAAAACTGAACACAACAAGCTTCTGTCCAAAAATTTCAGGGCGCCACAACTTCTGCACGGGAGAAAAGTGCTGACATCTTTCCACCCGCTATCCACTACGGGAAGTATGTACAATGTACACTTTTAGATCTGTGTTACATAAAAAATGTAGATTAGTCTATAAATTCAAAAAGTAAGACTGATTAATCGCCAGTGGGACACTAGTTCTTAAGACACAGTCGTAACTTACCTGATTTTTTTCACAACTAACATTGGCCCCTAGAAGTATTTGAAGTCTTATTTATGAAAAAGGCTGAATATATTTATATTAGAAAAAAGCTACATGATCAAATTCAGCATATGATGCGTTGTAATGATTTTGTACATACATATTGTTCTGCAAAACTCTTGGCGACTGGGTTTTTGCTGTTATTGGGGTTGGAGTAGGGTTAGGGTTCATTCAAGTCAAGTCCAGTCACCTTTATTTATATAGCGCTTTTTACAATACAGTTTGTTTCAAAGCAGAGATCTTAACAGAGATAACAGGAAAATAATCTTGTAATAATATTGTTAAATATAAAATTAAGTGTCACTAAGCAAGCCAAAAGCCAATGGCGACAAAGTCGAAGAAAGGCGAAAAAGGCGAATTACAGTAGTGTCATTACATGTGATTACATGCAAGTGCTTTGAATTTATGTACGATTTATGTACACAAGTGATTAAAAACACCTAATATTAAGTGGCTCTATAGCGTTGTATCTTTTTGAACCCAACAAACATCTCTTGGTTTAATATTATTTCAAGAAATATTCAGTAATGCCATTGATTTAACTACACTGACTATCAGATGAGAACAAATTTTGAATTGAAGTGAGCTGGAAAATTACACCAATTTTGCAACATCAACACAGTTATTGAACTGAAACGAATCCACATCGAACTAAACTGAGCTGAATAATAATACTATTATCTTCTGCAGAGCTGCTTTACAGCAGAAATTAAATAAAATTTACAACATTAACACTCTTATTTTCCTGTTTTTTTACTATGAAGCTACTTTGAAACAATCTGTGTTGTATAAAGCGTTCTAGAAATAAACTTGACTAGGCTTGTAGGTTTAGTAATACTTAGTGAGGCCACTGTAGATAATAAATCATACAACATACATTGTGCTGGATTTGGCTGATATATGATTCTGTCAAATAACACATATGATTCGTAATCACATTTATCAGTGTATGTGGATTAAGTGTTGTTTTTCACAGAGGCCGGAGAAGCTCCACGGCCTGAAACACAAGACAACAATGTAATGAAAACTAGTGGAACCGAATGTAAGAATCCATCATTTACTGTAATGTGTAATGCAAACATGATTACAAATCAACTGGAGACAATTTGCTGTTTGTTGACAGGGCACATTCTGGCCATTACGTTTGGCGTTCTCTTCGCCATCACATTGCTGGTCTTCTCCATGTACACATATCGACAGCAGAAAAAGCACTCAAAGTATGTTCATGCACATCTTATTCATCACCACCTAATTTAAGACTTATGTTTTTTTTTAATAACTTTTACTGCTCTCTGCTTTTTGGACTTTACATGCTTCTCTCTGTCTCTCTACAGGTTTAAAAAAGACTCCAAGCAAAATGTTATTTATAAACCAGCTGCCAAAGACATAGATCAAACCTCTGTTACCGTAACATGAGACACATTTATTCTGAAACTTTTGTGTCTTGTTTGTTTGTTGAGGAATGAGTCTTGAACGTGAGATTTTGGAATGAATTACCCAGACAAAATCTGGTTTGCAAATTAGTAGAAGCGACTGTCTGTGATTAATCTTATAATTATGTTGTATAGTCGTATGTTGTGGTATGTTGTAGCTATGTCACTATATGTGTCGGGATATTTTTAACATACACTCTTAAAATAAAGGTTCCAAAAGGGGTTTTTGCAGTGATGCCAAAGAAGAACTAATGGAATGGAAATATTCCATGGATGTTAAAGGTTCTTTATGGAACTACAGATGGCAATAAAGAACCTTCATTTTAAGAATGTAAATGTCTAATATTGAAGGTTTTTTTTATTCATTTAGCTTTTTCTTCCAAAATGTTTGAATTTAGGAAATTAATCAGATCATAATTAATATCAAGTAAATAATATTTCATTCATCCACCCACGAAATGTATTGTGGTATTTTAAGCTTCTAAAGTCCCAGCCTACATTCACACAACCCAGACAGTGACTACTGCCTTCTGAGAGTGGACCACAAACTATGATTCACTCATTATATGCTGCGAATTTCCACACAGTCTTATGTGAAGCTGCTTGATGATTCCTGTAAGCACCAGTATTGCTTAAGATGATTAAACTTTGACATAGAAAGCTCTTCCTGTTTCTCATTTAAAGTCCATGAGTTACATTATATATGTTAAATGTATAGACAGTTATGACTGGTCATGTAAAGCATTTGTGTGTATTTCAACACAACTGTGTTGAAGACTGAATAATTATGCAATCTAAAGCACTGGGGAGGTCACAGGGTCATTTATATATTGACAGAAGGGCAGAGGTCACATGACTCTGAGATCCTAACGTGTCAAAGCAGCAAATATCAGTAACACTTTACTAAGTTAAGTTAATGCAATAGCTGCCATGAAACAGCAGTGCTTTGCATTTACCAATCTTGGTTAATGTCAGTTTCTACACAGAGTAGTTTCCAAAAGTGATGTCCGGCGGGGATATTTGCTCTTAAAGATCCTAAAAGCTTGATTAAACCATCAAAATGGGAGGAATATATATATATATATGTGTGTGTGTGTGTGTGTATATGTATATGTATATATAAATATATATATATATATATATATATATATATATATATATATATATATATATATATATCTTATATGATGAACACTAAACTTGGTTAAGGTCAAATAGTCAAACAACAACTAGGTTTTTTATGCAAAAAAACAAAACAAAAAAGCATAGAAAAACAAAAAGCTTACAGGAAAAAAAAACACAGTGACTACAACATAAGTTATCAATATTTAGCAGTTTTTTTGTTTTTGCTGACAAAACTTATGTCGGAATAATTTCTCATGTTTCATTGCGTTATCACATATAGAACTATTGACTTAAAAAATCTTTAATAAATTTTTTAATACAGTCCAAACATCACCTTATGCATTCAGTTTAGATCTACGATTCACATAAATGTGCACCATATCTGCCTGGGTAAATATTTCACTTCCCCCCAAATAACTGACTCCATGAAATGATTAACAGGGTCTTTTTTAATCTTTTTGTGTTTTTATAATCAATCAATCAATGAACCGCAATCTGATTCCCTGGCACATCATATTCTTAGAAACATTATAAAGCAGCATTAAAATGTTACATAATTACAATAAGTCTTTTTGTAATTGAAATTCAGTAAAGCACCGAGTTATTGTCTCTCAATATACAGAACAGACCATGAAGAGAGATCCACGTCTTAACACTGGATGCCAAATGTAGAGCAGAAACAGCTTGCGACACACACACAGAGGATGAGTACAGGAAGTAATACATGGACACACAGAAGCACAGTGGTTAAAGAAGCAGCATCCAGAGAAACACACTGAGCGCTGTGTGTGCTGAATGTGCTTTAAGGCTGGAAACTTCTGATGTGTCAGTTAATACTGTGATGATGTTCGTGAGCTGGGTTAGGAATTAACGCTGTGTGTGTACCGGTAAGTCACTGAGATGACGAGTGTGAGATCTTCATCCAAGTCTCGATAACTCAACAGCTCGTGATGACAACACTATCCACTTCTGAAGCGCTTAATGAACAGAAAAGACCCGGGAATATCCAGATGTTGCTTCCCGCCCATGAGTGTGAAGGTTGCATTCAATTGTCAGAAATAGATTGTAAATGAGGTTTAGCTGCTTTCTTACTGAGCTACAAACAAATGGTGGTTACACTTTATTTTAATGTGTCCTTGTTACTATAGCATACCGAGTAATAAGAAATAGCGTACTTCATATAGGGTTAGTTGTGTGTAGTTATGCATTATTTACTGTTATTACAATAGTAAGTACAATGTGTGTAACGAGGACACTGTAAAAAAAGTGTTACCCATATGACTTTAATTCAACTTTGAAGACAAATGATGGTTACACTTTGTTAAGGTGTCCGTGTTTAATATATGGGTGCAGTTATTGTAATTACAGTAATACTCTACACAATAAGGTATATTAGTTAACATTAGTTTAAATTACATAAACTAAAAATGAACAATACTTCGACAGCATTTATTAATATTAGTTAACTTTAGTTTCAACATTTACTTATACGTTATTCAAATCAAAGGTTGTATTTGTTAATGCACTGTGAACTCACATGAACAGCTGGATTATTTTTTAATTTACTTACATTAACAAAGATTAATAAATACTGTAACAAATGTATTGCTCATTGTTAGTTCATACACTAACGAATAAACCTTATTCTAAAGTGTTACTGTAATTACTATAAGTACAAAGTATGTACATGGGGAACAGGACTGTGAAAGGAGTGCTCCCGGATTTGGTTTAGGTTTAGTTGCATGAAATTATGGCTAATGCTTCATTTTACAGTACGTTAACTTAGGTAAGTACACTGTAAGTACACGTAAGAAAGTACTGGGTAATAATGCTTAATTATACAGTGCGTTAACTTACGTGTACTTACAGTGTAGGCTACATACCTAAGAAAGTACTGGGTAATATAAGGTAAGTACATGGGTTAAGGTTAGGTTTAGGGGTAGGTTCAGGGTTAGTACCTAGTTATTACCCAGTTATTGTAATTACTATAATACGTACATAGTATGTACATGGGGAACAGGACTGTAAAAGGAAGCTTTACCAAATTATGCATATGCAAATTTCAAGTTATTACTACATTAAATCCATTTAACAAGGACAGTGTTAAATAAAGTGTTACCAGAATGACTTTTGAAACTGTGTAATTATGTTGTTTTTGAACAGATCGATGCCTGGTCGTCAGAGACATTTATTCAGTTTGAGAACAGCATAAAAGTTAAATGTTCTCATTATGCATTAATTTGTCACAACACAATGAATGTGCTCCTTCAATGCCAGTAAATGGAAATGATCTTGACTAATAATAATAATGATAATGATGATTACATGAGTGAAAGCGGTGCTGTTTCGACCACTTCCTCGTCCTAACAGTGGCTCTACAATAAGGCTTCATTCAAAATGTAAAGGAAATCAATTAAGAAAACTCAAAATCACAAACATTCACAAGAAGAACCAGAGAATGTTGCTTTTAAAACAAAATAATATTAAAGATCTGTCTGATTGATTGCATGGAGATCAAGCTATATACAGTGTTTGCGTGAGAGTCCATGTCCCGTCTGAGATGCTGATGTGTGTCTGGATCTCCTCAGGGTTCAGATCCGCTGATATGCTCTTCTCTCACACACACACACACACACACACACACTCCTGTCGTTCAGTCGACCTCTCCTCTTGTCCTGGATCTCACTGTGAAGTTTCCCCTTCAGCTTTCCTGCCTGCACACACACAGCCCACGCACACACTATTAGACAAACGGGACGCTATCAAGGGCACGGGATGGTGTGACCGCACTGATCATGATTATATTGGCTTTTGGCTTGTTTAGTTGGGGACACTTAATATTCAACAATAATATTGATCTGTCTGCATTGACACCATTATAATGTGAACTGATCTGAGCTCGACGATGACATCACTGTTTTATAACTAAATTGATAACTTTTTTACTACAGAAAGCTTACTTAAGCTGGACTATGACGCCATTTTCTTCTAGATCTGCTGTACATCAGAAACAAACTTTGTTGCATTATTTTCCTGTTATCTCTGTAAAGCTGCTTTGAAACAATCTGCATTGTAAAAAGTGCTATATAAATAAAAGGTGACTTGATTTGATCAGTGGGAGGACTGAGTCCGAAATTTTCGCACTTTAAAAAATAAATATGACTTCACGTTGTGTCAATCACGTTTGCACACTGGCTCTGAAACTTTCGATGATTATGGCTTACAGCTTATGAAAACCCCAAATTCTAAATCTCAGAAAATACAGAAATGTCAGCCCTCTGAAAAGTATAATCATGCATATGTATATAGTTATATATACTATTAGTTTCACCTTTTAATTTGAATTACTGAAATACATAAATTGTTGCACGATATTCAAATTTTTTGAGTTTCACCTGTGTATGTATATATATATATATAAATAAATAAATAAAACGCATATATACATACAAACACACACATTTTAAACTTTTTTGTTTGATGTTAATTATTTGACAGCATCATTTTAAAGGCATTTACAAGACAGGAATAATTACTGCTGCTGCGAGTTTGAGAACCAACTGTAGAAAATATCTCACTATATCAATGTATATCAAAGTAAATCAACTGAATTTGAACAATTTTTATAGGTTCACAGAGAGCTCAAAAGAAAACATGCAAGCTTAATCAGTTTAAAAGCTCTCTCTCTCTATGCATGTATGAATATACAATATGCATGTATGGGATATACATTTATATATATATATATATATATATATATATATATATATATATATATATATATACACACACACACACACTGCATTTTAAATCAACGCCAATACATGCGTATAAATACAAGCTTCAGTTTAATATTAAAGCGATAGTTCAAGTTCACCAAAAAAAAAATAATTAGCCCATGATTTATTCACCCTAATGTCATCCTAGGTGCATATGACTTTCTTCTTTCAGCCAAATATAAAAAAATATCCTGGCTCTTTCAAGCTTTATAATGGGAGTGAATGGAGGATGAGAATTTGAAGCCCAAACAGATGCATCCATCCATCATAAAAGACACGGCTCCAGGGGGTTATTAAAGGCCTTCTGAAGCGAAGCGATTGTGTAAGAAAAATATCCATATTTATAACTTTATCAACCAAAATAACTAGCTTCCGGCAGACAGCCGTACGCATCTATTTACGGTGGAAGACTAACCCCTGACCCAACGCATGACGCAACGATGAACGCAGAAGCACAGAGGAAAGAGCAAAATAAAACACCAGTCACGAATTAGAAGTCTAAAAACAGAATTATTAATGGAGAAATGTGGGAGGAGCTTGAGCTTGTTGCCCAGCCATATTTCTGAACCACGAGAGGGGTTCAAAGCTTACGCTAGTCATGCATGCGTCACGTGTTAAGGCTGTGTTAATACTTCACGTGTTAATACTTCTGCGTCAGACCTACGCCGGAGCCTCTACTACGATGTAGACTACGCATTGGTTTTCATTTATACTTCTGCGTCGTTGTCCGCGTTGACGTGCTATTACACATGCAAAGGGGCGTGTGCAACCCGAGGGAGGGGTTCTAGCAGACCATTTACAGCGCTTGCGTCCGCGTAGAATTAACGCATTGTCACATTTTTGGAGAGGTGCACGTCCGGGTACGCCGAAGGGCTACACACAGCCTACGGCGTAGCTACGGCGTGAGTTCAACGCAGAAGTATAAATTGGGCTTTACTCTTTTGCCGTAAGTCGAGTTGCGTAGGCTGTCTGCCGGAAGCTAGTTATTTTAGCTAATAAAGTTTTAAATATGAATATTTTTCTTACACGAACGGATGGCTTCACTTCAGAAGGACTTCATTAACCCCGCAGAGCCGTGTGGAGCACTTCTATGATGGATAGATGCACTTTTATGATGGATAGACGAACTTTTGTGGACTTTAAAATCTCATCCTCAATTCACTGCCATTATAACGCTTGGAAGTGCCAGGATATTCTTTTAATATAACTCCGATTGTGTTCGTCTGAAAGAAGAAAGTCATATACACCAAGGATGACTTGAGGGGGAGTAAATCATGGGGTGATTTTCAATTTTGGGTGAACTATCCCTTTAATTGTCAATTCATATAATAATTATATGAATGTATAAGTGAGGCACACAAGGAGCATGATGTAGCGTGTATAAGGTCGTGTCTTACGTGTGCAGAGTGCGTTGAGGTTGTGTAGGGATCCTCCAGATGAGAAGAAGGCCCAGACGGCCATCAGCAGCGTGATGCCGTACACCGGAGGAAGACTGCCTTCATACAGCGGGTTCAACAGAGACTGACACACAGGAGAAGAGAGAGAGAGAGGACATCAGAGAAAAAATCTGATCAGGACAGGAGGAAATATTCTCTATGATATCAATCCATAACCTGACTTGTGATACAGCCTGAATCATAAGCACACCATGTTGGTTAGTTGGGCCAGAGGAGAACTAGTCCTGGTTCCTCCCAAGGTTTTTTCCTCCATTTCTGTCACTGGTGGAGTTTGGGTTCTTGTCACTGTCGTCTCTGGCTAATATTCAACAGTATTATTTATCTACTGTTGGATGAGAACTGAACTGAGCTGTTTTCTGCAGAGCTGCTTTATAGATTAAATTAACTAATTTCATAATTGATGATCTTTACAATGTACTGAATCAGCACTGGCCTGAACAATGAGTCTTTTGTCTTTTTAGAGCTGTTTTACAGCTGAACTGAGCTTTGTTTGCATCATTAATCATTATTTCCTGTTTATCACTGTAAAGCTGCTTTGAAACAATCGGTATTGTATTGTAAGCGCTATATAAATAATGTGGCTTGACATTCATTATTTGAGATGCATGTTATTATAAGGCATAAACAGGGTCAAAGTCTGCCTATAAAAAAAAAAACAATCTGAGCAATTACAGTTTCTGGGGAAAGTTTAATTAGCAAGGCACGCGGATAATCCCAGCTGTGCGTATGAAGGCAAAGCACATGATCCCGCTCCTGTGACATCATGACGGTTTCAGGTAAAGTGAACCTCTGCTGCCGCCTCAAGAGAAACATGAGACATCTGAGCAACATCATTTTCATGAATTCGCATGGTGTGCATATCAAATGTCTGTTGTGACTTTATATCATCACAAGCAGTTACTCAGCTTAATACACTGCACATTAAGCCGAACTTTCTTCTGCTATTTGATTATTAATATTATTTGATTATTAAATACATCAAAAACAGCTAAATATTATGACAATTTAAAATACCTCTTTTCTATGTGAATATATAGTCAAATTTAATTTATTTCTGCAATCAAAGCTGAATTTTCAGCATCATTACTCCAGTCTTCAGTGTCACATGATCCTTCAGAAATCATTGTAATATGATGGAACATTTCTGATTATTATCAGTTGAAAACAGTTGTGCTGATTTATATTTTTGTGGAAACCGTGATACATTTTATTTTTCAGGTTTCTTTGATGAATAGAGAGTTTAAAAAAAACATTTATTTGAAATGGAAAGCTTTTTACTGTCACTTATAGGTAAATTAATATAAATTAACCTCCATTATATAGAAAACTATTGCTAAAAGAATATGGAACTTGTGGCCTGGCATTAAAAGGCTTTGACCTCACATCAGGTACATGTTCAGAACAGTGAAAGTGTGTGTGTGTGTGTGTCGATGTGAAGCTCACCAGGCCGGCGACGAGCAGGTGTAGAGCGACGACAGCAGCGATGACCCACCAGCGGCTCTTCTCACAGCCCTCGAAGAACACAACACCCCAAAACGTGTGCAGCAGCGTCAGCGCCAGGGTCATCAGCGCTACACACATCACACACACACACACACACCTTAAAGCAGGGCCAGGTCCAGGTCACAATAATAATCGTTTTTATTTCCGTTTAGTAATTTTAGTACGTCAACTTAATGTGCATGAGAAATGCTGCATTCATTGGCAACTAGCAGGAATAAAATAAGTATTTTCAGTTAATGTTTGTCATTTCAAGTAATGTTTTTTGATGGTTTTCATTTTAGTTAACTACAATAACCTTGGGTGAAGCAAGGATGTTTCTGTACATGAAGGTGTAATTTTAAACCAGTTTCAAATCTGAGTTTTTTCTGTAGTTTGAGTTTGAAAAGAGAGCCATCAACACATCAGAGCTGGTTTCATGGCTTCACTAAAATCTTGTGTCAATAAACACGACATTTTAATGAAAATACTGAAACTATCAAGAAAAATTATATAAAATGTACTTTTTATAATGTAATATACACTGCTCAACAAAAAAAATTGGATTTAAATTAGGCAAATGCTTAAGAGTCTAGGACTGGATCAATATTGGATTGATTGTTATGTTTCTAGCATGTTATATGCCCAAATATAAATGTTGTAATGTTATTTCTATCAAGAGTTGCATCAATTTTCTGTCAAGATCTGGTATTGTCAATGCAAGAGTCCAGCACTCTGTAAAGTCTCCTCCAGCACATCCCGAATACTTTCAGTGGATTTAAGCTCTGGATTCATATGTGAAAATGATTCTTCATGCTCCTGTCAACCATTCTTTCACAATCTGAGCCTGATGAATCTTGACATTGCCATCCTGGAATATGGTTATGATGTGACTTCCTACATGGTTGTTTAGCTTGACAACATGACCTTTACTCTGTGTCACAATAAAGGACGCTGTGCTTCTATGTTTCACGGCCATATCCAAGTTGCAATAGATTGATAAACAACTACAAAACCTTTATAATATGCTTAAGATCCATTTTTAATAAAACTGAATCTAGACTGATTTTTTAAAACCCATTTCAAGGGTGTCAGAATAAATTTTCCACAGAGGACTAGAAATATCACAAAACAAATGTTTCAGATATTTTCTGTGAGTGACCCATGTGACATCAAGTGTAAAATCACTTGCTCCCAGCACGATTATCATTACAGAATGTACTTTTATACATTGGTTTTGTGTCATTGGTCAAGTGTAAAAACACCACACCTCGTGGTTGAAGCTGTTGATTACTCTGGCTATCTGGACGGCCCATGAGGCTTTGCAGGAGCTCACCTGCTGTAATGAAGTAATACTGCGAGTCTCCGAAGATGCCGACCGTCCCGGGACCCAGAGAGTCGGATAGGATGTTGATCATGGAGAACGCACCACTCATGATGCCAAAGCCCAGTCCAGCCACTGCCCACAAAACACACAGACCAGCTGATTATAAACCTGCCACAGGTGCCATCTGGTGATCTTCAACAGGCATCAGGAAACACAACAGCAAGTGTGACAGGAACAGTTTACCGTAAGCCATCTGCCGGACTGAGATGTCCAAACCGTCGTCATCACTTATGGCTGCCAGACCCTCGTTGGCCTTCCTGATGGAACAACGAAAAGTATGCACACACACATATTATATATACATATAAATATAATACATATACAGTAGTCAACATTTGAAGTGGAACAAAACCTTTCATCAAAGTTATACATGAATTTTGAACAATACCGTTCTTGTCTTATGACAATTTTGACAATCCACTTCAAATGTTGACTACTGTATGTACACACACACATATACTATATAAACACAAACTTTCATGTTAGATGTGATTAATCACGACTAATCGATTTGACAGCAGTAGTACTAATAACTAGGTCACCTAAAATAAAATGTTCCGGAGTTTTTTAATGTACTGTGATTAATCAAGTGGGAAAGTGTATGGTGATGATGTCTGTTAGTTATAATCTTAGCCTCAAACAGTTCTGGAATCGGAGCCATTCTAATAGAAACTACGTGAAACTATGTCATGTTTGGCTCTGAGGATTTCTTATCATTTATGGCACACCATAATGAGTCTTACCTAAGCAGTCTGTAGTAGGCAAAGCGAAACACTTCCTGGAGCAAGACCGAGAAGAAAACCCCAAAAATCAGCAGTCCCCTGTGCAAGGTGGGATCCTGCGCCCCGTTACTGGCCTTCACAGCGATGAACCACACTAAAGAGGACAGGAGGAGAGACAGCAGCCAGAAGAACGCCCTGAAACACACACACACACACACACACACGATCCAGCTCTCCACTGTTGCCTCCTCACAAACATGCAGATCTTCATTCAGGTCATGGAAAACAGACTTATTTTAACATATGTATGCTCATAAACTGCTGACTTTATATAATGTTTAATGAAAAATATCTTATCAAAAGCAACTGTGTCCAACTCAGTCCAAAACTGAGTCTGTGGAGCTTCCATAATCTCTGTCACTGAATAAAACACGCTTTTGTTAAATGCATTAAAGTATTTGCCTGTGGATGATGTGAGTTTAGTGTGATCACGTGACTCACCCTGCGATCAGAATGATGATTCTTAGCGGATCTTTGACGATAGTGAAAACAAACAGGGAGAAAGCTGGACCAAACGCTATGAAAGCACAGCCAAAAAACACTGCCAGAGTCATTCTGGACGAGCAACTTCCTCTTCACTGTCAACAGTCGAACACAAATACACCAAACACGAACAATGCCTAGAGACAGATTTACTTAATTCTCCATCAATCAGGCGTTACTGATCACAGAATTCTCCTACACAGACACATTGAGAATCGATCCATCAAAGACATCAAAACTAATAAATCCGATAATAGTGGCACGGTTTAGATCGTTCTTCAGTCAGCGCTTTGTTTGGTAACATTTTTCAACTTAATCTTCAGTTTCTCTTTCGCGAATAAAAAACACACGCGACACTTCCGTGGGCTTTTGTTTCATTTAAAGTATTGGCTTGCGCTTCCGGGTTCACGTGCCTGCGCCTCGCGCTCCCGCCGCTGAGTGCCGCTGTCGCTTGTAAACAGGCAAGGTCTTTCTTTTTTATTATTGCTTGAAGGAAGATATAAGACACCAAACAACGCTAGAAAAACACAACGTTTAATACAATTCCATAAAGTCCAAATAGCAGCAAACACAGAATTGGTCGGCTAAAGAACAAAAACATTAAGAAACATTAAAAAGTAAAAATAAATTAAAAACATAAAATATTACTACCCAAGGGGTTATTATATATATAAAAAATACCTTCAATAGATTACACTGTTTAAGGGCTTCTCTTTTTTTTTGGTGCTACGCATGAGTTTTAAAGATTTGAAGAAGATCATTAAATCTGTTTTTTAAGTAAGAATGCGGGACGACTTTCTCAGGAGAATCTGCATATTAAGTAGGCTAATGGCCAACAGCACAATATTGTTAACCAAAAATTCACCATCATAATCCAAATAAAAAGACAAATATTTTATAGTTTTGAAATCAAAGTCAGGTATTACATATTTCAAACTTAAAGGCAGGGTAGGCTATTTGTTTTATAAACACTTTTTGTTATACTGATTGAAAGTGTCTTCACATCCTGATAGCAACCACTAATAGAAGTGGTCTAAATATTAAAGTGTGTACATATATCTTCTGTGGAAGTCTCAGGAACATAAAATATTTGGTCAATCCTGGCATTCGGTCCGAATGCAATGATAAGATGTCCTGCCTGTCAGTGTGTGTATTTCCATACCTCTGCGCAGACAGACATCACACGTCATCACTGCGTTTCATGCTATATATGCAGAGTTGACAGACGTCAGTCACCAAGATCAGCATCCCCCTTTTACAGTTCCTCAACCAAAACAACCATACTACTGTAATTTGTTCATTATTATCGTAATGTTATGTTCTTTGAGACATGAAGGTAGTTTAACGCTGTCTCTCGTGACTCTTCGCAGACTCTGCTGTGTGTGTGTTCGTGTGTTTGGAGAAGTGGCTCTGGAGACGTTCTGAAGAGAGGGGGGATCTCATGCTTACAAAGCTAGCTCGCTATTGCTAGCCGCTCAGAAATTGCCTACCCTACCTTTAACCAAACATAAAGGTTTGCATAAATTAGCATGAACAAAATAAGTATTAGAACAACTATTTCAGAAGCTCGAGTAAAGCGGAAAGAAGTTGAAGTATGGGCAGAAAATAACAGTTATGTAAACAAACTTTTATAATTCACGTAGAAGTTTGGTGCTGAGCGATTAATGAGTGCTTAAATGAAGAAAGAGTTTGGTGTGGGAATTTTAGTGCACAAAACACTGTACAATGATGACAAACAATGATGGTGACTATACATGGGTGGATGTGAAAAAAGGCTTGGATACCGTGTTTGATCAAACCCTTGTCTCTCATTGGGAAGAATTGAGGGAAATCATGATCGGTAGTGGCCAATTAGTTACAGTTGTTTAATATTAATGGCAAGTAATATAAAAAAATGCAAAAATTGTACCAAGATAGTAGGCTGGTGGATATATGAAAAAGTGAATTTTTAGAAATTAGTGAAGCAATTGGAGTTTATGACATTGAAATTATAAACTTGCAGTGTCAGTAACACAAAATGTCATCAATATTCCAGTAAAGGGAGGAGGAAAGACAAGATTGTACCCTGGTGGAAAGAGGATTATAAAATGCGATTAAAGAGATAAGGAAAACTTCTGAAGAGAACTCAGACAGAATTTGATAAAATATCATTTTTGAAATATTTGATATAGTTTGGATTGTATGAGTTGTATCTGCCATGATAAGCTGCTGTATTAACTACAGTCAGAATGTCCAGCACTATGGGCGGACATGTTGGCTTTAGGTCAAACTGACAAACAAGCAAGGAAAATTTGAACCAAGTCATGTGACCCAAATGCCAAGCGATAATGATCACAGAATTAAATGAAAATTCTTTCAAGAGAATAAAGAGTATGTATCCTGCGGTGCACGTTGCCTGTTTAAGGGTTAATGGAAGAATGCATCATTGGATTAAATCTCATGAATAGAACTATAAAAGTTAATATCATGCAACAACGGTTTGATAAAATTATAAGATCAGTAAGTCATGGCTATATATTTTTTCCCCCTACTTTAACTCATCAAAATAATTTAAGCAACTTTTTTCTAAGTTATAAGAGATTCAACTCGATTTTTAAAGTCACTAATATTTACTTTTAAATTACTTGTACAACCAACCAAGATGATTGTACTTAAAAATGTAAGGCAGCAACTGAAGTTAATGTTTTTTAAATAAATAAAAAAAAATTCTGTGTGTAAATGGAGGATTTCTAACACAATATCCAGTCGGTCTTAATCTTAATGTTGGGCATCTATACTGTATGCTTAGTAGTGCTGACGTTAGTCAGAGCAGAAAGTGCATGTTTTAGTCTCATTTAGTCCCTTTTCTTTTGTTACATATCCATATCAAGTCTGGAGTTCAGAAAGATTCTCTGGAGTCCTGTTATCAATAATGCAACAGTAGAGCATGGTGTTACCAATGCCAAGGTCACAGGTTTGATTAACATGGATCGCTAATTGTAGGCTAAACCTTAAACGCAATGCAGGTTGCCTTGGATAAACGTGTCTGTCAAATGTAATAGTTATCAAAAACACAGATTATTCATCATGGCTGCACCTAGCTAAAATGTTCACAGCATTTAGAAAGTATTTAGACCTCTTTATTTTTCACATTTGATGTTGCAGCCTTATGTTAAAATGCCTTCATTTTACTTCACATCAATATACACACCATAGCCCATAATGTCGAAGCAAAAAACAGATTTGCAAATTTATTCAAAATAAAAACTGAAATGGAGGTCTGAGTTCCAGCAACTGCTGACTTTCCATGGTTATTTAGTATTGAGGGTTTAAAGGGGTTCTCGTACACTAAAATGACAAAAAATATGAAAGCAAAGGCACAACAGTCTGTTTATTAAGTGTAAATCTGTTTTCCTCACTAAAGCAGTGCATAAACACTTACTATGGCAAGCACATTCACTAATCGCTCCATCAACTGTGTTCTAATTCAGTCTTTTAATCGGTCACCACTCTGTGTCAGGCTTCTTAAGAGGATGAGTTCTCTATAAAAACATTGGCATGTAAAAGATCATCAAAAGGCAAAGTTACATTTTCATTACTTTAATCATTTTAATCAAACAGCTCAAACAATTGCATAGGATACATAAATGGGTGAGGCTTCTTAAAATTGAAGGAATCATTTAAAAAGGTGTGTAAGAATAATTCGTTTTACATTGAATGACCCAGAAGTTGTTTCTTAAACTATATCCCTTTGATATACCAAATAATTCCATAGATTTTTGTAGGATTTCCTATATAGTGATTTGCATTAGATGAGTATAAACAATGAGACTCTTTTAAACCATGTACAAAATAATTTCCCACAATTAATCCAATCCATTGCATTATTTCACATAAAGTGACATCATTCCCATCATGCAACCCCAGCACTAGTATTATGATCATCACCTAGATTAGCGTGTGTTATTCAGTGTGCTGTTACAGGACGCTTCACAGATTTGGTCAGATCTGCCAAATCGACAAAAGACAGTTTGCAAACATTTGCAGTAGTTATTATAGTCCAAAACATAAGCCATGTCATACAGGCCCAATTTTATATCATTATGACTAATGCTTTTTCACAACATTTTAATTCATTTAGGCCTGTACAAGCAAGGGTACATCAGCACAATTTAATTTTTGGATTAATCAGCATCAGCATTTTGGTACAAATCAATGTAAAAGCTTAAAAAGTAACCTCAAAAGTGCAAAAACTGTCTTTTAAATAGTTGGTATGGTCCAAAGAGGTGAATTACAGCATTTTTCAGTTGAGGTCAAAAAGTTGACTTTGGAGGAAACAACATTTGTAGTAAACATGATGTCTAGAATAAATCAAACCAAATTAGACAGTCGCAATGAATTTATTACAAATATTAAAAATCCAAGTAAATGATTTGTTTAAAGTACTGCTGGCTTTGCTACTAGTACAAGACATTGTAAAGAAAAAAGCAAGTGTGTGACTATAAGACATTGCCTGATGAAAGCACAGATCTGCATCACTTCGTCTTTATAAATTGTTGAGCTCTAGAAGGGTCTGGTCAAGCACTTGGTGCATGTTCAGGTTCTCCTCTTTGGCCTGGGCTAGTTTCTCTGGTGATGTGAGAACAAAAACACACTTGGTGAGACAGCCTTGCTACACAACCTAATGAGAATGCAAAAGTATCACATAAAATCAGCAGGTAATCAAATCTTGACAATTATGATATAGGAACCATAAAAATCAGAGGAACAGTTGATCATTTTCTAAGAAAACACACTGTAAAGAATTGCAACTAAACCTGTAATATACAACTGTCCCTGGAGTTCATATTTACGATAAAACCACCATTGATTACAGTATCTTTCGGTTGCGGTTTCCATTCTCCATTTATCAGAACCTTTTATGAGTTTGTAAAGTTTTCGTTCTTCTGCCAAACCAGCTTTCACTTACGACTTCAGGTCGCATGATCTCGAAGCACATGTATTTTCTTTGGAATTTATGAACACTCAGCAAATAAGATGTTTCACCTCAAGTGAGTGTTATTCACATCTTAATGTTTCCATTCAGTATTCTTATGCAATAAACCAAAATGTACTTGAGTTTCTAGAACACCTGAAGCTGTGTAAATACAGCACATTCAAGAGAACAATGACATCAGGCATTTTATTATTTCAATCTTCTAGATTTGAAACTGAAGTTTAAGTTTCGAATTCTTTGCAAGCTGAAATTAATATGAATGGATATTCTTTACCGGTCAGTTTTTTAGTTATTGCAGAACAACGGTTTGAAGAGGATCCCGCTGATCAGGTGACGTCACCAGAGTAATGCAGACCCGAGAGTGGACGTTCATGATGTTTCAGAGGAACCTGCTTTTGCACGGTGTTCGCCACACTTTTATTTTTGTACATGTTTTATTGTCACCTTATTGTTCATTGTGATTAATATGAAACACCGCACAGAAGAACATGTGTCATTAAGCTTTGAGTGGCTCCAAGTTCACTTTTGACCTTCTTCATGCGAGGGAATGCCCTTCAATAGGTTTGCATCCAATCCCTGCTCTGCCTGATACAGGAGTGCACACACACAACACAGATGAGGACTCAAACACACTCGCCCGACAGTTTCTGCACAAAACACTGCGCTCAGCTCCAACACACACTTGCCAAGCGGATCACGGTTCATATCCAACCAGCCTTTTCTGGCCATAGTTCAGCTATGTTGAACTGTTGCTACTGTTCTAAACCTAAACATGTTTGTGTCAAATTAAATAGATTTCTTCCGATAATGACATTGATGTTTAAAATGGCAAAAAAAATTAAAATTAAGAATGGACAGAGAAGACTAAGCCTATGACCATTCTCAAAGTGTTAACCTTTTGTGTGTCGAGTAAAAATACAGTGAAAGATACAGGCTTTAGAAGATCTTTAAAGATCTTCACCCACAAATGAAAACTCTGTCATTAATGACTCACCCTCATGTCGTTTCAAACCCGTAAGACCTTCGTTCATCTTCGAAACACAAATGAAGATCTTTTTAATAAAATCTGAGTGATTTCTGTCCCTCCATTGACAGCAACGCAACTACCCCTTTTTATTAGTCATAAGTTACCAAGTTAATAGAGAGATCGTAAAACTAATCCATATGAATTGAGCGGTTTGTCCAAATTTTCTGAGGAGACACAATTGCTTTACTTTTAAATGTTTATGTGATGTCTTACGGGTTTGGAACGCCATGAAGGCGAGTAATTAATGATAGAATTTATATTTTTGGGTGAACTATCCCTTTTTTACCGATGTTGTTATTATTATACAAATACAGTTTATCAAAAGCCTATTTGATTAGTTTACATAAGTTGTGTTAGTAATGTCTGTCTTAGCATTAGGACACTTAGGAGTTTGTTGTCTAATGGCCATATTTTTTAAGTAACCATGAACCCGGAATTGTGACGGCGATTTCTTAATAGGGATATTTATGGTCCTAAAGACATTTAGAAATATATATTATTGTCAGTGTTCTGAGTGCTGTCCACATTGTCTGTTCTTAAGCACTTATTCAGTAACACTCTAGTCTAGACATTCTACTAACTGCAAGTTAATTTGCATCTATATCCCAAATAACTCTCATTACAGTATTAGTAGACTGACTTTTTAACCCTCAGGTGATGGCCGAATATTTTTTTTTTTTTTACATCATGGTATTGGTACAAAACTTGGTAAAGGTTTTTGCACTTGCTAATCAATAATAAAAATACAATTTTTAAAAAAATCATGGACATGGCTCGAAATGATTGAACGGTCCTGAAAAAAATTCGCACTTGTATTGTTCGCGGTCAGAAATGAGCGCATTGGAAATAAATGGGAGACAAATTTCATATATTGGACATGTTTGGTACTGCACACAAACAATTTTTTTTTAAATATCGACCTCAAAATTGGAACACAGCTTGTTTAGATGTGTTGCTTTGATTTTCTCAGTTTAAGAGTAAAACATTTAGCAAAATATATACCTTTCATATTAAAAAAAATTTAAAGGTATTTTTGTGCATTTTTTTCATAACTATAAATGTAAAATTTTATAACTTTTTACAGAAAACTTCTTAAATCTTTTTTCACTTCAGCAATAATCTGCCAAGTGTCGTCTTATAAAACACCAAACTGAAGTCTGTCATCCAAAGCATTCAAGATTTATGATTTACCGTTTAAGTTGGACATTTCTTTTTCAGGTCCATGCTCAAAAAGTGAATAAATGAAGTATAACTATAATCTAGTACTATCAAATCCCCTAAAAATATGAAATATTAAATAAAAAAACAGCATCAAACTAAAATATAGTACAATAATTTCATTGAAATTATTTTTTTGGTCATTTTTGACTGACAGTAACACGAAGAGCACCAGAGGGTTAAAGCTAACACTTTATTGTGATGCTCCTCAACAGACATTATACTTTTCAACTACATGTCGACTTATTCTACTAACACCTAACCTGACAGTCTACTAATTAGTTGACATTTACTTGCAAAGTAACTTATAGTTAGCTGAATGTCTAAAGTGGACCATCAAAATGAAGTGTAACCCATGATGCATCAAAATTCTTCACCACTACCTGAATTATTTACTCACACAAATAAAACAGATGATAAATCTGTGATCATTCAAACAAATAAATCTCAAGAAAAAGAAGGAAACTGAAAGAAGACATTTAGGACATTTATTTCAGCAGCAGGATAAAGTAAAGCAGCACATACGACACAGACGCTGCAGTGGAAGAGTCAACACTGTGATAGATACTAAACATCAGGCTTATCAATGACCTCTAAACGGACAGTCCTGAGAGAACAACGCACACTGTTGACCTTTCCATTACAGATCATGACAAAATCAGGAGAGAAAGACTTGAGCTGCAGCCTGAGCTCCATCGAATCAGACCCATGTCCGTTTCAAAGTCACATGGAGAAGAAGAAAACAAAACACAACTAGCCAAATGGACAATGAAGCCACAGAGGGGAAAACTGTAGAGGAGAAGGATAAGATGAAGTCGTGTTTAGAGGGTAGTCATGTCGTTTAGAGCCAGATCCAGCTCCTCGCTGAGCGCTTTACCCTTGAGTTTCTGAGCGTACACCTCATCTGTGCATCATCCCAGAGAACACACACAGGACAGAACCACACAATGAGCAGAAAAAGACAAAAATAATGCCGTCAGATGAAGAACCACAGAGGCCAGTTTCAACTACAACAGTGTGAGATCTTGGTTAGAAAACTTTGTCACAGCAATCCTCACTCAGTCATCTTGATCAGTCATTCTGAAATGAAACTCCATCCGCAAAACCCACGATACATGCTCTCGCGTGTCGGCTACTCATTCACTGAACATCTAAGGTGTCAGTCACCTCACCAAAAAACAGATGACATGCAGTTTCAGTACATCAAAACGACACCAGATCCATCTGCCGAAACCAACACACACAACGCCTTCACCGTTTCAAGCTATGTTAGTATACAACCAGCTCATTCTGTTCATGCCAAACAGTTTTTCCCATTTTCCTATTACTAATTATGGTTGACAAAACATGGAAGGGAAGTTATAATTGGAATGGCATGTTATGAAGAGTGAGTCATCAAAACTGCTAATACACACATTGTCCAAGCATTGCTGTTATTCTGTCATTAGTACACTGTTTACAGGCAATAACTCTTGAAGATGTACCTTCTAAATCATCAATGGTCTTCTCAAGCTTTGCCACAGACCTCTCAGCAAACTCTGCACGCGTTTCAGCCTAGAGAAAGAAAAATCAACATTCTCATGAACTTTTGGGCAAAAGACATTTTACTATGGTTATCTTTCCAATAGCCGATTTGGACAAAATGATCACAATATTGCATGAACAACAGTGCTATGGGGGTTATGCGAAACAAACTTGTCTGTTATGTATAATATATATATATATATATATATATATAACTTTTCTGTTTTTCTTTTTTCTGTAAGTATCCTAAACAGGTCACATGGCTTCCAGTTCAGGTGTTTTGTATGTGCTTTGTTAAATATAGAGCTGTTTTACTCAAGATGCCTTCAAAGGAGCTGCCAGTAGCTGGTTTTTCCATCCAGAGTCAAAGGGAACAAAATCGTTACTTCCAGATAAACTGGCACTAAACATCACTAAGAGAATTAGGGGAAGTCCACTGTATAAAATCATTTTCATATATAAAAATGACTTGCGTCTCAGAGGATCATCCCAATGAAACGCAATAAACACATTTTGGAGGAAGACAACCATATAACGGTGTCGAATTCAGAGTGGCTTGCATTGTGTTTATCACTGGATAGAAACGCACCAGCCCAGAGCAAGTTCACCAGCACTACACAGTTGAGACTGGTGTTGTGCCGAATTTTGACTATACTGCTTCTGATTGGTTCAAAAACTGGGGAGACTGCAACCTGATTGGTCAGAAACCTAATCCCAACCATAGTAGGAAGAAAGTAGGGAAGATTATGACTTAATAATGAGCTGTCTATGTCTGGATTTCAGAGCAGCCGAAGTCCAAAAACTGCTGAAAACCATGTGCTTAGCATTGTGTATGAACAGTGCTTTTATTTGAAATATGCACACGTAGGGACGGAGCAGTGTAATTTCAATATAGTGAAAGGAATACACACCTCTTTGAGTTTGTCAGTGAGTACTCTGATTTCCTCTTCATATTTGTCTTCCTTTGTAGAGTACTGGGGAATAATAATAATTTAAAAAAAATTAATGCTGCAGTCAATATTTTAAAATTCTTCAAAGGCTATATATATTTTGCATCTGAAATCATAAGAAGAACAATGCATAGCTTAGGCAAGAGAGATGGCAGTGAAGTCTATGGAGACCGTGAGAAAGATATTATACTTGACCAACAGAACTGATTAAAAAGAGTTCACTTCATTGGCTTATCTTACTCTCTATAAAATGCTGCTTTAACAAGGGGAATCTCATTTTAAGTTTGGTTCAAAATTCAGACAAATTACATATGTGATACAATAACATGTTGTGTGAAGAACCACACTACAACCACAAATACAGAGTGAACAATAGGGCATTTGGACCTTTAACGCTGACAAATGCTGCGAGTGCTCTGCCTACCTTCTCAGCCTGGGCCTCCAGGGACTTCAAATTGTTGGTGACATTTTTCAATTCTTCCTCAAGGTCACCAGATTTGCTATACAACAGCAAGAGATGCAGGAAAAGAAAGGGAAAAGGAGAGGAGAGAGACAGCACTTTGAGAAAAAAGGAAAGGCAGCCATTTTAGCTAAAGAGACCCCAACCTCAGTGGAACAATCAATGGACCATTCACAGTCCTGAACGTTGCTCACAAACCACTATTTATAGAAAAAGATGACCATGTAATGTAGAATATAATGACCGTTTTGAGAGGTCAAAACAAGCTACTTTAATATGTTTATTCAAATAATGAAAAAGCAATTTTTTTCCAAGCTATTTGTTACACAAAGGCAGAAATTAAAGTGTGGCATTCCCCAAGGTTCTAGTTGAGGCCCCTTTACTTTTTGCAAAAGATGCATTTCATTGGCACAGGGATAAAGCAGAGCTGAGCAGCAGAGGAGGTCACAGATCTCAGAAAGAGAGGACAAGTATAAAGAAGCCGGCGTTAGGCAAAACTGCCTGGATTTGTGCAGTCTCTCAGCAGTACCTCTTCCTCTCCGGCCATCATGGATTTCATATTCTGGTCCATGAGTCTAAGTTCCTCCTCCAGCTGCCTGACTCGACTGGGTTAGTCCACAACAGGCCAGTGGGGGGGAGGGGGTAATGGGGGAGACACGGAATGAGGAACAACGGAGCATGCATTTGGAAAACGGGGAGAAAGGATAATCAGAAACCTAGCTATTGTTCAATGACCCTGAGAGCTCTTCTGTTACTTATTATAGAGCATTTTCAGCCGCTGAAGACTGGAAATCCTGGAGCATTTTACCTTCCAGTTCAGACAGAGACCAGTTCTGTCAAGTCAACTCAAAATGACAACTGAATGATAATATAATTTAGCTGGATGCAGCTTTGTCATTTGTTACAGGGACCACAGACATGCATATCAAACTCAGTTATTCATGCAAATACATTTATAATGCACTTAAGTTTTGTTACCATCATAATGTGTGAACATATACACATATATGTTCCACACATTTTTGTTCACACTGTATTCTAGCAAGGAATTTAAGGAGCAGTTCAACAAAAGCAGATTAAACCTGTTCATGTTATCATGTTAGTGCTAGTAAAAAACAAATTGTATCAGAAATATCAATGACTACAAACACCACTGTTAACTTACAAGGTTACTGATGTTTTTATTTAATGATGTTTTATAACAATGCAATAGTCCAATCTCAACGCAAGAGTTGTACTTACGCCTCAGCCACTTCAGCTCGCTCCTCAGAGCGCTCGAGCTCACCCTCAAGAATCACCAGTTTACGCGCCACCTGCACTCAAACAAACATACCAATACACACGATTTTACAGCTATTCATTTATTACAGTCAAATAGCAAATATCAAAGATCTGTAAAGTCAAGTTAAGAAGAAGGAAGTCAATCCCCAATAAACAATAATTCAAGTTAAGGTATAATGACACATCTTCTGCACTAAAACAAAAACAAAAATACTATATGAACTCAGACACATAATGGCCATAAATGGCCACCAGCAGCGAATCAAAATTCAGCAGGCAATAAATTCACTTGTGAACAGCTGCCATTTAACATTGTGCCACGCACACCTCCTCATATTTGCGGTCCGCCTCCTCGGCGATGTGTTTGGCCTCCTTCAGCTGCATCTCCTGGATCTCCATCTTCTCCTCATCTTTCGTTGCTCTGTTCTCTATCACCTTCATTCCTCTGTCAGAGAAAAGCACAGGGTCAGCATTACATTTAGGCAATGCCATGAACAGACTAGAGCCCGACCGATATATCAGCGGGCCGATATTATCGGCCGATTTTAGGCATTTTCCTAACTATCGGTATCGGCATTTATAATGGCCGATAAATGAATATTTTAAAAAATGCGGGTACGGTGATTCATGTAAGGGTGGCGCTGCCAATAAAGCACCTAAAAGCTGTCACAAGAACTGGCAAAAATAATGATTATGAATACAACAAATATAGCAAGGAGACATTTTAATTGTTTATTAATAAACAAGTGTTTTCAGTTAGTGTCAGCCAAAGATGAAGTTGACGATGCTGACTCGCGATCTTCAGTGAGCGCGATCTTCAGTGAGCGCGCGCCAGAGAGAAATGCACATTTCATACGATTACATGAGTCTGTCTGTCTTTCGTTTTGAATTGTTCTGTTTAAAAGTAGACATTTCAATATAGATATATTTCAATTCTCAGGTCTATACGCTGAGTTTCGGTTCATGAGACGAGCTCCAGTTCACCCGCAAGCGCCTCCGTGTCGAGATTATCTATCGTCTGCTAAATTTACTTCTTATAAATTAAATCCAGGCAAATGGCTGATGAAACATTGATTAAAATTAAGATACAATTAATACAAAACGAAATTCACTTTGAAACGAAAGGTTTTGTGCTTTCTGTTTGATGTCTATGTGAAAGTTTCAAAGCATTAGTGCCGCTTTCAGAGCGCTCACGTCCGTAGTGCTGAACTGCCGCGTCTGTAACATTGTTTTTCCTCATAAATGCAAACACGAAATATAAAATAAAATAAAATAAAATGAATATTTTATGTAGCCTGTGGAGACTGAGAGCCAACCCTTCTTCATCCGGTGGGTAGTAGCCTACTTGTGATTTGCACAGTGTAATTCACAGAATTGATTTCTCTGCTACAAGCCTCTGTCACGTATTGTGTGAGCTTGTGACTATTGCAAGCGCGCAGCTGAGAAGTCCTGATTATATTGTCTGCTATATTTAGGCCTTCTTCTTATTTATTAAGGCAATTGGTTGATGAAACATTGATTAAAATGCGTGGCGCGAGCGATCTCCGACAGTAAACTGATTCTGCTTTGTCTAGGGTAAACAGCTGTTGCGACGCGAGCAGTAACGGCCGCGTCCGGTGTAGACACAGTGTTAAAGCTCATTCTGCCTGATAACGCTACGTTACAACATCAAGCAATATTCCAAAAATGTATATAATTATAACACTTTATATAGGGCCATTTTGCATTAAGAGTAGCCTAGTTTCACGTTTAGTACATTTTGCTTACTAATTATTTAAAATAGTATAAAAGTACTGTACATATGTAATTAAAAACGTTTTCATTATGATATTATTCATTTTACTTTAGTAAAAAGATCTGAGTTCTTCCTCCACTGGTAGAGATTAGAGGAATTAAGAGTAAAAATAGAAGATAATAAGGTTTTGTCAGTGACACTTTTTATATATTTATTGATACAAGTTATGACTAAATTAAAAGACAAAGTCGTCGTTAGTGAAGATTATGCAACAGTATTTAGAATATAATATAATATAATATAACATGCAATGCAAACTTGTTTGGTTACAGCTCAGCTGTATAATTCTCATTCTATCATTCCCCCTGCCTCCATTACATATCTGTCACACAAGTGTATGATTACCACATTTGAGTGATCATTGCAAAACGTGTTTATAAAATATATTTATTCTGTTTATAGCTACTGTGTAAAGTACCCATCAAAAGTTTGTACACACCAATAGGAAAGTGTCCAAACTTTTGACTGGTATACTGTACTATAATACACATAAATAATATTGCTACTGTATTATAATATACACATAAATAATATCGGCCGATATATCGGTATCGGGCTTTTTTTACTCCCTAATATCGGTATCGGCATCGGCCCCCAAAAATCCATATCGGTCGGGCTCTAGAACAGACTAAACAGGACTGAGGTATTTCCTCATGGTTCTCCAAGCCTTTGTTCACACAATGCATAAGATATTTAGTACTGACTGTATGCATTACCAAGAAACCTAAGAGTAGCAAGTATTGTGGAAACACATGCATCATCCATGTTTTATTATCTGACCTAGACTGAATCTAATTTCCAGCATTAATTTTCAGTAAAAATTTTTTTGTGGGTTTTATGATTTAACATGTTTTTGTCTTTTATTTTGCTTTGTTGTAATTATTGTCTTGAAACTCAAAGTATATATACAAAAAAAAAAACATGCATACATTTTCCAAACCACTTGGATCTCAAATTACCAAAAAACTAATTGAAACCATCTACAAATCTGGCTTGAATCTTGCTGTCTAATTTTGTTTATATTACAACAATGGATGCGAGTCAAATACATAAAAAACACTGCGGCTGTGAACAAAGCCCAGATGTGTAGTTAAGGTGTGGAGTCAAGTCCCCTTCATTTATACAGCGCTTTTAACAAAGCAGCTCTCCAGTGATAATAGGAAATGAATGTGAGAAGGACACACCTCTCGCTCTCATCGGCAGCTTTCTCTGCCTCCTCCAGCTTCTGCAGCGCAGTGGCGAGTCTCTCCTGGGCTCGATCTAACTCCTCCTCCACCAGCTGGATACGCCTGTTCAGGGACGCCACCTCAGCCTCCGCCTGCCAGCACAGCAACACCACTCAATGCAACATATGCTGGACAAATGGGGTTCGCCATCAACTGTTTGGATAAGGTGATGGCGACATGTGACGTGAAAATCTTTTGATTAATGTAAAATTAAGTGTAACATTATTATGACTCCAACCATATATCATTTTTGTATTGTTGTTTCCTAAGAAGTAGGCTGTTAGTGTTTCACGCACTGATCTGTATAAATGACTGGATTGCTCATTGCGTGTTCGAGCGGCCATCTTAAGAGGGCATTAATGACTTTCAGCCAAAACACTTACAGCTATAATCACCTGATTTGCAGAGTATCAGACTCACAGGAATACTTTTTAAAGGGTAACTAAACACTAAAACAACTTTTTTTAGTTAATGATCTGTAAGAATGGAGCTTCATAAATGCTGTTCATTGATTCGACTATATTTTTTGACATTTGGGTTTAAAGTGTTTTACTTCTACAATATATGGTGTAAAAACGTCTGAGTGCTTCCCTCTTCAGGTTGAACGGTGGCTACTGCAGTTAAATTTTCCTTTTGAAAGTTGTGGTACCCTCTGACCCTATCCAATCTTTTTTTTTCCCTCGTACTAATTTATTTTCCGTAAACACGGCGCCGTCTCAAGAAATATATGCGTACACACGAAACCACTGAAACCGACTGAAACCGATGTGGTATACATGCCAGAACAGTATGTGGCGCTGTAATTCTGCTACAGAAATACACTAAACAAGGAGAAAAAGATTTGGAGCATGCGCATAACCTCTATACAAACCCAGCACGACAGCAAGGTGAAGACGAAGATCGCTCACCGTAGTAGCATAGGAGCAGAAGATTTTGAATTATACATTCGCTTTAACAACTAGGTTGTTCATTACCACGGCAACCGCTTGCGTGTCATGCTGAATGCGATTTTCATGTTTAAAAAGTAACTATACATAAGAGACGGAAAGATGCAGAAAACTATACATTATTTAAGGTTATTTCTATTCGTTACGATTTTGATATATTAACTGATGTTGTCAAGTAAGCTTCATGCTTTCCCCGTTGCGAACGTGCACTACTCTAAACTGTAGCCTATGGGTGCTGCTCTGCTTGTTGACTGCTGCTCATTTTCCCCCGAAAATATCACGTTAACAACAACCCTTTAGAAAACGTAATTCCTTTGTGGATCCTCTTGATCTGCTTTCTCCATGTTTCTTTGACAAATCTCATTGTCTCAGTCTCACGCGAGTTAACCACGCCCACTTATTTACATGTCACGGTATACACAAAAAAAACAGTTATGGTTGACATTTTCTACCGCGGTAACGATATATACCGTCATACCGCCCAGCCCTAATGGTATCAAGGTCCCGCCCACACTCACACTCCTGCACACTCATTCGCTAACACAGCAGTCAATCATCAACTCACACCCCATTTTATAGCATCAAATAACTAAGAACTACCTAAAAGGACAGAAATATAATAATTATTAAAAATAATTATTTGAAGTGTAATTAGATTTTTTGGGTTTGTCTCACGTCCAATTCGATCACATGGAGAGGGCGGAGTTTATGAGCTATACTGCAGAGAGCCACCAGGGGTCGATCAAATGGTTTAGCTTCACTTTACAGCACATGCGCGACACACTTGATCCACATTACTGAGTATTTTCTCCTTAAAACGACAGTGACAGTCTCAAAAACACGGTTTGAAATCGCTGGTGTTTCTGACGTTAAAAGCGACCTTGTAACCAATCAGATCAACCTGTGTCCGTCAACGAGTGGATCTCTGAGCTGCTGTGAGTGAGTGGAGGCGGGGCTCATTTGAATATTCATAGAACCACATATACTAAATGAGGCAAGGGTGTCCAGTTACATTCTAGCCATGAAGAATTTTTTTCAGGGAAACAGTTATTGACTACAGGGGGATTTAAGATTTTGTTGAATGAGTCTTTTCTGTTGAAATCTAAAATGACATCATTACTTGGCCGCAGGCTACTGAGGGCAAACATTGTTTTTCAAAATATTTCTCTCAAAATCACTACATTGATTGAACCGTTAAGGGATCAGAATTGTAACATATATACACAATACATTTAAATACAAGATGCTTTTATCCAAAGTGTCTTTTATTGCATTTAAGCTATACATTTGATCATCATGCATTCTCTATGAATTGTTATGATTCCCAACCCAATTTTTTTTTTGTGGCTGAAAGAAGCAGGTTTTCCCATCAGAGACAGTAACATTCTCTCTGAATACATGGATTGCTGGATTTGAAAGTTAAACTTTAAAAATGCAAAGTTCACTAGGTAAAGAGGGTTGAGATCACTGTCAACTGTTTGTCCAATTCTTTAATAGCTAACTGCTAACACTGCAATTACTATCTCAAATGTGGGAACACTGGATCACATCACTAAATAAAGCATGCACTGAACATGAATAAATGCTTGATCTGTTCATAATTTTAAAGAATGCAGAAAAGCAACATGCCTGTAGCTGTATTTACCACTACTCAAAAAGGGCCATCTGATGTCATCCTTCTAATAAATCCTTACAACAATAGTTGTGCTAGCAAAACAACAGTGCTCAGTACAAAGGTGGCCTAATTCTTTTGTGAGCCATGCCCGCCATCTATAGCTATTTTTATTGCAAAATCCAGGTGAAAATACAAAAATAAAACATCTAAGCAACATATCTGCCGCTTTTGTTCTTGCCTACTGGAAAAGCAAATGTTCTGCTGTAAATAATGTTACTGACCCTATAGCTCAGTCAAATCAGCCACACACTGAAAACTATTGCTATTAAACTCAGGTTCCAAATTTGACGTTACCAACATCAACATTATTTCATGTAACTAGCCGTAATTTGTGCACATGTAACTTTATCTTCACTTTCTAGGCAATTCAATATCGTACTACTGTCAGATTACTCATTATTACAATACCCAAATACACTTTGATAAACATAGAATAATGATTTATATTTTAGAGCTGGTCAGAGCCAAAACACAACCAAAACTGACTTTTATGCATTTTCTTAATAATGGATTTTTGTTCATTTTTAACAAAGGAGGAAAAAAAGACAAAAACACTGTATGCAATGCGGCTGCTGTTACTGTATCTCTGTTATATTTACAAATGTTATCTCATATTTCGCTCATAATAGTCTATTTATAAACACATTCTATTTATTTAACCAGAACTATTGTTACAATCACGACTGAAAACAAAAACAGCATTCAATCTTTGTCCCTCAGCTAAAATGAAATGATACTAAAACCACCAGTAGGTGGCGGCAAATCATTATCTTAATAAGTTAGTCATTGAATCATTCACTCAAGTGATTGGTTCAAAGCGACAGATTCAACTGACTGAGTCGCCGAGTCATTCGCTAGAACGATTCATTCATAAACGTTGATTCATTCAGTAACGAAACTGAAATCGCATTGTTCTGAGACACGCAATGATTCTAATGTTAGGATCTATTCTTGTTGGCAAAATAAAGCAAAAACAGACTAAGTTGAGTCTAATTTGACCATCTAATTGCCTATTAACTTATTGTTTGTTAAATTGTTGTATAAAATTAAGATCACATTTACAAACACGCTGATATTCTTGAAAACGGAACTCTTGCTCGTGTGGATACTGCAAAAACAAGAGCTTGCATGGAAACTTTTTTGCACCATGTCTTGGTTTTTGGAGGCATTTTTATAAATTTTGGTGGCAATTTTGCCCCAAGCCCCTGTTAATTTCAGACCCTGGTAGACTTTAGTCAGGTTAGACGCCATACTGAATTTAACACGGATGAAAACGAGACTGAGGAATAGACGTACAGTCTTTACAATGAGGCACACTGAATAAAGGTGCTAGATCATGTCATTTTCACAACTTTTACTCAGATTTTGTCACTGAAACTTTTTTTCTTTCTGTTAAGTCGTGTCATCAGCTGAACAACAGTACTGAATGCACTGTATGTCTGTCCCTTGTTTTCACTCATGTCAGAAATGAAATATGGCGCTACCCTGGTTAAGGTCTATTTGCTGTCTATCCTGATGTAAACCACCACCACTTTTCTTACCGGATGACAAGAACACAAGAGGATTATCCTGTTCTGGGTCAGATGAACTCAAGCGTCCACCTTCAGGAGGAAGACGAAAACTGCATAATCCCTTGTTTTAACTGACCACTTGTTTCACATCTCCATAGGTCCATGTCATAGAAAGAGCTAAGGTTTGATGTGAGATGATTTGAGTCTGTGCGTCACACCTGGCCTCTATATGAACTCTAATCCTGTCCCGCGCATTAGCTCAAGTTCATCTGTTCAACCTCAAGCACAAACTTATTTTGCTGATATTGTTTCCTTCACTGTTTGTTCCACCTAAATGGATACTGACATCTGGATAATTTGTTTATAAACTGAAATTAATGTTTTGATTTGGTTTAAGAAAATTGGAGCATACAATCAATGACACTACATTGAAGAACATCGGTTTTACGTTTGCCATCCGCATCTAATATGAGCTTTTAATAAAGATATTGCGGTCATCTAGATCTTACAACAGGGGTTTTCAATCTTTTAGATGCCACAGAGCCCCAAATATGAGCATCTTCATGTGAGGGACCCTCATCCTAACATGGAAAAGGCATGCATCTTTTACAAACACCCAATTTATACACAGAAAATTTTTAATCTAAAATTATATTAAGCCAATCAAATATAGTAATGCAGTTTTTACTTAATCTAATTTAGTTTATTTATAGTCAAAATTGTTATTTATTTAGAATAATCAATTCAATAGATTATTAATTTACTCATCTTTTTTAGTACAATCAAATTTTTTTAAAACTAATTCATTTCCATAATTTATTTTACCTGTATTTATTTGTACAGGTTTTTTTTTAACAGACTTTTCCCCTGTAAGTCCCTTGTGGCCCCGGACCCCAGCATGAAATCCCCTTAAAGGCCCCTTCTTACAAACAGCAGAGCAGACTGTTATTGCTCTTGCACTGACACTGCAGTGAACAGGCTTTGAGGTGAACAGCAGGCCGGTGTGTATGAAGATATGATCAGTGTGTGTGTGTGTGTGTGTGTGTGTGTGTGTGTGTGTGTGTGTGTGTGTGTGTGTGTGTGTGTGTGTGTGTGTGTGTGTGTGTGTGTGTGTGTGTGTGTATCTCGCTCACTCTCTCCCTGCCCTGCCGCTCCAGGTCCAGCTCTCTCTGCAGTGTTTCTGCCCGGTCCTCGGCATCATCCGCCTGGTGCTGGAGGCCCTGGATCTTCCTCTTCACGGCCTCTATCGAGGTGACCGAGGCCATGTCCGCCGACACTGCTCTCAACACCGAGACACGGGCAGGACAGCAGCGAGACCGCTCTATCCCGGTCGATAATCACGCGTTCATGCTCACCACGGCTTGTTTTAGTTCTTCCTCCGGTGTTTTTATCCAGAAGTGGTAAAGTTTAGCTCAGAGCGAAACAAATCGCCGACGAGTCGGGGAGACACTGTAAGCGGATTGACGCCCGGTGCAACAGATGCGCGCGCAGCTCTCAGGTGATCAGCACACCCTCCCTGTCATAACCAACTAAAGAAAAAAGTCTTTCACCTTCTAAGGCGTTGATGAAATGGAAACAGGATTTTCATTCCCTTTTTTCAGAATCTGTGGTCAGATACGAATAATTATGTAATTCCTAACAAAGTCGAAGAAACACAAAATATTTTTAGTTTATGTTTATTTTTGAGGTGTTTCACAAATTTGTCACTATAACTGATATAATGCTTTTGTTTGTGGATTGTGATACCGGTTTATTGGAAATGGATAATATAATTAAAATTCATATTTTATTTGATAAATATCATAGGCTACATAAAACAAAATGTATGTACCAAATGGTACTATTTTCGACTGACTTAAAGTTTTTTTTATGACTCTCTGACTTCAATACAGAACAATTGTAAAGCTGTTAAGACATCTCAGCTGTTGAAAAGGACAGGCTACTTGATGTATTAAATATATGATTGATTTTTTGATACACCATGCAGAAAGATCTTAATTTCTTATAGATTCAAGTGTTTTGGATGACTCTGAATTCCCCTATTGTTGTTGCAATAAAAAAGTCCCTTCCTGTCAGATCCAGGGATTCTCCTCAGCAAAAAAAAATAAAATTAACCCATGATTTACTCACCCGCAAACCATCCTGGGTGTATATGATATCATTGTTAAAAGCGCTATATAAATGAGGATGACAATGAGTTTCTTCTTTTAGCTGTACACAATCGTAGGTATATTAAAAAATATCCTGGCTCTTTCCAGCTTTATAATGGAATTGAATGGAGTTTTTGAAGCCCAAAAAAAGAAAATTCATCCATCATAAAAGTAATCTGTACGACTCCAGGGGTTAATAAAGGCCTTCTGAAGCAAAGCGATGTGATTTTGTGATTTTGCGATAAACTATTTTTAAGACTATAAAATTAAAGAGGTACAAGACTGAACTGAATGGCTTTAGTGATTGAATAAACTACAATCCCATGAAGCATTGCGAACAGCATAATCAAATAAAAAATAATAGAGAAATAAAATCTACCCATTTAAAAACATTGATTATATATATATATATATATATATATATATATATATATATATATATATATATATATATATAACAACATGTTAAGTTTTATGCAAAATATGCATATATATATTCAAATATTTCAGTATTTTCAGAGCATAAGGAGATCGGCTCATCATTTGCAGAGCTTCATGGGAGTGGGCGGAGCTAACGAGATCTTTTGCCTTTGCTTGTTTCGACACTCTGATTGGTGGTATTTTCTGTGCAGCATCATAAGTAATGTAGTTTTTCATGAGGAATACCACTGGTAAACGTGATTATTTTAAAAATAAGCTGAAATAATTGACTGACGGCTTCAACAGAAGCAAATACTATCGATGAACAACCTTGTAGCTCACAGCAGGGCAGTCTTCTTTAAAGGGGTGGTTGATTACGATTTCACTTTTCTAATTTTAGTTAGTGTGTAATGTTGCGGTTTGAGCATAAACAACATCTGCAAAGTTACAACGCTCAACGTTCAAGGCAAAGGGATATATATTCTTTTAAAGAAATTGTTTTTTAGGGTCTAACAAACGGCTGGTAGTGACTACACCACATTCCTCCCAAGTTAATGACATCACCAACCCTATTATTTACATAAACCCCACCCCCGGGAGCACGATTTATAGATTATCATGATAGAATATGCTTATCAATGACTAGAAGATAAGCTATATAAATTCATCATCTAACCATCCTGAAATGTCCTGTTGCTTCTACGTGTTGTCACTTCTTCTTCAGTCTTTCTATCATTGTCTGACTCCGGTTTGAACATAAAAGGCTATAAGAGTTTGAAATTGTCAGTGCATGTTTGTGTGTGGAGGTAATCGAAGCTCCGCCCTCTGTGCCGGGATTAGCAGCTCATTTGCATTTAAAGGGACAGACACGAAAATTGAGCATTTTTGCTCAACCTCAAAAAGTGACAATTTTAACATGCTATATAAAAATATCTGTGGGGTATTTTGAGCTAAAACTTCATATACACACTCTGGGGACACCAGAGACTTATTTTACATCTTGTGAAAAGGGCATTATACCACCCCTTTAAAGGTTTCTACTTCCATTTCATTGTGACTTTAACCACTCAATTTGTAAGCCTGTAAGAGTTTGGATCATTCATATTTACTGATTGTTTGCAACTCTGTATTTCTGGCTCTGTTGCCTGTTTAGAAGCAAGAGATACAACGACTCAATGTAAAACTTGTGAAATTAGGACATTTTGTTAAAAGAAAGTAAAATTATGCCATAGCGAGGTTTATGAATACATATACTTAAATTAACTCATAGACTACTGTTTCTACTGCATTCTTGGTCACCTGCTGTCTAAATCTCATGTACTCAAACTGTGCATTTGATCTTCATCATTGTGTCAAATCAAATGAATTTAAAGCGAATTAAAACCATAAAGCAGGATATCTCAGTCAAGCTGTCCTCAGACCGATCCATTCAATGAACTCTGAACAGAAGCACTGGAAGTCCTGACGTCACTTCACTGTAAACAAATCACTGCATTCCTCTGATTTCTTTCCTTTTTTGGCCACGAATGGTGCGATTACAGTACAATACACACAGAGTTGAGAGTTCCTGACACACACTTAAACACCTCATGTTTTAATAGAAGAACTCAAGGCAAAGATATATTTTATAAAAGTCTCCGGATTAAAAACATCTACTGTGGTTGCCAAAGTCTTTTAACTCATGAACACGTGACTTGTTTTTCAGATGTAACTAGTTAATAATTGTCATAAGTACATGTATTGTACTGCTAGAGCAGGATGGGCTCCCTGATAACGGGTCTGACTTGCAAAAACAATATATAACCTAGCAATATAGTTTATACCTGAACAAAAATGTATCAGATGTGGTACAGAATAGGAATTGCACTGCCATGTAGCCTTCTGTATACTGTATACTTTGAAAGTAACTTTTATTTTGGTCATCATTATGAAGAGTAGCCTACTGGATATTGAGATTTAATATGAATTCACCTTCACTCTTTTAGTTTGAGTGTTAAGCTTTGAAAACATGACAGCTGTTAACCCTTTACTGCTGCTGTGAGTCTCATTCTGTCATTACTTAATTCACTCAGTTTTAAAAGTACATAGAAAATGTATCCATAAGCAAAAACTGGTGTTTGGTGAAGCTCAGCACGCACGGCATCTCTGCGAGGTGCTGACAGTGTTTATGAAGTGTTTGGAGAATATGATCCAGCTCGACTCCTTCTCCAGAGCAGCTGCTGACAGGATGATTGACAGCTCGAGCTCTGAGCTGCGCGTGCGCTGTGCTGACGGCCACCACACGAGGGCGCGCGCCAAGACGAACATATTACGAGCTGTAGTCTAGATGTTATGGTTTTTGAACACCGGCCTGTTTTTGAGACAATTAAGATTTTTCATATTGTGTGCGAATCATTGAGATACATAAGTATAATTATCAACATATATATGTGAATCTGGACCACAAAACCAGTCATAAAGGTAAATTTTTTGAAATTGAGATTTTGAGATTGAGATATATAATCTGATATATAGGCTATCATCTAGCCTATTTACGTTTGGAAATTTACAAAATATCTTCATGGAACATGATCTTTACTTAGTATCCTAATGATTTTTGGCTGATAATTTTGACCCATTCAATGGCTATTGCCACAAATATACCCATGCTACTTGTGACTGGTTTTGTGGTCCAGGGTCACATATGTGATCCGTAATGGTTCTAAAATACTATGGGCTTCATAATATATATATATTTTTTTCTTTTTCTTTTAATTATGTGGTGAAATATGACCTGAATTTGCATTTGTGGGATTCATGTGAAATATTTAGCCTTCTAACGAGGCGTCAGTGTGTAGCTATTCTTTTTAAAGACAGTGTGTAATTGCACCCGGGTTGGATGAGAGACATATGTGATGTGTGATGATGATTGTGTGTGTGTGTGTCACTCACGTCTGCGGCCTTCTTCTCGGCCTGCTCGAGTTTCTCCTGAGCGTCCTTCAGTGACTCTGAGTATTTGTCCAACTCGTCCTCCACACCCTTCAGCTTCTTCTGCAGGGCCAAGAGCTCCTCTTCCAGCTACACACACACACACACACACACACACACACACACACACACACACACGTTGGGTTTTCATGTTTTATGGGGACTCTACATAGGCGTAATGGTTTTTATATTGTACGAACTGTATATTCTCTCCCCTTAGACTAACCCGACCACTAAACATACTCATCACACACACACACACACACACACACACACACACACACACACACACACACACACACACACACACACACACACACACACACACACACACACACACACACGCTCAATAAACCTGCGCAAAAAACCTTGGCATTTTTAGTCCCTTTATTAATTCATTGTCCAATGGGGGCCATTTTTTTCAGCAAAATATGACTGACCTACACCCAAAACATCTGTGTAGAGCTAGAACTATGGGTCCCATTTCTGAAAAAACAATAAAATGAGCTGGTCAAAAGTGTTTTGCCTAGTTTGATTCAAAGTTATTCTTTTATAAACTTGTTTCTCCACATTTTGGAAGATAATTCCTCATCAAGTAAAGTGTCCCCCGTCTTGAACTGATTGATAAATGATGATCCCTAAACCCCGGCTCATTAACGGGTCACTGGTGGTCTGGTTGGGAATATGAAGCTGTGGAGAGTTTCTGCTGTGGCACTCACTCAACCCTCCAAACCACAGCCCATTAACCGTCTCATCACACACACTCATAAACCAGCCTCTATTTATTGCTCACTTCGGGCTTGTGCTTATGGAAACACAGCCCATAACGCTGCAGAAATAGACACAGCTTTATAGTTAGAGAGCCATTGGTCAGCTCATAAACCGAGACAATGTGTTCATGATGGATGCCTTCCCTGCGGCCCGTCTGACGGAGCGGGACAGGCTCGGGAACACAGTTATGAGGAGCATCAAACGCTGTGGCTCCGGATGGGACAGAGCCTTGATCCCATTATGTTGAACAATTTCATGGAGGTGGAGCAGGACAGAAAAAGCTCAAGGACAGCATGTGTGCTGCTGACCAACAGGGGTGCAATAACAGAGGCCTTGGGACAGGGATAGAGGAGTTGTGCCATCGGGACACAGGCTTTCGGAAAATTACAGGCTTTGTTCAAACAAAAACTGCATTAGATCAATGATTGGAGCACATAACCAATCCGATTCTGATAAATGAGATATTTTGAGATCACTGATTCAAAATTAAATGGATAATGTTTGTAATGCACGTGCTCCAACAAAATCGTTTCCCATGTTTTTTTTTCTCCCATGGAAAAGCCAGCTGCACTTCCATTATGGAGAATGACAGTGTTGATGGGAAAAGCCTTCTTTAAACGGCTTTTACTAAAATAGGGCCCATGTGTGCTGTTCTCTGTGTCGCGTTTAATCAAACGATGGAAACTGTCGGCCCTCCTCTTAATCAACTGGCTGTAATAAAGTATACTCACATATTTACACTTCTATATTTGGCATTGGTCACTTCAGTTAGTCATGATAGACGGGTCTTAAGGAACAAGACTAATAATAGCTCCACGCATCACAAATGCTGGACCATAAACTGGGATTAATCATTGGTTTTTGCAGGGAAGTTTATGCCAATAACCACATGATTACTGATCATTCATCATACAGAACGTAGAAAGTCAGATTATACATGGAAGCTCAAATTATATGATTTCTGTGATCACTCTAGGGAAACTTTTTTCTTATTTTTAAATTCTGGCAATAAATAATTTTGTAACAAATAATTTACGATTGCTTAGACAACACCTCCTCACACTTTTCCTAATCTCATCTCATAGAGAATACAGTTAGACTCCCGGGAAACAGAAACATGGATGTGTAGAAAGTCTCAGTGAATCCGTTTACCTGTTTGCATTTGTCCTCGGCACCTTTCTTGTCAATCTCAGCCTGTTCTGCGCGGTCGATGGCGTTCTCCTTGTCCAGCTTCAACATCTGCATTTTCTTCTTGATGGCCTCCATGGTTGATGCCTTGTGTTTCTGCTAGCAGCCGAGGAGAAGAGGAGAGCTTGTTCACACAGACAGCAGAGAGGCGGCTGGAAACCCCTCCACAGGAACTCTGGGCTTCTTTGGAAACTTCTGTGAAGAGTCTGGGAGAGTGCCGTCCCCTCGCTCTGATTCGTCCCGCTGGATGAGCTCAGCATTTGATCCTGAGCTTTTGTCCATGTTTGGGAGGCTCTGGACCCTCATTCTCCAGTTATACTTAAGAAGAGGTCAGGATTATTCAGAGTGCCCTGGGAAAAAAACAGCTAATGATGTAATCAAAAATTACACTCTCTGCATTCAGTGGATCAAATCTTTAACTTTAACATTGATCTTTTTCTCATAGTCTCTTAAAGATGCTGTAGGTAATTCTAGTATGTACTCTTATGACTCAAAAGTCACATTCACTACCCGGACATGGCGATGTGTGTGTGTTTTTTTTTTAAATGCTAGTACTTTCTTTATGAACATGCATAAAAGGCTGAATTTGTTTACAGTTTAAACTTCTTTTTAAATGAGAAATAATTCAATTCAATTCACATTTATTTGTATAGGGCTTTTCACAATACACATCGTTTCAAAGCAGCTTTACAGAAAATGCATGAGTCTATATTACAAATTAGAGTGATCTGTAATCAGAGGTGACTGTCTAAGTTATGTATTTCAGAAATGTATAAATCACAGTAAGCTAAAAATGTATGGTACCACTTTGCAATAAGGTTCATTAGCTAACATTAGTTAGCATGGACTAATAATGAACTGTACATATACAGCATTTATTAATCTTTGTTAATGTTAATTTTAACATTTACTAATACATTGTTAAAATCTTGTTACCATTAGTTAATGCACTGGGAACTAACATGAACAAATAATGAACACCTGTATTTTTATTGACTAATGTTAATAAAGATTAGCAAATACAGCAACAAATGAATTGCTCATGGTTAGTTCATGTTAGATTATACATTATATTTGATATTACAATAACTAATGATAACTAATGAACCTTTTTGTAAAGTGTTACCAAATGTTTAAATTTAAACAATGTAATAATTTAAGCTCCTGAGCTCTTTGAAGTAATGAATGGTTGTTAACAAATGATTATGACACTTAGAAAAATGTAGCATTGCTGCATGTTGATTAAGATACTTTTAACTTGGGCATGTCCTAAGCTTGCAGTTATTTACCCGCTTATAAAGAAGGCACAACTTTGTTTCGGCTCATGCATTGTACATGTAGATCCATCTAAATCTTTTATTTATGTATAATTTGTGTCCACTATGCTGTTTGTTCAGAGAAATGGTATTTATAAATCATTTGATCCGGATTTAGCCCACATCAAGCAGCACACAACATGCTTCTGTCATATGAACGTGATTGCATCTGCTACTGGTTGTGCTAGTATTATGTTAGCTCTTACTGTGCGTTCACACCAGACGCGAATTGAGCGTCAAATTCGCGTCTACCGCGCCGCGCTCTACGCCTGATTCGCGCCGCAGGAATTTTTTACGCGCGTAACGCGTATTTGCATTGACTTAACATTGAAATTACTCGAGCTAGACGCTCTATTCGCGTCAGGTGTGAACACACCATTAGTGTTGTGTTTCACACCAGAAATCATAACATCGCCTTTAATAAGATTGATTACAATGACTTTAGTGGGCAAGGATTAAACATGTTTTGATCCCACATGTCAGACTAGTCTTATTTTGTGTGTCAATGATGTATTGTAAACACAAAGTGAAGTAAATGGAGCACCACAAGGCTTAGTCTTCGGTCCTCTTTTATTCATTGTACATGCTCCCCTTAAAATAATATTATCATGAAACAATACATTTTTATGCTGAAGTTACAGTTAGCTTTACATGCATCCTCCAGATGCAATTTCACAATTGTTCAGATGTGTTTTAATGACATTTTAAGAATGGATGTCTAAGTTTGCCCCCCAATTAAATTCTGAAAAAAAGGAGAAATTATTCATGACCAAAACTTCAAACATACACTGTTAAAATTATTAAGATGGTTGATGTTGTCATCTAGTTATGTCATGCTTGGCAGCTTTTTTTTATTTTTAGAAAACCACATTTCCAGTTTCCTAGAAAGCATTTTTCTGCTTTAGAAATATTTTATTAAACATGAAATCTCTTTAGCCAGGCAAATAATGATTTACCTTGATATATGAGTGCACATGAACTACTGATATGTTTAAGCATTATAAAATGTTCATTAATGACCTATTAATTATTCATTTTTAATTTTATCGGTCTATACAAGTAAATGATAAACCCTCCAACAACAGCACCTCTGTAGAAACAAAAAAAACAAACACAAATGCAATAGGAGATATTTGAAAAACAGTGAATTTATGAGATTTTAGTTAAACACATGACTAAGTGCGTTTGCTTATTTTAGGTGAGAAACTGTTAAATACACAATTATAAAATATAAAAGCAGGACAGATTCAGAATAAACTGAATGCAACAGGAAAGGCAGTAATGGCAAAAACTCAAACTGTTCATGTATTTGATCCATTAATAAAGTCTTTATCATTTCTTTAAAACAGTTCTTTATAATTACTCTGATTATTCGTTGATAGAGACAACCATTTTAATTAACCAATTCTTCCCCTGCAAATAATTTTTAATCTAATAATGTCTGTATACATCTGGATGGGAATTACATCAACAGTAATTTGGAACAAAAGAAAAAAAAAATACATTATAAAAGCAAAAATGGAAATATGGCTTTTATGCTTTATAAAAGATATACTTTTGATAGAAATATCAGTAGACCAAGTTGTCACAAACGCAAACATTGACACTGCAAAAAACATGAAAAGGAGATACTATTTGTAACGTTTCAAAGCTTTATTATTCTTTTCTTTAAAAAATGATATGTTTTCTCTATGAATTGTTTTAACGCAAAGTTAATGATTGCACCACTGGTCCACATTGCCACAAAAAGAAAGAAAAAGAAAAAGGGAAAAACGCTGTCGACTGTGTCAGAAGAGCAGAAGACACCCTCTAAAAGGAAAACCGAGAAAGTCCAAATGTTGTCTCGGAAAGTTTACCAGACATTACAAACACTGTTTGGCCCCTGCCATGATCACAAGCGTTCACAACTGCTGATCTAATTACTCTATCTAATGCTGAAAAAAAAATATATTTTATAGAAATTAAAAAGAACTTGCATATGTGGCATATTTCAAAATACAACAAAACAATAAAGCTGGCATGGCAATGCTCATAAAAGTGACTTTTAAAATAGACATCCTGATACATGGTTCACTTTTTACGCGTTGCATATGATGAATGATCCTCATCCTCTGGTGTGTGTGTGTGTGTGTGTAATGTCCCGGATCAGTCTCACTGCTCCTGACCGTCCTCTCGGAGCTCCGACGGCATGAACTTGTACTGTTGCTGTCGGATCATGGCCAGCCTCTTCCGGGCCTCTTCCAGCTCTCTCTCCTTCCTCAGCATCTCCTCCTGAGCAGCGATGATCTGAGGACACACACACAGACACACATCCAGATCAACATACACATTAACTAAACAACATTCATAAGATACTTCATTCACTGCATGTCTTAATCAACTTGAACAAGTAAAAACGGTCCCACTTTATTTTAAATTGGTTTAAGTACTATGTACTTGCATCGAAAATTAAGTACAATGTACAATTATTGCGTTGATGTTGTAAAACACTTAGGACAGGTGTGTGTGGTGTGGGTCGGTTTAAGAGTAGGTTAAGGTGTAAAGGATGGGTGTAATTATAAATGTAATTACATAAATGAATTACAGCTGTAATTACATGCAGGTATTTTCAAAATATAAGTACAATGTAAAAACATGTATGTACACAGTAAGTCCATTGTATCAAATTTGAATGTTAGTACATAGTAGTTAAAGCCACTTAATATAAAGTGAGACCGTAAAAACAGACAGATACAGGGAACTTAACGAGCAAACTTGCACTGTAACGTTCAATCATTGTGCTGGAAATACACACAAAACACACAGTAATGAGCCTCTAAACATGCTATCGCTGAGGTTTCACTGATGATCTCTTTACCTGAGCAATGCCGCCCACCATCTTGCTCTTCACTATCACAGCCTGATCATCTTGAGCCTCGAACGCAGCCTTCTGTGCCGCCTTCACCAGGTTATCTGATGCCCGCTTTACGGCATTACCAGCAGCCTAAAGACAAAAAGACAGCAGAGCACTCTTCTGAGCATTCAACAAAACACAAGATCCACCTCATCAAACTCACTCTGTCTGAACTTCAAATACCATTCCTAGAATATCAATACTTCAATATTAATAATCAATACTTAAATACAAGAGTAATACTAGACACACTGACTGACATTTAACAATTGTCATCTAGCTCTATATTCACAGCTGCTACAGCGTTCTTGTCTTGGTGTTCATCATGGTATATTCGCACATACACTGTTTGTCACACGGCAAACCTGTGGACATTTTAAATTGTGACTTTAAATTGTGGCTAGCAGTGAAACTACGTACACCTACTTTAATTTTTGGCTACAAGTAAACTACATTAATTCGACTACAAGTGAAATTACAAGTACGACTTTAATTTTTGGCTACAAGTACTACTACATTAATTTGACTACAAGTGAAACTACAAGTACAACGACTTTAAAGTAGTTTACTGGTAGCAAAAAATTATAGTCGTTATACTTGTCACAAATTAGTGTAGTTGTACTTGTAGCCACAAATTAATTTGTGGCTACGAGTGCAACTACAAGTACAATTACTTTCATTTGTGAACCCAATGAAGTAGCTTTTAGCAAGCAGGGGTTTGTAGTCAAATCCCATGTATCTGTTGTGTGCAGGGAAGGCTCAGCCTGTGTCTGGACTCCAGGGATGGCTTTAAAAGGAAAAGCAGCTGTGGAGAGAGTAGCCTGAACTAAACACATCCCCGGAGCTCTTCTGGCAAACGTTCCAGGAATTTTTTTTTCTTTTTTATGCCTTTTGAGGCATTGTGCATGGCTGAAGGTGTGATTTAGGGATGAGTGTGTTCAGCTGTCAGTAGTCTGATTCATCTCTGCAGGACTGGCCTGCACTTTATACACAAACTAGAATAGCTAAGAGATTCTGCATTGCTGCCACAGAAGACATTTCACATCACTGTGCACAGCTCTATTAGTACTAGGGACCAAAGGCACATATTAGACACTGGGGAGTTGATAAAAAAAACAAAAAAATTAAATGAATAACGATATTCTTTAACTGATAAATCTTCCAAGTAAACTATTCAACTGTGAAACAAACCCATTTTACAAACCTCTCAAATTTCAATTGGTCTTGTATCATAAGCAGTATTTGGTCTTATTTTGAGCAGGTGAGGAGACTTCTCATGGTCAGACAGATATCAGCAGAAGTGGATGGTGGAACGGGGAAGGAAGTATATCACAGGTAAAAATATTTTTTTTAAAAAAAGACCTGCTACATCTGAAAATGTAGTGTGGGCGGCAGCAAAGGAATGATTGGCCGGATTGATGTGGCCAGTAGTAAAAGGCGGCTCTAAGATCTGATTGGCTGGAGTAGAAAGCGGATAGAGTTGTGCTCCCGTTGTGCTGTAAGTAATGTTTCAAAATTCAAAAGATCCACAAATAAATTCCATTCCACACCATTCCACAAAATGTCAGTTTCATTGTATACTTCATTTTGAGTGAATCTCAGAATGTGGCTGTGCGCAACATAATGAATTAAACAAAAAGTAAAGTCAGATTTTTTTTTAATCTAATGCAAATGATGGCAGTCATTCCGTTGGTGAATGGATGGGATGTAGAAAGTTTGACAAATAGAGAGTCATGTACACTTTCCATATCCCTCAAAATTGTGAACTCTCATCCCACAAAATATCAGCTATTAATATTTCTCAAATTTCCTGATCCATGCACCACTGGTTGTAATCTAAATATGAATGCAAATTAATAATTATAAAGGAGTGTGTTCAAGAGCGACTTAAGTGTTGCTCTCAGTGTCTCTAGTGACAAATGATCTAATAATGTTCAATTTCTAAAGCAGATTTCTGAGGACCATTTATTAAAAAACTCCCAGCAGCCACCAGCACTGCTGTTATCACAAGCCCTCATCAGAGCATATAACAAATCCGACAGCTGGACTGTGTAAGACAAGATGATGACACTGGGTCTATTCCTGCTCCAGCATTACATTCATCTCACGGCTGCACAGCTAAAACACAGCTAAACTATAGATCTACAGTATCTGATGTTATGGGAATCTCAGCAAAGCTCCATGTTTAATGTCTGAATGTCATTTCATTTGTTTGAAAACTCAATATGTTGTCTCTGCCTATCGTAATGACTAATATATAATGGTGATCTCAGAGTTGATCAGGTTTTAACTTGAACCCCCAGCCTTCACCCTGCGCAGGACGCCAGCTGTCTCACTGGAAGCAGGAGGGGTGCGTCACTCAATATTTAAAGGCTTTGTTAAGAGGCGGACACAAAACAACTCAGACTCTTCATTGCTTATTCGTGTCAGGCCACTGCAATTGCAAATGATGAGAAGAAAATGATGATCTTTCATATTAGGATTCTGGTCAATTTGACACATTTTGATTTTTTTTAACTGTCTGTAATACTGGGTAATTATGATATTCTCCTTGAAATTTAGTGACCTTTTATCATTTATTGTCATTAACATATCTGCAAAGTGTCGACACACTGATGTGCGGTGGAACGAGCGTACAAAATTTATATGATTATGATATTTGCAGGTCACTTTAAGGGCATTTTCATTTATGGATTTGTCAGATGTTGTTATCCGAAAAAACCTACAATGCATTGAAGGTACACCCTTTTTTTAAAGTATGAAGGTATAAATCAGTTCACATGTTCAGTTCACAGAAAAAGTGCTTTTCTACACTTCTGGTTAAAAGGTTTAATTCCGTTTTTAAATATTTACAATACGGACACGATATTTACAGTGAAAACAAAAATGTTTAAAAAAAAAACTTTGTTAAAAATACAATTTATATGCATGTTCTTGTTTTTTTTGTCAATGTGTGAGAAGTGAGTATTAATATCAAAGGTCTACTGTTTTTACCTTATTCCTTTTTTTGTTTGTCATAGAAAAAGTTTAGTGAACTGTATTGAATCCACAGAGTCAATTTGACCCCACTTTTACGATCATGCACTCTTACATTGATTTGCACCAATGGTTCTATGAAGAAACTTTAGCATCCATGGAATCTTTCCATTACACAAAAGGTTCTTTATGGTGGGAAAAGATTCTTTAGATTATTGAAATGTACACACACACAGGTTATTTTAAGAGCGGATCACTGAAAGGTTCCTTGAAGCAAAAATGGTTCTTCAATGGCACCCCTGCAAAAACCCTTTTGGAACCTTTATTTTTTTTAAGAGTGTACCTATTTTTTAAACTCAATACTCGGGTCTATCAGAACATGTAACTCAAAACCTGTATGAACGTCCTGAAACACACACAGACACACACTAACCTGCAGTCTCTTCATGGTCTGGGAGTCCTGGTCCGCCTTGACCTTGCAGGCCACGAGCAGCTGAGCTGTAGATGCTGCCACCTGTTTGGCTGAAGAGATGAGTTTCTCCTCGCTGGCGTGACCCTGAACGGCGGAGTTGGCCGCCTCACACAGGTTGTTAGTGGCTGCGGCCACCATACGGGCCTAGAGCAGATGAATTCAGGAACAAAATATGTGTTAAACATCCACCTCATCAAAAACTACTTCATGCGTATATGCGTTGACATGCAACCTCTGAAATCCATCAGAAGAAACTAAGAAAGTTAAAGGGTTTAGTTCATCCAAAAAAAGGGAAATGATGTCATCATTTACTCACCCTCATTTCGTTCCAAACCTGACTGATCAATAAAATTTTGTATCAAACAACTGAAAATTTTTTCAAAATATCTTCTTTTGTGCTTATAATAGGTGTAACAGTAACAGTAAAAAATCAAATCGTACTGCTCTCCATCCACAATTCAGCATGCACTTGCACCGCGGTTCATCTTTAATATAGTTTGTTAAAAATAACAACGCATAAAACAGACGGACACAGCTCCTAATGTATGTTTTTGTTGATGGATACAACAGCAATGATAAAAAAAGGTGGATAAACCAGTCACTCTTTGTAAAATGTTCAATGCGAGAGCCTTATGCTGTAATATGATCAGTCAGTTAGGTCATCATCGAATGAGAACTTGCGCAGGAGGAGGTTTGTGTGTGCACCCATCTGAAGCACGCTCACGGAAACACGTCTCAGACGTCATGCAAATATTGATTTCAATTTCAGTAGAGAAAGGCAAAGCATGTGTACAGTATCAGTGCACTATGTCTTAAAGTGACAGCAGCCTAATATTCCTGCAGTGTTTTTAATGTTTCAAACAACAAAACATAAGGAAATCGCTCACTGCTCTTGATTTAATGGCTTTTGTAACTTTCATAAAGATTAATCTTTAATTTATAGTCAAATATACAATGTTATTTTACACTTTATTTTTTTAATTCAATTTCTGTTCCTTATTTTTGCTGTTGCTTGTAGTTTGATTATTTTTTTCTTATTCTATTAATTTATATTTGACAGTAGTCCATTTGTCCCTGAAAATAGCACATGAATCGTACAGAAACAGTGAGAAACCGTTAAACCCCAAGTATATAAATGAGCGTGAGTAAATGATGACAGAATTTTCATTTCTGGATGAACTAACCCGTTTAGCTCAATTGAGAAAGAAATCAGTGAGTTTGAAACAGACTTACAGCTGAAATGAGACCCTGAGACCACTGTCCATCATCCACCGCATTGGCTGGAATCGCCCCGACCTGAGAGAGAGAGAGAGAGAGAGATTGGGTTTGGGTAGGACTGACTTATCTTAATTAAGCTGAAGAAAGCAGATGAGGTGTTGTGTATGAAGTTGAGTGGGATGTGTGTGTTTGTGTTGTACCTTCCCCTGGGCAACCAGTTCTCTCTGAGCGGCAGACGCAGCTTTGACCAGAGCGCTGGTGGCGGCTGCGATGGATTTGGCTGCTTCCAGAATCTGCTCCTCAAAGTTCAGACTCTCATCAGCCTCCTGTTAAACACAACACAACAAACATTCATTTACATCACCGTCTCAACATTGAGACTAAACTTCAAGGTTTTTTCCACATGCGTATGAGCACAACACAATGCTTTTTTTCATTCCAGTATCCATGAAGATGACAATGACGATGATGATAGTAATTCATGCTCAATGATTGTGGTCGTGGCTACATTCATAATTCGTGTTACCTTAAATCCAAATCCAAACTGGACAATGCAAACGGGAAGAGTTATACAAATGTCATATAATGGTCAGCAACATTAGACAGGGTGTCTACAGATACAGTATAAACAAGTTGAATGTAAGACTTTTTAAGACCTTTTTGTGAAATTGAAGACCAAACTTGTGATGGAAATACACATAATATTACATACGTATATGTAAAATGTAATGTTTAACCCAAGTAATTTAATATTTGCTACTTGTTTATTGAACTAAAATCAATGTGACATTTGCAATCATGAGAATATTCAGCAAAATCGCTCCCGTCATGTTATGTTACTTAACTATATCATATGTTCTAAATAAAAAACAACATTTTGAATTTTTGCCTCAGTATGTTTCTGAGTTCTTTGAGGTTTTTTTATGTGTGCTGTTATGCTCATTAGTTTTGATTTCTCACTATAAAATCTCTCACAGTCCCAACAGCGCTACCAGAAATACATTATCATTATCAATCGCTATTTATGTAATAAAATCAGAATAATTCTCGAGATTTGATGCTTCACTGGTTATTTGACAGACATTGGGTCCGTCACACTGGAGAAATTTTAGCGGTAATGTGACCAGAAATATTTAAGACCCATCGAATCTGAATTTAAGACATTTTAAGGACCCGCGGCCACCCTGTTAGATTAAGAATATATGAACACAGTGCAGTTTCCAAGCTCAGTGTGAGATGTGAAGTAGTATAGTGTGTCAGTTCAGCTGGTTGAGTCCCGAGGGATGTGGGTAACCGTTTCCTCACCTTGGGCTTGGCTCGGGGTTTGAGCTGCTCCAGTTTCTTGGCGGCAGCTTCAATAGCAGCTGCGGCTCCCAGCAGCTCGTTTTCAGCGATGACCGTCGGGTCCTCAGGGTCCACCCACTCTGTGCCTAAACAAAGCATCAGATCCGATCAAACGCATCTCCAGGTCTTCTGTACTAAAAACTACTGCTTTATTCAAACTGTACAGTTGTATGAAAACATCATTTCACCAGAAGTTAATTGTAGAAGTCGATTCTTTAACACATTTACTCAGTACACAAACAGATTTAAAGAGAAACCAAAGCTTGGGCTTCCTCGATCTCCTTTGTATTCTTCCAATTGTTTCAACTCTGATTTGAACACTTTCTGCATTGTTTAGATTTTTTTTGTTACATCTTTACAATCTTTTTTTTAAATAAATCCTGAGGTTCTGAAAGTTGTGTGAATAATTTTACAATATATTCTACAACATGTTCACAAGTTTTTTTTTTGCAAAAAAGAAAAAAAAAGAAAAAAGAAAATAAAGTGTACTCAGTAGGTGTGACTTTCAGACCTTGAAATGCCCTCTTGGTTTCACTATTCAAAGAAACTACAAACACAACACTATACACTTTACTGAATATATAGTAAAATGTAATTTATTCCTGTGATCAAAGCTGAATTTTCAGCATCATTACTCCAGTCTTCAGTGTCACATGATCCTTCAGAAATCATTCTAATATGATGATCTGACGCTCAAGAAACATTTAGGATTAATAGCATATTTTTGTGGAAACCGTGATACTTTTTTTCAGGATTCTTTGATAAATAGAAAGTTCAAAAGAACAGAATCTATTGGAAAAATAGATTTATTTGTAACTTTATAAATGTCTTTCTCACTTTTGATCAATGTAATGTATATTTGCTAAATAAAATTAATTTCTTTACAAAAAGAAAGCAAACAAAAGAACTGACCCCAAACTTTTGAAAGGTACTGTAAAAGCACATTTTCCATATGTGCAATAAAGCTGACAGTCAAAGACAACAAACAGCAAGCAGAAATATCCTATTCTCTTCAATATCTCTTTTCTTAAATATTATTTTGCTCATATGGGCACTAGATAGGTGGAAAGCCTCAACTTCGCTTCATTTCCTTCCTTTTTATATGAATTGGCACCTATAAATCCTCCTTTAAACTCTCTCTCTCTCTCTCTCTGTCTCTCTCAGACACACCAGAGATTCTCCCCGTCTCTCATCATGTGTTAAATCAGGGTCTGGGTATTATCAGCCCGAGCTCTCAGATCACTTTCAGTGATGGGTGGCAGGGATTATCCTGATAAATCCTGCTTGGATTCCCTGCTCATGATGCAGAACTGGAAGTGGACACTGGACCTGATCAGATGGAGAGGACAGGAGAAGCCCAGGATCTGGAGAAACATGACACACACACTGTACCTTTCATGGCCTCCGCAGCCTGTATGAGCTCGGTCACTGAACCGGCCACGCGTTTGGAGTAGTTGGACAGCTGCTGCTTAAGGTCATGAGTGGGTTTATGGATGATCTGCGGATGGAGAGCACAACACTTCACACAAATGAATGTATTAAAACGGAGATTGTTAAATCAATCTGACACTGATTCAAGCGCTGTTAGTCACTCGTGTGATCAGTTTGTAGTAGTGATTTCTGAGATGTGTGTGTGTGTGTGTGTGTGTCCTCAGCGTGTCCTCCAGGGTGGTGCTGGTGACAGTGAAACAGGTGTGTGGCATTAGCAGAGCTGTTCGTTGGGAACAGACGGCTAAGAAAAGACTTGGCCATGAGGAGGAATGCTGGGAATGACATGGACAATACCAAAAACACACACACACAGACAAACATATGCCATCTGTCCGTCTGTACAAACCCTATAAAAATCACAAAGGACAGTCTGTCTCTCTCTTCAGAGTTTTGACCAATGGATTTCAATAACTGTTCCAGTCATGTAAGCATTATGTGGTGCATTTCCCTTTAAATGTCAGGTGACTATATGTGGAATAAATAAAAGTAAATGATCAATAGAGCACTACTGTTTCCAATACGATGCTCAATGGACAGACTAATGTTTCACAAAAAGTTATGGATAAAATATTTAAGAGCAGAGTAAAACTGGAAATCAACATTTCCAATATCATTTAATTACTCTATTTAATCACCCATTTATTGTCATTCGCTTCTGATGCTCTCCTCCCAAAATGTTAAATGCACATGATTCTCACACACACACACACACACACACACACACACACACACACACACACACACACACACACACACACACACACACACACACACACACACACACACACACACACACACACACACACACACACACACACACACACACACACACACACACACACACACACACACTTTTTTTTTTTAAATCTCCCTCGAGTCCTACAGGCGATCCGAGTTTGTATCATATCTCTGGAACCAAGCCGAGTTGGGGCTTCATACTCTGGGCACATGGGATGTCCATAGAGATACCATTCAAATGTTGTTTCATTCAGTATATCTGAAAACTGTAACAGAACACTGACTAATCAAGATGCCATACTTATTTTCTAGTTAAAAGGTCTCAGAAAGCATCCAACTGTCAGCTTCAGGAGACATAGATACAACTGACCCTTTTAGAGCAATCACACCAGTTACAGATCTGACTAGTGCTTCTCAAGTGGTTTTTACTTCAAGATAATGGGTATAAAGTGCATAAGAATAACAATCCATCAAATATTTGCTTCGTTCATCAAATGATTGCAGCTTTGTTTTTTGCGCCCCCTATGGGCAGGATTTCACAAAATATAGCACTCATGGTCAGAATGTCCAGCTGTAGTTTGTTGGCTGGTGAATTTTTGTTTAAAAGATCTGTCAGTTAGAAAAATGTTTTGTTTTTTTGGTCATGAAAGTGTATAGATGATACATGCCAATATGGTTCTACAGAAAAGTTCAAATGGTTAAAATAATTTAAAGACGGAAATGAAAATAAATATAGAGCTGCAACCCACCAGTTGAGACGCACTGCAGCATCCACTGTTATATAACTTTTGTCCCATGTTAAAAGACTGTGCAAATATACACAAAACACACACACACAGCAGAGAGATTCACATGCAGTCACCTGTAACTCACCGGCTATCAGTGAACCAACACATACACACACAAACACGCGCACACACACACACGGAAAAAGGAAGAGAAAACAGAAAATAAATAAGGAAATAGCAGACCAACATAGCAATGATCTGCTTTGTTACAACTAATCACAAAATCCTTCATTCAACAACTCATATGGACCTTTACAAATAAAAAAAATCCAGTTATCCACCTGTAATGTTGTATACTATTTTATCTACATTTTAAGCCCTGTTTGGACAGTAAATGTTTCTCATGAGGACGTGTGGCTCCTCCGTGATCTCTCAAACCTCGTAATGCACTATTCATTTAGTCAATCATATGTTCAACATTTATTTAAATATCCTATTTAATAAAAGGAAAAATGGACATGTAAATGGTTTTCTTGTGTTGCCTTTTAACTCTCAAATTTTCATAAGGTAAACATTTGACCTGGGCTACTTGGTTTATATTTTATATATATATATATATATATATATATATATATATATATATATATATTTATATATATATATATATATATATATATATATATATATATATATATATATATATATATATATATATATATATATACATATATATATATATAATTGTATATAATGCATATTTCAAAATTGCATTGCATACTTTTTGCTGCCATAAAATGCATAAATAAAGCATGCAAATCACCCCAAAGCTCCACAGTTACCACACGATGCTTGGCAGAGGTTAAAAAGGATTTACAAAATGACTTTTGGATTGATCCCATCTTATAAACTCAAGAGATGTGGATTCAGACCGTTATTAAATTACCACATGACCTTGGTGTTTGTCAGAAATCTAAAGTAATACAGGGAATGGTGGGAGAAAAACACTGACATTTTGGATTCGGACGGCAATAAACTCACAAACTAACCTGTGTAAATAAAAATAAAAAATGCATTATGTCCTCATGAGTAACAATTACAGTCCAAATAGAGCTTTAGAAACATTTTACAGTCACTGTTAGACCCACTGAGTGACAAACATACTGTGAGTTCAGCCACTAAGATAACAGCAACAAACGCAGCGGAAGTTATTTCACACAGTTTTAACCCCAATGACCCCCCATAAGGGAGCTCAAGAAGTGAGTGAGTGTGTGTGTTTATAGGATGTAACAGGGTGGTCTGACAGACATGTGTAACTCACCACCAGCACATGCTCCAGCAGGCCCAGGTAACCCGTGGCACACTCCGAGCCGAAGCGCAGCGCTCGAGACTGAACGTCACGCTTCACCTCCGGGTGGAAGGCCGCTTGCTGAACAACACATCACAGACATCACACGCTTACACATGGTGACTTGACTATCATTTAAAAATAATAGATCTTTCATCCGTCCTTTCTAAACTTCAGCCGTTTTTACAGTATTTTTATTAATTTAAAGGGTTAGATAAAAAAATAAAAAAAATCCTGTCATCATTTACTCACTCTCAAGTTGTTACAACCCTGTACGATATTTTGAAGAATATGGGTAACCGGACAGTTGATGGACCGCATTGACTTCCATAGTATTTGTTTTCCTACTATGGAAGTCAATGGGGTCCATTATCTGTCTGGTTACCCATATTCTTCACAATATCTTCTTTTGTGTTTAACAGAAGAAAGAAACTCATACAGGTTTGGAACAACAAGAGGGCGAGTAAACAATGACAAAATTTTGGGAAAACTGTCCCTTTAATGGGCTACATCATTGCCACAACAAACATACATTTACCATTTCATATTCAATGTCTTTGTTGCCTAAAGAGCTTAATGAAGCTTAATTGAAAAGAGCCCAGTTTTACAAAATTGCATTCCTGTTTGATTTCAGAGGATTAGTGTGAATCTGATGCGTGTGAAAGTGGAGGTGACAGCGCAGATGCAGTCGCTGATATGTCTCAGGCAGGGGGGGGTCACCTTGCAGGAGTGCAGCATGTCAGCGATGGCTCGTCTGCTGAGGTTGGCGGTGGCGATCACGTCCTCCTGGCGGCAGGAGTTCCCAGCAGCCACTGCTTTAGCCGTGGCCAGTGTGATGCCTTTGGTCATGCGGATGAACTCCTCTGGGGTGGCCGTCTTTGGAGGAGGATCTGCACTGCTGAACACCTGATGGAGTGGCACAGGACATGTGATCAACACTAACATGGAAAGCTACACTTCACTCGCTCTTCTTCATCCGAGTGGCCTTCGACTTAATCAAGTTTAATAATAATAATTTGTTTTTCCCGTTGAATGCAGTGCTTTAAATGTGTCTCACAGCCAGTTCTTGTTTGATGTGCTCTATGGTGGCCTCTAGTGCTCTCGTGCCTTTAGTGGCCTCGTCCTCCACGGCCTTCACCGTCTTCAGCAGAGACGTCACGTTCGTCACCATCACCTGATGCCAGACACACATCAAACATCAACATTGCTCAAACACTTATGACTTATGCTCTGGCTCAAAGTACTTCGTAAAGGAGAAGAACATAATCAGTTATAATAATAATATAGGGACGCACCGACACAGAAATGTTTAAGCTTAGGCACTATTATAAATCTATACTGCTTTGCCTAAGGCCTGACACAGAAAAAGAGTTGGAAACACTTTTTTTTCCCATTCAGATACTGACCTAAAAAGACCAATAAATTGAAAATAAACAAGTTTTAAAAAATCCAAATAATGGCCAGTACTGATCTGGTCATCATGTGTAGCAATAAGGATATAAAATTAAATAATACTCTATTTTTGCAATACATACATGTTTTATAACAAGATCCCATATGCATCTATTCGTGAAAAAAATATATTTTCAAAATAATAAAGGCACCTTTTCAACACAGCTTTTCCCTAAAAATAGAAGCAGACATAGTAATAACTTCCTACAGACTTTTGAAGAACACATAATAGCCAAATAAAAAGCACATTATAATTACTGCAACATTCAGAAGGTCGCTGAATTTTATATCACCAGCAAATAATCATACATTTATGATTTATTCAATATATATTGCCCAGCCCTAACCATTAGATCTATTTAATTAAGTTATTCATAAATTAAGTTTCAAGTATAAATATACAATTTAATACAATAATCTAACTTGTGCAAGTGATACGGCATGTCCTATATGAAATACTCTTTGTATTTGTTTGTGTAGATTTGTGCATCTTTGAACAATCTGAAGTCAGTTATTTTAGTATTATATATATTATAGTGTTTATTTAAATTAATTTAATCAGTTTTCATTTGACTTTTAATAAAATTTTTATAACATTTCTATTTAGCTTTAATTTGAATTAAGTTTTACAAATTTTAGTACTTCAACCTAAACTTATTTCAGTCTCATTTTCTTTTTAAGTTTAACTTAAGTTTTACCATCTAATATTAATATTACATTTATTTCAATTTTATTTCAATTCCTGAAAAACTTTTAAAAAGTTTTTCCTACAAATGTTTGATACTTTATGCTTTAGTTAACAATAATTTAAGAATAAATCAATAATGAATCCTCAGCAGTTCCTCCAGCTGACTCCTGATTTCAGGACAGCTCATAATAACCATTGAGATCAGTGTGCAGAAACAGACCGACGGCTAACCGGAGTGTGTGTGTGTGTGTGTGTGTGTGTTATACCTTAGCAGAGTTCTTGAGCTGTAACATGGCGGGATCGTCGTGAGGTTTGCCGGCCGCTGCTTTCGTGGCGCTGATCAGATCACCCAGAGCTTTAGCCACGTCCTTCACCGCGTTGATCAGAACCACCTGAGACACGACCACAAACACATGATACCACTGCTGGAAGATGCTGACATCTAGTGCTTACTAGCTAGTGTGCTCCCTGTATAGGCACCTGCCCTCAAACAGAGATGCACACTCATGAATGATACTGGTAGTCATCTGTATAGGCAAACATGCTTTGTACAAATAACAGTCCTCATCCTCAGGCCGGCTCCAGCATCCTGCAAACCTACAGAGGACAAGCGCTTTGGACGGATGGATGGATTAAAAGAAACATTGAAAGAAAAAACCTGTTGCTCCATCACTGCACCGCAAACATGGGCATAATATTAAACGTGTGTGTCACAAAACGTATGTATTAATATGATAAACATGTATCAGAACAAGAACCACACAATAAAAGGAAATGAATTCTCACAGTAAGCTGTTTAGTTTTTTTCCAACTAAAAGCTGTGTGTGTAAATATGAAGGCTAGTTAATGAAGAATCAGTCACATCATAACATCATATACCCTAACTAGCAATACTAAGTACAGAAAATGCCGTATGGATATATAAAAACAGCTGCTGCATGTGAATAAGATCTTACAAATACTGTAATGGAGATTTCACTGGCTTAAAGATAACGTTTTTATCACGTTCATGAACTTGATGCAAGTGTAATTAAACCTTGCCTCAATGTCTGCATTTCCTTGAAAGATACAGCCATAACAAGCTTTGAAAATATGCCGTGAATTATTAAGTGTTGCCATAGGAACAGCAGAAACTCAAGAATTGTTGCCAAGCACCACACACACACACACACACACACACACACACACACACACACACACACACACACACACACACACACACACACACACACACACACACACACACACACACACACACACACACACACACACACACACACACACACACACACACACACACACACACACACACACACACACACACACACACACACACACACACTCTATCTCTCTCTCACACACAAAAGACACACACACTCTCTCTCTCTCTCTCTCTCACACACACACTAACACACTAACACACACACACACACTTTCTCTCTCACACACACACACACACACTCTCTCTCTCTCTCTCTCTCTCTCTCTCTCAAACACACACAAGACACACGCACGCATGCACACGCACACAGCCCACACGCACACACTGAACTGAAGAGGCTCCTGATTGGGTCAGGACGGGGGAATCAGCAGTACCTGTGTCTCAGGGTCTTCAGAGCCCAAACTCGCAGCTCCCAGTTTGACCACATCAGCCAGTTTGGTGATGGTGTTGACGGAGGACTGCGCGGCCTGAGCCAGCTTCTCCTGACTCGCTCCGGCTCCAGACACCAGCAGCTTCGTGTCCTCCACCAGGACTTTAGCCGTCTTCAAGATGTGCTCTCTGACCAAACACATCAATATTACAATGCAGCAGCAACAAAGATATATGTAAAATAATGTGTTATAAGCAAGTAATGTGTTACATCATCAGAAGTAACGAGTAATCATTTCTTTACTTGAATTGACAATTTGGTAAATATGTTATAAATGTGTTAAAACATGTTAGCTACGTCTAACAAACATGCCAAAACATGCTAGCTAGCAAAAAAAAGAAACATGCAACAATGATTTCTGATTTTTGATTATGATCTTATGTTTAATTGGGTCAGAAAAAGTTCACTGGGGACTGAACTGGTTTTATATGGTTTCTTCTAATGAGGTCAAATGAGTTCTGAAGTGGTGGTCTGTCAGAAATGTATTTGTTGTCCTGTCTTCATCTGATTCCACTTCAGTCAATCTGACAATAAAACCTACAAACTTAAAGCTTTTAAAACTATTTCCTACTTTCCGGCCAGTCTCCGTCAAGTCAACATCAATGTTTGTGATCAAACTCTTATCTGTCGAGTTCAATTTGACATTATAATGGTTTTTATTCTGTTTTAAAACGTGATCAAAAACTTTGTGAGCTGATCGGAGCCACAGCTTAAATGTCACATACAGTTAAATGAACGATTCTGGATCTTTAATGGTTCTATTAACATCTGTGTCGATATGCAAACTGCTTCCCATCAATCCACAAAAATATCCTGGGCCCTTTTCAAATCTGAGATGTGAACGACCGGTGATATTTCATGACCTTTTTAATGAAATGGTCCATTAAATGTGGACTGGGCATCTTGGGTGCTGCTGGAAGGACACATGCAGTGGAGTACCTGTGATCCGCAAAGGTCTCTGCATTCTCTCGGTTGAGCGAGCCTGCGGTGGCAAACATGATGGTGGTGTCCAGATCTGCGATGATGCCAGACACGGCGCTGGCAGCAGTGATGCAGGCCTGAGTGCCACGATTGCCCGCCTGAAGAGCCGCCAGCACATGAGACACCTGAGAGAGAGAGTGAAGGTATCAGGAGTCTGAGGAAGACCTGTACAACAACCATGTCAGATAAGAGAAGAAGATCCGCTGTAAACCTTCTCGGAGACTTTGCGAGCGCTGTCGATGAGCTCCTTCTTGGTGTAGGAGTCGTTGGGACTGCACTGAAGCGCTCCAGCTTTACTGACCAGACCAGTGCAGCTGTAACCCAACTCGCTCACCTGCTTCTTGATGTGAGAACCGATCTGAAGAACAAACCACTCAACCTTGAAGTACATTCAGCTTTGTAATAAATGTAATAATATTTCACAATATTACTGTTTTTAAAGCATTCAAAAAATCTTAATGGTAGTGTTCATTTACTATTAATACAAACATTTATTTTTTTATTTGGAATAACGTGCACTGATGAATTGCTCTCAGTAAGAACAATAATGTAAGCAGTAAGTAAATGTGGGTCAATTTGATTTAATGTGAACTTAAAGGTTCAGTTCATCACCGAAGGCAATTTGGGAAATTAATAAAGATGTAGTGAACTGAATCTTTAAGTTCACATTAAATCAAATTGAGTCGGCAAGCCACGAAATCCAGCCAGAAGAACAGAAGATACCTCGTGGTTTTCAGCAGTCATGGCGGCACACTTGGCCTCTGACGCCAGGTCACCGAACTCTGTGGTCAGCTGATTGGCCAGACCGCCCAGCTCATCAGGGTTGACGTTGGATTTGGTAACCTGGGAACACAGCAGTTTAAAGACACACTGTCAGTCTTTTCTTTTGTTTATAAATACAGCATTATTCTCCCTACTGGGAATCATTTTAAACCATAATATCAAAAACCTTTAAAATATATACAGGGTTCAAAGCAAGCATTCGTAAGTGAAAATGACATGATGTGACCGTGGAAAATGATCTACATCTAATTTATTGATATAATACAATAAAAATAAAAATGAAAAAGTGCTCTTTGGTGCAGATGTTTTACTCTGTCCTTCTCTTCCGTCGTCAATTTTCAATTTTACAATTGACCGCCGTGTAAAAGAATGCAAAACCTGATTAGCGCCCACCTCTGTCTTTCAACCAATAGTTGAGGCAGACAGTACAAACATAATTAATATTCATGAGCAAAACCCTTCACCTTAGTAGTATTTGTACAGCAAACAGACATTACCGGCTTTAATTAACCAGCTTTTTATCAATATCATTTCAATAAGAAAAATATATTTTATTCGTTTATAAGTATTTCAGTTTTTTTTATTTGAACATTCATAAACTACTTTGTATATACAACTACGTTGTATAATGTTTATTACTGAACAATAAGTTGTTCTAAAATTTGTATTTACTTAGATTACTACTAGATTACTATCAGATGTTCCTAAGGTGATTATTCAGGGCTGCTTCACAGGTTTAACTATGATACTTTATTTATTTCCTAGCGTATCTTATATTTCTGAATTCTGTACCAATCCTTAAATCTGTTTTCAATGCATGCTTGTGCATATGTGTGTGTATTTTGATTCCCAAATCTGCAGTCACTCAGACATTACCATCTCCTGAACGGTGACAGCGATAGCTTTGGCCGTCTTCACCATCGTGGTCTGATAATCCACAAACGTCCCTTCAGGTTCGAACCCGGGCTCGTCCTCCATCTTGCTCATGGCTTGAGTGATGGAGTTGACCATTCCTCCCACAGCTCCCGCAGCGCTAGCCGCCTCCGCCAGAGTCGCAGCCAGATCGTCCACCGCCTCCTTCATCATCTGAACCGACTCCTCCAGAGCCTCCTGTGTGTGAGCCGCCTGAGGACACACAACACACACACAGGTACTAGAGCTGCCCTCTAATAGTCCACTAACCGTTAGTCGACTAGAAAATGCTTAGTCGACCAAGATTTTATTAGTCGCTTAATCACAGAAAAAATAAAACTCAAAATCACGCAGTTCGTGACGGACAGATCGTTAAGGAAATCCAAACATTCGCCTATCAAATATGGCTTATCACTAGAAACATGTAAGTAGTAGACACTTTACAAGTCCGCTCGCAATTAGGGCTGGGTACCGAGTTCGGTACTTTTAAGTTACCGACCGAATTGCCTCGATACTACCGAGTATCGAAACATGTCTTGTTTCTGTACCAAGTTTCGGTACCTAAGTGGTTAATCTCGTCAATGTCAGTGAAACAATAAACATGCAGCATGATTGGCTGTGGCGGAAAAACACTAAGTTACGCGGCTGCCCAGAGACGTGGCTCGTCGCACGTGAGGCTGTAGTGTGTGTGTGTTAAGCGTCCAACCCAGATAGATAGAAAATATGTGGAAATGATCAAAAGTGTACCTATGTACCCGACTCGATGCCATAAGCACACGCTGCAATATTTTCGACAAGATAATTGCTGCCAAGACCGGTAACATGGTAAATATGCACTTAAAAGCGCACAGAATACACTCGAGAGTAGAAAGTTTATCCGCCTTCGACTACAAGAACTGCAGCGCGTCACATATAAACCAAAACTCAGCGTATAGGATACTTGCCTCACAGACATGAGAAATAGTTCTATACATGTTCAAAATATGTCTACTTTTAAACGAAACAATTAGAAATAAATAGTTTGATTTCCTAATCCATATAGGCGCGCGCGCGTGTTCACTACTGCGGGGATGACGAGTCAGCATCGCAAATTCGCAATAATCATCTTTGCAGCCAACACGTTTAGTAAACACTTATTCATTAATAAACAATTAAAATATCTCCTTGCTATCGTTTCCCGACACATCCATAATCATTAGGCTACTTTTGCCAGTGCTTTGCGCAAGCTTCATCTGTGCTGAGCGTGAGGCATCCCGCACCCCAGTAGCCTATATTTATTTCAATTCACATTTATTTGTATAGTATTTTTCACAATACATATCGTTTCAAAGGAGCTTTACAGAAAATGCATGTGTCTAAATTACAATTTAGAGTGATCTGTTATCAGGGGTGACTGTGTGTAATGCATTTCAATTAATTTTCATTCAGTTTCATTGTTAAACAATGCATTAAGTTAAGGCAGAAACAATGAGCTCATTGAAGTAAAGAATACATGTTGTTAAATGATTAGGAAACATAGAAAACTTTAGCATTGGTGCTTTTTTACAGACTCAAAATATGAGTGTAAAAAAGTCAACAAACTGAAAAAATAAAAGTTTTTTTTTTTTAGGTAATGTTATATTGATAAAATTGGAATCGAAAAAAGTATCGTTCAGGAACCGGTATCGAAGTCAAGGTATCGGTATCGAACATTTTGTTACGATACCCAGCCCTACTCGCACTAATGTTAACCTAGATAAATGTGCACTATTATTAGTGTTTGAGTGGAGAGCGCGTTCACTGCATGACACACGCCGGTGCGATCACTTGCTTAACTTAAAATACTAATTTTTGGTCATACAGAAAAGAGTAATGCAAACTGTAAAGGATCTACTTTTATTTCTGTAAACTCACAATAACAAGAAAACATTGTGCTTTTGTAAAATAATGAAAACAATCAAAATGCGCTTTTTGACGTCTCAGTGAACTTCGAGCATGGCACAAAAATGATCTGAAACTCAGTGTACACTTGCCTCACAGACATGAGAAATATATCTAAAGTAAGCTTGCAATGTCTGCTTTAAAACGAACGAATTCAAATGGAAAATAATTATTTTCAGATTATCTAATCCATATGAAACATGCACATAGGCACATGCACTCCACTACACTACTGCGGAGATGACGAGTCAGCATCGTCGACTTAATTTCTGCAGCCGAAAACATCAAACAATTATTAAAATGTTTAGACAGTCTCCTTCTGTTTTTTTTTATGACACACTCATAATCATTACATTTGCTGTGCGCTGTGGCAAGCTTTATGTGTGCGTTTGAGCTTTGATTAGGCTATGTGTAATACATAGGTAATTAAAGGCTCATTATTAAGATTTATGGCTTATTAATATAAACGCGCAATTAACGGTTTAAATGAATGACTACTAGTCGACTAGAAAAATCTTTAGTCGAGGGCAGACACAATGAATACCATCATCATCAGTATCAGTGTCTGCTTTGCGACTCTTACCTTGTGGTTTCCTCCAGCCTCTTTGGCCGTGTAGAGCATCTGTAGCGCAGACTCAGCCAGGGTTTTGGTCTGATCCAGTACACTCATCTGCTGCTGGCTGTTATGGATCTTAGACGCTGTCCCGATGGCAGCCATGATGAGCGGCTCAAAGTAACTGACCATCTGAGACACCTGTGAGATGACAGCACACATTGAGCTTCCCATAAACATCAAGACTGCTGAGACACAGTTAGAAATGATTTTGCAGTTAGACCTTGTGTCCCAGCTGAGAGGCATCGGCGCGGGCTGCGACGGCCACCGGTTCGATCAGGTTACTGATCTCATGCACAGACGCCGCCATCTGCTCGTGAAGAGCCTGCAACACAACACAATATTACAATAATGCTTTAGCACATTAATAACAATGATAACAATCATTAGCAGGCCCACATGAAATCTGCGCCCTCAGCTTTATTCCTCTAGTTTATGACTATGACTATCTCTAGACTATGGAGGGTGGGGACCTCGCTTCCTCTAGCAGAAGTCATAAGAAAATGTTGTACATTTTAAAAGGTAAATATCAACATGTGGCACTTGGAGAGAGAAAATTAAGAGCTCCAACCCATGTTCAGTGTCCAAATTGAACGGAGTAAAAATTCTGTGCATTGACTTGTTAAAGTTGACTCAACCCTCTTTTTTAGTTATGATATAGTGTCTTGTCTACATTAGCCTCACACTGCTGTTTTGGGAAGACAAACAATTAAAATATAATAATAGTTTTCATAATTATTATTATTATGATCCCTAAAACAGTAATATATTACTATAGTAATCTAACTGCACTGTAAAATAAGTTTCAATTTAAAATGTAAATTTCAAAATAAGTATATTATTTGGTTACACTATTTCAGCGGTCCACTTTAAACATCCTACAAGCAATAAGTAACCTGTCAACTAACTCTCATTAGAGTATTAGTAGACTGTGAGGTTAGGTGTTGTAGTTGAAAAGTAACTTACAGTCGGTAGAATGTCTGCTGAGGAGCATCACAATGAAGTGTTAGCAGACATTAAGCAGACGGTCTACTAATACTCTAATGACTGGTAGATTACAAAGTTGAAGAGTTACTTAATAGTCAGTAGAATGTCTAAAGTGGACCACCAAAATAAAGTGTAACCAATTATTTTACTTCACGCAACAGTAGGAAAATTACAATACTTTTGTCTTAATTTCCTCACTTGTAAGAGTTAAACCCTCAAGCTTTTATTTTGGTGGAAAACTGCTTCTAAATACATCTCATTACGAATCCAGTGTAATCATCTGCTGACAAAAACATTGTAAATTAAACCAAAATGAAAACAAAGCATAACCGGTGCCCACAACGTTCTCAAATCTGCATTAAACTCATTGAGAGATTGAGTTCACTGCATTCATTCACTGTAAACCGGATCACCCGCTGATCACATGAGCAAAAGCGCACTCGTCACTTTGAAACATGCAGCACAAACAGACAATCCCCTTGCTGAATTAAATCGCAGTCTTTTGCAATTTAATAAGGGCACAAAGCCACAATACGCTTCCAGAGTTGGTCCATTCCGCAGATACTTTGCCAAAGCAATGGTGCAAAACGACGTTAAAGACCTTTTAATGTTATTATGAGTAGTGTAAACATATTTTGGGTTCATTATGAGACGGCACAGATTAGGTAATGAAAGGGAAGCACTGTTGTAAAGCCTCACCTCATGGGAAATGTCGTCTCTAGGCGTGAGTTGCTGGCTGATGGCTGCCAGCGAGGCCTTGTCCACCTCACGCATGCAGTTATTGAGGACCTCGATGGCCTCATCACACTCCCTCTGCCCTGGAGCCTTCTCCCTGACAACATTCACACGAGAGTGTGTGAGTATGATGCATTCTCGTTCATCAGAACGGCTCCACAGACACAGAAGTCTTGTTTCTAGCTGATCACTGAATGAAGGACATACCTCATGTTGGTGATGAGTTTCTTGATGGAGTCAGACACTGTTCTGGAGTGTCCGGCGAGCACAGACCACTTGGGCGGGTCTTTGGGGTTGACGGCCAGTGAGCGTGCGGTCTGGATCAGGCCAGTGGAGCTCTCCAGCATGCCCTTCGCCGCCGCTATGATGGGCTCCATCGCTGACAGACCCTGCACTCACAGACAACACAACATTTTCTATTTCAATTGTATATAGTCAGAAAAAAATATGGAACGGTATCAAGTGTAATGGCATTTAAGGATTAAAGTCAACTTCAAATGTTGACTACTGTACTTGAATATTTAAAATACAAAACATTTTAACAGTTTATCTATTTTGTGATAAACAGTAGAGCACAAAAAGTTTTTTCTGCTCAACATTAAAAATGTGAAATAGTATTACAATTAAAACAGCTGTTTTCTGTGTGAATATATAGTAAAGTGTAATTTATTCCTGTGATCAAAGCTGAATTTTCAGCATTATTACTCCAGTCTACAGTGTCACATGATCCTTCAGAAATCATTCTAATATGATGAGTTGATGCTCAAGAAACATTTCTTGAAAACGGTTATACGGCTTCATATTAATAAACTCTCTGGCCCCAACCTTCAGTGTAAAGTGTAGTGTATACTTGACTGAGATATAAAGTCGTACCTCCTGGCTGATCTGTGCAGGAACGCTAGCGAACTCTGGGTTTGAAGCGAAGGCAGTCAGGTTATCCACCGCCTCAATGAGCGGCCCAGTGGCTTCCTTACACTTCTGTCTATTCTCCTGGTTAAAGGCCCCATCCAGAGCCTGACATTACAGCACACACAAACAGTGTTTCATTCACCAGAACACAACCAACACAAACACAGTCGATCAGAAACAGTCTCAAGACTCACTTTGATGGACTTGACGAGGTTGGCTGTGCTGTTGGCCACCTCTTTAGCGCTCTGGACGAACTGTCTCTTAGCAACCGGGTTGGATGTTTTAGAGGAGGCGAGTCGGCAGGCATTGCACAAGGCTGAAGTATGTTTGGCAACAATAGTAGCGGCAGAGAGGACCTTGGGAAATGAAGGTGCACGGACATCAGAAAGAAAATATTCAGATGTAAAATACAATAATTAGTGCAAGATTATTTACGTCATTCTGAGTCTACTGGCAGGGACATAAGAAGCATCAAGAAAAAAAAAAAAAACTCAAATATTTTGTACGAATTATTGTATAATTTTTTTTGCGAGTTTACTAGTCGTATCGGCTATTTAAAAATCCTTATTAGTAAACCACTAATAATAATAATAATAATAAAGCAATATTATTAAGCAGGGGAGGACTGGAACGGGTACCTGGGACTGTGTGCAGGCCGGGTCCACGAGGTTCTGACAGGCCATCTGGATCGAGTGTTTGGCTCTGGCGAACTGAGAGGGGTCCACCAGACCCTTCTGCCCCGCATGACTATTCGGGTCAGACACACCCACCAGATACGCCCCCTGTGAGAGACACAACACCGTCACTGCTGTTACACACACACACCTGTGAGAGACACAACACCGTCACTGCTGTTACACACACACACACACACACACCTGTGAGAGACACAACACTGAGAGTGTAACAGCAGTGACACTCACACACACACACCAGATACACCCCTGTGAGAGAGACACACACACACACACACACACACACACACACCTGTGAGAGACACAACACTGTCACTGCTGTTACACTCTCACTCACACACACCAGATACACCCCTGTGAGAGAGACAACAGCGTCACTGCTGTTACACACACACACACACCAGATACACCCCTGTGAGAGAGACAACAGCGTCACTGCTGTTACACACACACCAGATACACCCCTATGAGAGACACAACACCGTCACTGCTGTTACACACACACACCAGATATGCCCCCTACGAGACAGACGTCAGCACAACATCGTCACTGCCGTTACACACACACACCTGTGAGAGACAACACTGTCACTGCTGTTACACTCTCACACACACACACACCCACACACACACACACCCCTGTGAGAGACACAACACCGTCACTGCTGTTACACACACACACACACACACACACCAGATACACCCCTGTGAGAGACAACAGCGTCACTGCTGTTACACACACACCAGATACACCCCTATGAGAGACACAACACCGTCACTGATGTTACACACACACACCAGATATGCCCCCTACGAGACAGACGTCAGCACAACATCGTCACTGCCGTTACACACACACACCTGTGAGAGACACAACACTGTCACTGCTGTTACACTCTCACACACACACACCCACACACACACAGACACACCCCTGTGAGAGACACAACACCGTCACTGCTGTTACACACACACACACACACACCAGATACGCCCCCTACGAGACACATGCAAACAAACACCGTCACTGCTGTTACACACACACACACACACACCAGATACGCCCCCTACGAGACAGACATCAACACAACACCGTCACTGCTGTTACACACACACACATCCCAGATACGCCCCCTCCGAGTCAGACGTTAACACAACACCGTCACTGCTATTACACACCAACACACCCCAGATACGCCCCCTACGAGACAGACGTTTACACAACACCGTCACTGCTATTATACACACACACACACCAGATACGCCCCCTACGAGACACATGCAAACAAACACAGTCACTGCTGTTACACACACACACCCCAGATACGCCCCCTACGAGACAGACGTTAATACAACACAGTCACTGCTGTTACACACACACAGACACGCCCCCTACGAGACAGACGTTAACACAACACCGTCACTGCTATTACACAGACACACACACACCAGATACGCCCCCTACGAGACAGACGTCAACACAACACTGTCACTGCTGTTGTTTTTACATAAAGGCAATCATAGAATATAAAATTAAGCTAACATTTTGCATTTTTTATTTTATTTATATTTTAAATATGAATATAAATATGTTAAATATGACTCACTGCCCATCAAACCCATTATGAATTACTTTTGCACAAGTGTGTAAGAGTGTGTTCTTAAGCCTGTAAATAACAAAAGCATGAAGGTGTGTGTGAAAGCACAAGACACTCAAGGAAGGTAAACGTGCTTGTTCATTTAATATGCTCCTGTAACGCCAGATGTTTGACGCATCATAGCACTGGTGCATTTTATCACGCACCGCCTCTTTAGGTCAAAGCAGCATAATTTAGAAGAGAGGTGTCACACACACACACACACACACACACACACACACACACACACACACACACACACACACACACACACACACACACACACACACACACACACACACACACACACGTTGGGTTTCCATGTTTTATGGGGAATTTCCATAGACAATGGTTTTTATACTGTACAAACAGTATATTCTCTCCCCTTACACTTAACCCACCCATGACACACACACACACACACACACACACACACACACACACACACACACACACACACTTTTTACCTGAGCAGCTGCCTCAGTGAGACCACACAGCGCTTTAGACGCTGAACTGACAGAGTCTCCAAACTCTGGCAAGTTACTGTTCTTGGCATTATGGGAAATGCCAGCCATGGCCTCTCCTAAAACCTGCACACAACATCAACATTACACACAGCTTTAGCTCAGCACTGGGACTCGTGATATAGGTGAAATATATAAAAACTGTGATCTCTGTGGCACCTTTGAGTTCTCCATCACACTGTCAATACAGTCAAAATAGCCCAGATCATTGACGGCTTCTGTAGGATTCTCCAGCATTCCTCCAACCGTCTGCGGCACACACACACACACACACACACACCAAACAGATGTAAGGGATGCAAGGCAGTTTTTGGTATGTTCAGATTTTAAGATTTTAGTTCTGTCTAAATTCTTGTTGAGCCTTTGCTGAAAAGTGAAGCTAAAGCATTTGATAGCCCCCTGGTGGCTGTCTGCAGTATAGCTCATAAACTCCGCCCTCTCCATGTAATCGAATGGGATGTGAGACAAAACAAAAAACAAATCATCATTAAGATGGTTTCTGTCATTTTAGGTAGTTCTTATTCATGTTCAAGTGTTTGTTTTTCCAATAAGTTTGGTATTAGTTAGTTATTTAATGCTATAAAATGGGATGTGAGGTGATGATTGACAGCTGTGTTAGCGAATGAGAGTGCAGGCGTGTGAGTGTGGGCGGGACCTTGACACCGCTGCTCCACTACTGCACAGACTCAGCCTACGAACTATGGAATCGCCGCAAGATTATAATAGTTATTTGTGGGTTTATTTGGCTTCTTTTTTCTACATTGGAAGGAAGTAGAGACATGTAGTCAATCTTTTTTTTTCTATGGTCTGAATAAAATCAGAAATAAACTTGCATTCATTAGTTTATTAAGAATCCAGTGCTGTTTAAGCCCCTTTTAATATATGAACATTTCGTAATGTGTAATCATTTAAAGTTAACAAAAAACAGAACAAAAACAAAAAAAGAAGTTTGGGGTCAGTAAGTTTTGTTTTAGTCAGTAGACAAAAAAAAAAGTAATTATTTTATTCAGCAAGGATGCAACAAATATTAAATTGATCAAAAGTGACTAAAGTGGTTTATAATGTTACAAAAGATTTCTGTTTCAAATATGAACTTTCTGTTAAAGTAATGTTCTAAGTCAACAAAAATATGAAGCAGCACAACTGTTTTTTTTTAACATTGATAATTATCAGAAATGTTTCATCATATTAGGATCATGTGACCCTGAAGACTGGAGCAATGATGCTGAAAATTCAGCTTTGATCAAAGGAATAAATTACACTTTATAATATATCCACATAGAAAACAGCCGTTATATGTTTTAATATGTTTGTGTGGCAAAAATATTTCGCTGTTTTAGCTCCATTTCTGATCAAATAAATGCAGCCTTGGTGAGCAGAAGAGACTTCTTTCAAAAACATTTAAATATCTTACAGACCCCAAACTTATAAGCGGTAGTTTAACTGGTCTTAAAAAACAAATCCGAATGGATTCTGTACGTTTTAGTTGAATTATTGTGGAAAAGAAAGATCAAAACAATGCTGCCTTTAAAACACGCACTGTTGTTTTGCTTTGATTTCCAATATCCTCCAAAAACAGCACACTGCAAATTCCTGCAGCTCAATATCAAACAGGATTTCAAGTCATGCATATAAATATATGAAAGAGGATGGTATATACAAACTAAGTATTTTTTTTCTAATGAATACTGTAATTAAACAATTTAGACTGAAGTTATGGCACAAAAGGAGTGTCATCCCTCGCCTCATAAACACTGTTCAGATTGAGACCACTGCTGAATATGAGAGAATGCAAACGCTTCATATGAGAGTGAGTCACTCACACAAACTGATGAGCAGAGAAGATGAGAAAGGAGAGGTAAAAGAGAGAGAAGAAGCACCTCAAGCTCACGGAGAGCGTTGTCACACTCCTTCTGTCCCGGAGCCTGCTGGGTACACATGCTGATCAGCTGATTAATGCTGTCTGTCACCGCGCTACCGAGAGAGAGAGAGAGAGAGAGAGAGAGAGAGAGAGAGACATTAGAGTTTGCTGGAAAGGGAAGGAATAGTGTGAGAGATCTATGAGGAACAATCCACCCACGTGTGCTACCACACACTGACACTCTCTCGCTCGCTTTCTCTCTCTCTCTGATGCTCTGTGAGGGAGTTTTAGGAATGCGAGCAGTGAAAAGCCATTAACTGTTGTCGTGTCTTTCTGTCTATTTCTCTCACACACACATCAGAGAACAGCACTGATACAAACACGTTTTGCTTTTGTAGATGCCCATTACATAACTGTGCTCATTCCAACCTAAATGTGTATAGAAGCGAGCATGCCACTTATGTAATGTGTGTCAATAGCTGTGTGTGTGTGTGTGTGTGTGTGTGTGTGTGTGTGTGTGAGTGCACAATTTCATCCTTACTATCACAGGCTCTGTTAGGATAGTATGCCATCACAAAGCGCAACATCTGACTCAAATCTCTACAGAAATGCTTCAAAACACAGTGAGCTGCAGTTTAGAGGCACTCCTGACACAAAGACAGTTTCAAACAGTAGGAGCCTGGATAACTACGTATACGGTTTAAAACAGTAGGAGCCTGGATAACTACGTATACGGTTTAAAACAGTAGGAGCCTGGATAACTACGTATACGGTTTAAAACAGTAGGAGCCTGGATAACTACGTATACGGTTTAAAACAGTAGGAGCCTGGATAACTACGTATACGGTTTAAAACAGTATAGTTATACTAAATTGTTGCAATTTACTGTGATAACTGTGATATTTAAAACTGAAATACTGATATCATGTTAATAGTACATGTTCAATAATGTAAATAAATAAGCTGGTTGACACTAACATAGTAGGTGGCGCTATTGCACCGCAACGCTGCTTGCCACCCGTAGTAAAACGTAAAAAAGAAGATGACACAGGCTGCGTCTGAAATCGCACACTCTCTTGAGTAGGAACTTATTTTGAATAAGTAATTACTTCACTACTGCTAAAAAGTATTCAGAATCTCACTAGAAGTAGTAGGAAATCGGAGTACTTTTTGCTGTGAATTCGGACATACTTCTACATACATACTACTTGTTTACTATACAGTAAGTATGTGATTTCGGGACGCAGGCACAGTGTGTTGCTACTACTGCCGCACAAAATCATGTCGGATGATTTATGGTAAGTTCATTTTGTTTGCGATTACAAACTCCTCCGTTCCCTCCGAGTCAACCTTTGTTTATTTTGTATTATCTCTTTTTTGGCCGAAGTTAAAAAGGATTTTACTGATAGCTAGCATTTTTTATTTACTATAGATAATGCAAAAACATCATTATTGTGAATTGTTTTGGCCATGATAACGGTGTGGTGAAAGTCTGATATCGTGACAGCCCTAGCATGCACCCTTCACTGCTGGACTTGTGGGAAGGCTTTCATTTGTCCTTCATCTTTTACTACATTTATGTTTTCAATGGAAGGTCCCACTTTATATGAAGTGTCTTTAACTACTATGTACTCTCATTTTAAATTAAAGGTGCAGTAAGCGATATATGAGAAACACTGTTGAATGTGGATCGGACTGAGCAGGACAATACACTTGTAGCCAATGGCTGAGAGACATTACAAAAGAGAAAAGCTCAGAGGAATATCACTGGAAATAAACGTTTATGATCAGGCAAGAGCGTTAGGATCCGCGTTAATACTAGAAAAGCTGCCCAGCGCTGGAGAGAGCTCAGCAGGAAGGCCTGAAAACGTACACTAGTGTTGTTTCTACTCCATACGCGAGTAACATTGGTTTTGCTTTGTTTCACAGAACCAAGATGTGCAGTTGGTGTAATGTTATCTCAAGGAACAGGACAGTTTGAGTGTCATTGAAGCTTCAGATATGATAAAGAACATCAAGTGTTTCTCAGAAACCCTCACTGCACCTTTAATCATTTCATACAATGCACTTGTTGTGTACATGCAGGATTTTACATTGTACTTAAATATTAAAAAAATACCTTTTATTTATTTCTGACCCTTCCCTTCGGGCTGCATGTCCACCAAAGCGGTTATTCCTAACCTGTCCTAAACTCCCCTGTATCCCACCTCAATCACGGCAAAAATATTTTGCAAAACATCAACACAATAAATACATTTTACCAAACAATTATTTTTGATGTAAGTGCATTGTAGTTAAAGACACCTAATTTAAAGTATGACCAAATGGGGTATTACCAAAGTCATCCAAACCTTTCAATCACTATTTCATATTTTTGTATGTAACCATCTATATTGGAAACAGTTTAATGTCAAAATGGTAATTGAAAAACAGGAGACAGATGGCAGAAGTCTAACCGAGCGGCAGCAGCGAGCTGGTTTTTCAGGTTTGGTGAGTTGGGGTCTGTAGACAGAACTTTAGCAGCCAGCAGGAGTTTGCTGGAGGACATGGAGATGGTCTTCAGGTTGGTGACCACTTGAGTCTGGTCCTCTTTAGACTATAGGAAGAGACGAGAGGAGGAGACATCATTCACCTATCTACTCATTCATTCATCCATCTATGAAGTCTCAAACGACTCTCTCAGGACCTTGTGCTAATGAAAGAATAGTTTAATGTAATGTAATTTAATGTATAATACACAGCATACATGTGATTGTCCAGCCATGTCCACTCCGGCCTGCAGGAAGTGGTTAAAGTCTTGTCCGAACTTCCCGGAGGCCTTGGCCAGGTCCTGTGTGTTTCCCCGGGACGCCTGCACCAGCTCATTGGCCGACTGGTTCAGGCCCGCCGCGGCCACGTTAAGATTACCCTGAGCCTCCTGGAAACTCTTCCCGCTCACTGGGAACTGAAGACACGGCACAAACATCAGAACCACTATTTATAATAGGAACAGTAACTGTAACATTAAACAGGAAACTTAGTTTTTGGAAAGCCTGGATAGGAAGTTTGAAGTAGAAGTAACTTGTGATGCAGCCTGAATCATAATCACACCGTGTTCGTGGTTTCGACTGAGCCTGGCTTCTCCCATGTTTTTTTTTCTCCATTTCTGTCACTGATGGAGTTTGGGTTCTTGTCACAGTCACCTCTGGCTTGCTTAGTTGAGGACACTTAATATATTGATCTGACTGGACTGATACTATTGGAAGAGAACTGAACTGAGCTGGGCGATGACTTTTTTTTTGCAGAGCTGCTTTATAGATGAAAATAACTAATTTAATAATTGATTATCTATACAACGGAACTGAATCAACACTAAACTGACTGTCATTATTTTCCTGTTATCTCTGTAAAGCTGATTTGAAACAATCTGTATTGTGTAAAGCGCTACATAAATAAAGGTGACTTGACTAGTAAATTGTAGTTTGAACGTTTGAGATGGACAGATGACAGATGGATAGATGGAAGGAGAGATAAACGGATGTATTGGATGCATGTCCATGGGTAGATGGATAAATTGGTGGATCAACGGATGGATAGATGAATAGATGGACTGATAGAGAAGAATAGGCGAATGGATGGATAGATGGAAGAATGGACAGACTGATGGATGAATAGAAGGATGGATGGATGGACTGATGATGGATGGATAGAAGAATAGACAGAGGGATGGATGGACAGATAGGTTGAATGATGGACAGATTGATGGATGAAATGGACAGATGGCTGATAGACGGATGGATAGATAGATGGATGGACAGATAGATGAATAGATGGATGGAAGAATGTATGGACGAACAGACAAGAGTCTGTTGAGATTTTTGTATTCATTATTTTGTTTATCAAACAGGGTTCTGGATTCTTCTTCTGATATTCACTTCTGCTTAGTCAAACAGTCTTGAGCGCCGCCAAGCTGTAGTTTTATGCAACAGCAGTTGCTCTTGGCATGTGACTAAAAGCACAAATCTCATTAGGTGGCCAGTTTTCCTCACAATAGGATGGTAAAGAGATCAGTACGCGTCTCTGTTCGGACTGACAAAAAGATTTGCATGCCGTCAATGCAACGTCTTCACAGAAACTTTTACAGCTATTCATTAAACTTCAAATGTTTGTTACAGAACAAACATGTGTCCGGGTGTGAACAGGCCTTTAGAGCTGGACAGTTTTTGTGTGAGCATGTGAGTTTGACCAGCCGACATTAATTACGTTATACAAGTCACTTTAGACCATCCAGATGACAACAATATTGCAAACTAGATTGTAAAAAAATACTTTGTGAAATGTCTGAAAGGACATTGTGAGTGTTTGCATGGCCTTGAGGACTCACTTTATCGGACAGGAGTTTCTTGCTGGCTTCTCCTACAGTTCTGATGGCATTATCCACGTCTCTCTGCCCCGGCAGACAGTTTACAGAGCGGTTCAGTGCCTGAGAAACAGCCTTAGCTACCTGAAGACACACACACCCACACACACTCCAGCCATCAGCACAACATTAAGATGCTTCTCCAGTTATGCTAATCATAGACAAACAACAGGCAATTTTCTTTTCAAAATAATGAGCGTTTTAACCTACAGCAGACCAAATCTCCCATCAGCAATTAACCCACTCTATTGAGCGTTTCTTATTAAGTGTTGGTTTAACCTGGGCCAATCTCTGCTGGGTGTCAGGGTCTCCTGGTTTGGCAACGGCTCTCTTGGTCTCCTCGATGAGGCTGGCAGATTTGTCCATGACATCCCCGGTGCAGTCCAGCATGGCGTTTCGGGCATGAGGGTCCTCGGTGTTGGCGGCCACTCCACGAGCAGCTGAAGCCAGCGATCGCAGAGCCTGAGCCACGTCACGAGCAGCCATACCTGCAAAAACACACGCACACAGACTTCAGGAGACTGAGGGAGCCCGCGGTGAGCAGATTAATGCAGTTTATGGGATTCAAACATGAGTTGTGAGCTGAGATCCCTGACCACTATGGGCCCTATTTTAACGATCTAAGCCCATGGTCTTAAGTGCATGGCGCAAGTGCACTTAGAGTAGTTTAACTAGTTTAACGACTGGAAAATTGTCTGCGCTCCCGGCGCATGGTCTAAAAGGGTCGTCCCGATTCTGTTTTCCGATTGTATGTTTTGGGCGTAACGTGCAATAAACCAATCAGAGTCTCATCTCCCATTCCCTTTAAATGCCAGTTGCGGTTTCGCCATGGCGGATTCGCTATTTACACGGAGGAATTTGCAAGCGGGAAAACTGAACGCTTTTGTCAAAACTAGACTGTGCCATTGACCAACTGAAACCTGGTCTAAAGTCGATGGCACAGTCTAGTTCAGTTGCTCAAAATAGCACCGCGCCAACAAAACGCCTGAACACACCTCGTTTTCAGACCAGCAGCCAATGGGCGCTGTAGTAGTTAGTGGTGTGTGAGGTTGAGGGGGTTTTACCTGTGTAGTTCTCATTGCCTTGGGTGGCTTCACTGAGGAGCTGAGCAATAGCAGAGCTCACGGCTTTAGTGCTGGAGCCCAGATCCTGAGAGCACTTCTCTAGCTAAACACACACACACACACACACACACACGTGTCACAAAACTGTGTTACAGGAACCCCATGTTTCTATTTCAGAAAGCATGCTTGCACAGGCCTGAGGCGAATAATCAATGATATCAGCTAAAGGAACTCAGTGATTTTTACTCACACTACATTATTACAACTGAAAATAAAGCCGAATTACATTGGATGTAAAACTACAGTACACAATATCTGGACAACAAATAGTCAGCTGTGTAAAAGCCAAGTAAAAATATCCTAATTAAAAGGCCTAATTCTTGGCTTATCCTCATATATCCAGGCTATTGTAGACTGTGGGAACCCTGGCTCTTCAAAAAATAAAATAAAAAACCTGAACTAAATAAATAAATAGAAATATATTGAATTATATTGTGTAATTGTTCAAGATTATTTCAATGGTTGTTTTGTCTTATCTTAAATCATTAAGTTATTTTGAGCCTTGGAAGTTTGCAGAGAACCACTCGTTGAAATCACTTCCTCAAAAGATCAACAGAAAGACAGTCTGAAAGCCATCAGATTGTGCTGGATAAGACCATTAAATACCCGTTTATGTGTGTGTGTGTGTGTGTGTGTGTGTGTGTGTGTGGGTGTGTGTGGGCATGTGCGTGTAGTGACTTGTGTCTGGAAGTTGCTTTTGTGACATGAAGCATCTGGTTTGTAGGTTTAGGTGTGAAAATGAACACAGATAAAGGTCATGTTTACACAGAGTTTGCACAGAGTTTGAACACACACTCATTCTTCATTACTACTGTAATAAATGTGGAGAATAGTGATAAAGTCATCAAAACATAACACCAAAGGAAGTAGGGAAATGATATAGTGACTAAAACGATCTTGGTCCAGTTTCCAGCTGTGCTCACTCAGGACATTCTCTGCTAACAGAACTGAAGGAGTTTGCAGGTGTGCTGGACTCGTGTTGGCCGCAGGTGTGTCCAAACTTTGGCTGAAGGTGAATGCATGTAGATACACATAATCTGTGTATCTATGGACTCACCGTTTCTCCAGGCAGGGGTCTGAGTTTGCCCTCAGCAGCTGAAGCTTTGGCCTCCTGCATGTCCCTCTCCAGCCCCCGTACCACTGTGAGAGCGTTATCAATCTCCAGAGGACCACACGCCTCCTGAGCCTGAGTCAGACACACACAGACAGAAAAATGAGATGAAATTGCATTTTGGCATTAAATATCAATCAGTAAGCGTGTCATTACCAGGCCACAAAGGAATCTGTACCCACCAAACTTCATAAAAGTGGAACGTCCATCATTTTCAACATGCATTCACATTTAATTTTTTTGTGAGCAAATTAGATAATCCTCACAGATGCTAATAATAGCATTTTACACTATTTTAGCACATTTTACCTCAGTTTAAATCCATTTTGTAGAATTCAACAGACTTTCCCCAAAAATACAACACAGATTCTGTCCATGTTTAATTATAATAATGTAAACGATATAAGCTAAAGGAACACTTGGATATTATTATTTCTGTAATATTATATCTTACAGTATATAAGGTTTGTCACTCCTATAAATTTTTTTTTTTTAAATGTTTTTTTTTTTTTAAAGAGCTGAATGCTCTTCAGGGATCCTCGCATTTTCAAATGCATGTTAAAAGCAACCCACATAAAAAATAAAAAATAACTTTGCACAAAAACAGCCCCTGTAACTTGTCTCCCAATGAGCCGGTGTTACCTTGAGAGCGGCCGTGCGGAGATCCGCTAGAGCGCTGGCCAGGTTTTTAGCGCACTGACTGAGCTGCATGGCAGACGCCTGGTCACCGATGGTGGGAACTGACGCTTTGGCCGCGGTCACCATTTTCGCGCCGGGCTGATGAAGAGAACAGACATCATGAGCTCAAATGAGGTTTCTAACAGGAAGTGAAGGTCTGAAGAGAGCGCACCTGCAGGAAGTTCTGGCTGGCTCCGATCAGGGCGAGTTGAGCGCTGGGACTGTCGGGCTGAGACTGACTGCCTCTCACACCCTGAACCAGCTGAGGGATCTGATCCGCCACCGCCTGTGGAGCACATACACATGTGGGATATTCCTTTAGGCCTATTAACTATTAACTGTTTGACTCACAGGATTACGTGAATGGTCACCATTTTTTCACCTTTGTTGCCATTGGCTTTTGGCTTGCTTAGTCGGGGATATTTAATTTAATATTCAACAATATTATTGATCTGCCTGCATTGACAACATTATATTAGAACTGAACTGAGCTGGACGATGACATCACTGTTTTCTCCAGAGTGGCTATATATATATATAAATGTTGTTTTACAACAAAAATGAACCATCACTGAACTTACTTAAGCTCGACTGTAACGCTATTTTCTTCTGGAAACAAACTGTTTTGCATTATTTTATATCACTGTAAAGCTGCTTTGAAACAATCTGTATTGTAAAAAGTGCTTTATAAATAAAGGTGACTTGACAGAATGATGTTTAATGTTCGACGTCTCCTGACCTCAGTTATATGAGTTTGTGAGGCACTTGCTCTGTGAAGCGCAGAAGAGGCGGTGTGTCTGTACCTTGCAGCTCTGCACGAGCTGTTGCTGGGCCGCTGGGTTCTTGTTGGAGGAGGCGGCGTTCTGGGCGGCAGCGACGGTCTGAGTGGCGGCGGCCGCGGCCTGTTTCGCTGCGTTCTGACACACACACCACACACAAACATTATTGTGAAGCCAAGAATCTTTCAAGGAAAGTCCGTTTGTTCAGTGGCCATATTTGCAAAGCCTCCGGCCAGCTATTTCGATTAAGCAAGACTTGAATGGGGGTTCTTGCCAAACTCACATTTAAACATTGTATTTCAAATCAGCAATTAAATCTGACATGAACTGACCCATTAATGATTCTTTCAATCCTCAAATAGGATAAAAAAGCCAGTGTGCATCTGAAATCTCAGGATTCAAAAATGTAAGTGTGCATCTCAGGACTGTTTCTGTGGAAACCAGGCGGTGGGACTTATTCTGCCATATTGCGTGTGGCACTTTCTCCCATTCATAAGTAATATGAGTCAACCGTCTTTGTATATGTACACTACCGGTCACAGTCTGGAAAAATTACAACTTGTTTTAATGCTTTTGAATGAAGTCTCTTCTGCTCACCAAGACTGCATTTAATTAATAAAAAATACAGTAAAAAAGGGTAATATTGTGAAATATTATTACAATTTTAAATATCTGTTTTCTATGTGAATGTATTGTAAACTAATTTATTCCTGTGATCGAAGCTGAAGTTTCAGCATCATTACTCCAGTCTTCAGTGTCACATGATCCTTCAGAAATCATTCTAATATGATGATTTGCTGATCAAGAAACATTTCTGATTATTAGCAATGTTGAAAACTATTTTTGCCGTTTAATGTTTTAAACCATGATACACAAGTTTTTTTTTTAAATAAAATAAGTTAATACCTTTATTCAGCAAGGACACATTAAACTGATCAATAGTGACAGAAAAAGATTTTAAAGCTGTTCTTTCGAACTTTCTATTGCTTACATCTGAAAAAAGTATGATTTCCACAAAAATATTAAGCAACAAAATCTGTTTTCAACACTGACAATAATAATTACGCATCTAATCATCATATTAGAATGATTTCTGAAGGATCATGTGACACTGTAGACTGGAGTAATGATGCTGAAAATTCAGCTTTGATCACAGGAATAAATTACACTTTACTATATATTCGCATAGAAAACAGCTATTTTAAACTAATAATATTCCACAATATTTCTGTTTTTACTGTATTTTTTATCGAAAAAAATGCAGCTTCTGTGAGCAGAAGAGACTTTTTTAAGAAGTTGTAATTATTCCAGACTTTGACCAGACAATAGCCAGATTATATTACTGGCTGTATGGTAATGGTTCATTCATATCACAGCTGAGTTCACAAAACAAAGGATTAGTGTTAGATCATAAGACGACATTTTTTCATTCAACTATTTATGTGTGAAATATTCATTAAAACTCATTTTAATGTTAAATTGACAAAGAAAATGTAGCGACAGATAGACAGTTCTAGTTGGTTGTTAGGGTATTTTGGTTGTATACTAGACATTGCTATGGTTTTCTAGCTGGTAGATGCTAGGCTTTTTTAGAGCTAGTTCTCTAGGGCATAGTTGGGTTTTCTGGAAAGTTACTAGAGTATTTTGGCAGGAGGCTACAGTGTTCTGGCAGTTTCCTGGACAGGAGACAGTTAGATAAAGAAACACACAGATATCACAAAGAATTAAGCAATAATTCTTCAAAGTCTTGCACTGTTCTTTTCACTGCATCTAATAATCAAGTTGAAATGCTATAAAACACAGACACGGGTCTGTGGAGTTTACAAAACCTGCAGTCAAATAGTTCTTTACTCTCACAGGTTGCAACAAGTCACTTGTGAAACTGCACCTCTGAGCTATACATACTGCAATCTGTGAAAACTTGCAGTCTTTTTCCCTGTAGCCTTTGGCAGGATTTAACCTCATGAGCTGCAAAACATCATATAACTTTACCCAAATAGGGCAGCAAAGAGATGTTATAGTTGGCAACACTTCCAGAATTCATCTCAGTACAGGCAATGATTTTCAAAAGAGAGTGTGACCTAATGTTGTCAAAGGTACCGATACCGATAATTTCGGTACTGAAATTGAAAAATTGTGATGCTTAAGAGCACTGTTGAGCGGAATCATAAACACCTCTGATTGGTCATTGTGTTCACGCGCTTACCGAATTTGTCTGTGATTGGCTACAATGATCTTCGCTTCAAAAACATGTTGTAAATATACATCAATGAGAAGAGCGTCATTGAGCGTCAAATTCTAGGCTTTCCAGACCTTCACTCTTCACCTGCTTGTGCTTTCAAACACTCCCACACACGTTTTTTCAAACACTTCCGTGTGCTCACAAACGCTCCTGTGCTTTGAACATTGTAGCCAATCACAGACATATCCGATGAGCACGTGCAAAGGCCAATCAGAGGTGTTTACGATTCTGCTCAACAGAGTCAAATTTTGAAACTTTCAGTACCGAAGTCGGTACTTTTGACAACACTAGTGTGACCTCACAAACACATCTCACTGTTGGTGAAGGTTTGGGCTTGTGTGGTTCAGTCCTCACCTCCAGTTTGTTGACGAGTCTCTTCTTAATGGCGTTCTGTGCGGCAGCATTGGTGGCCATACGCAGACCCTCGGCAGCTTCACGCAGCTTCTGCTGCTGTTCCTCACTGTCCGGGTTAGCAGCCGCTCCCTGCCGATACACACACACCACAACCATCACACTCCACTCAGACATTCAGTCTTAAAGCACACACTGAACCGTCTTCTATCCCACCTTTGCAGCTTCCACCATCTTGGCCGTGGCGTCCGCCAGGAGTTTGGCGGCAGACAGGAGTTTGCGGGAGTTCTCCAGGTCCGTCTCGCCCTCCGCGTCGGCCTTGATAGCATTGACCAAATCTGAGGTGGCCTGAGCGAGGATTCGCGCCTGCCGCACCATCTCCCCTGACACACACAGCAATGCATTTTGTTTGTGATTTATACGTACGTCAACATCTCAAAGTGAATTTAGCACAAGTCTGAAACTAAAGTAAACTGTCTGGGTCTGAGTCTGGATCATCTGCAGAGGCTAAGTCATGCTAGCTGGAAGGCTGGCTAACAAAGCATGGCAGTAGATCAGTAGATTCAGATGGCACGTCGTAGCCACAGCATTGTTTTCTTGGTACAGAATCTGGCACCATCTACCGTCAGCACTAGTCTCTGTTGTTTGTTTGTGGTGTAAAACAATTTGCTTAATGACCTAAGTCAAGGGACTTTCGCACCGGAGGAACCTTTTCATAGTTCCTAGAACTATAGGCGGAAGTTCACGGATTTTGGCGTGTTCACACCGCAGGAACTAGGAACGATTTTAGTTCTAGGAGCTCCATTTGGAGGAACTAATTTATCTTCTACTTCAGAGTCGGTCTAAACAGGCGTTATAGACCTGTTTAGCCCCTATGTAGCCCCATCCCTTTTCAGCGCTGCGATTTAAAATCTTCCCAGTCTACAGACATTTGTTAAGACATCTGCTTTAAACATTACAATGCTGATGATAACTTTCGTTAACTTTACTTTAGTAAATCCACTTTATCAGCTAATTACTCTTCGACAGCGATTCAATATTCTAAAGATGGTCTATATGAACTATCCTTGCCGTTAGTGTTCGCTTATTGGCCGAACGCATGCAAAGCACCAGCACCCGCCATTTAAAAAAGAAAGTTTTGTAAACACACAGATTATAGCCTATATATTTGCTTAAATAGTTTAAGAATGTACATATATGCCTGTATATATGTATGTATGCATGAATATGCATGTATGTGAACAATTTAAATTTTAGGGCTACTGTTAATTAGGAAAACTGAAGAAGAACATTTTACACTAATCTATTAACAACTTTTTTTTCTCCACAAACCGATGCGTTATGCTCACGATCAGACTTAGCACTATATCAAATATATGCTCCCAAATATTGCCACTTTATGTTTGGAGCCCTTGGCTAGAGAAATATGGCCAGATAATGAAGAAAAAAGCTTAAAGGCCCAATGAAGTGCCTTGGAACGCACAGCCAATAGCGTTCAGTTTACCTCAAAGACTGCAAGTCGTACTTGACAGCACCATGGAAGTAAATTTGAGTGCTGATGATATGTTGGATTCAATAGTAGAGGTGTGAAAAAATTCTAGCCATTTCATTCTTAACCAACATACAGTTGCAAAACGGAATAAAACTCGAGTGTCTGAGCAACCAAACACACACTCCCACCCATATTGCTCCTTAACGTGTCAACGTTCGCTTTGGCCAGGTGGTATTTATAGCATAGGGGGCGGAGCTTTAGATTCTAGAGAGCATTTGATTGGACAGAAGATGTGATGAGAAGCTGAAGTCCGCGGTGATGTCAAAAATCTGCGATCCATTTTAACGGAAGTGAGAGACTGTAAGTTTTCTTAAATGTGATATCTCCAAAATGTGAATTTTGTCATTGTTTTGGACCCCACCAGTTTATGCATAACCTTAAAGATAACATTCATACTAAAAGCTAAAAAACATAACATTGTGATTGCAGGGGGCCTTTAAACACGTTCCTAGTACCTGCGTCTCCCATGGAGCTGAAGATGTTATCCGTCACATCCAGGATGCGGTCGGTAGCCTCTCCGTGCCGCCCGATTGGCTGTCCCCCGCTGGCGTACTGTCTGATGTGCTGGAGCAGCTCGTTGAGAGCCTGAGTGACACCTGTGGCGGCGATGCCCACCTGTTTGAGCAGCTGCTCGTCATGAGTCGCCCCCTGCGACGCCTCAACACAGCCCTCCACAGACTTGGCCACCAGCTTCCCAGCCTCGATGAGCTGCTCCTGACACCCGGGGGAGCTGATGGTGGGAGCCACCACCTGTCACACACAGATGAAACACACACTTGAGCGTCAGGTGAGGTCGGCGAGTGTGTGAATGAATGGCGTGCGAGCGCTCACTCGTGTGCAGGCCACCAGCTGTGATGTGGAGAGGGCGCACTGGGTGGCTGCAGCAATCACTCGGTTCTGCTGAGCCGAATCTTCTGTTTTCTGAGCCACATTCTTGGCCTTTAACACCAGAGCCGCTGCTGCATTAGCCACAGCCTTCGCCAACTGCATCAGCATCTCCTGCATACACACACACACAACATGAAAGTTAAACACACATCATATCATAAATCAAGTTTTCTTTTTTCATTGCAAATGGTACAAATTATCAGCAACAATTCGAGTAAAAAATGAACTGTACAATGAATTCCAGAATTTCTTTGTATTTGTTACGTGCCCCTTGAATGACAGCTGGCTTGTGTAAAACGATACTCGGTTACTAACGTAACCTCGGTTCTCTCTAGAGAGGGAACGAGTATTGCGTAAGTTTAGCTTACGCTACGGGAAAGATTCATCTTCTCGAGATACTGAAGCCAAAAAATTATCCTTAATTTTGTATACCTTGTCAACGCAGTGCAGCAGCTAGCAGACCTAGAGCAGGCCATCTCGCGTGCTCATTGGCTGCCCTGCGGGCAACTGCTGCAGCCTACCAGTGAGCCCGGCGTGACGTCACGCCCAATGAAGGGCGCCCGCGCCTTTATAGCGTCACAGCCCGCCAGATAGGCGTGGCTTAGCGTATAAAATAGGGGCTGTAGGCTGAATTCTCTGGTTTTTCGACGACTGAAGCGAAGTCGCTCGTGGCGCGAGCACGGCCGGTTACGCAATACTCGTTCCCTCTCTAGAGAGAACTGAGGTTACGTTAGTAACCGAGTATCGTTCTCTTACGAGAGGTTCTCTCGTATTGCGTAAGTTTAGCTTACGCTACGGGAACACTTTGTCAACGCCGTGCGCGCCAAGCATCCACATGAGACCCCGAGCTTGAGGGGAACCCCATAAGTGAAAAAAATAAGGTGGCCAGCCACGCGGGCCATCACTTGTACATAAGCACACATAGGGAATACAGAGCAGCGCGCCGGTCTGTATAGTCATATGGCACATACCCTACTTAGTGCAGCTCAACCAGGAGAGCTGAGTCATGAGAGTGATCTGAGCAGGAGATCTGGGCAGAATACACCTCTTTTTCACACTGACAACAGTTTAGCCTGCAAGGCAGGAACTTCTAGGTTATAAAACCTGACAAAGGTAGACGGGGAGCTCCAGCCCGCCGCTACACATATGTCATGGATAGAAATTCCACTGGACCATGCCCACGACGAGGCCACGCCTCTCGTGGAATGAGCCCTGATGCCCAGAGGGCATTGCAGACCTTTTGACGCGTAAGCTGCCGCTATAGCGTCCACTATACATCTGGACAGGCTCTGTTTCAAGGAGGCGAGCCCCTTGGCGCGCCCACCAAACGAAACGAAAAGCTGTTCCGAACGCCTGAAGGAGGCGGAGCGCGTAATGTAAAATCTCAGCGCTCTGACAGGGCAGAGGAGATTCACATCACTTTCGCTGTCAGATGCTGGGAGAGCTGACAGCGAAATAACTTGCGCTCTGAATGGCGTGCCCATCACTTTAGGGACATAACCATGTCTAGGTCTGAGGATGACTTTAGAGTCATTTGGTCCGAACTCAAGACACGACGCGCTGACAGACAGCGCGTGCAGATCCCCTACACGTTTTACTGACGACAGTGCAGTCAGAAAAACGGTTTTTAGTGATAGATATTTCAACCCCACGGAGTCTAGTGGTTCAAATGGAAAAGCTTTCAGGGCCTCGAGGACCAATGAAAGATCCCACATGGGAACCGACGGCGGGCGCGGCGGATTCATCCTTCTAGCTCCTCTAAGGAAGCGGATGACCAACTCATGTCTTCCCAGTGACTTGCCGTGCGTCGATTCCGCGAACGCTGCCACGGCCGCCATGTATACTTTGAGCGTGGATGGGGACCTTCCCTTATCCAACAGCTCTTGTAGGAAGGTGAGCAGCTGCGCCACCCCGCATGTCCGCGGGTCCAGACCTCTGTCGGTGCACCATCCAGAGAACACCGACCATTTAGACGCGTAGAGCCTTCTCGTGGAAGGGGCTCTAGACTGCGTGATCGTGTTCATCACTCCTTCTGGCAGGGCAACGAGTACCCGTTGATCAACCATGCATGCAGAGACCAGCGCTCTGGATGGGGATGCCAGATCGTGCCGCGAGCCTGAGAGAGGAGATCTGCCCTCACAGGAATCGGCCACGGTGCTGTATGTGACAGCCGTGCCAGTTCTGGGAACCAAGTCTGATTCTCCCAACGCGGGGCTATGAGGAGCACCGAGTGGCGCGTTTCCTTGATCCTCTTGATCACCTGTGGCAACAGAGAGACCGGAGGGAAAGCATATAGCGGGAGGCTGGGCCAAACCTGGGCCAGCGCGTCCTCGTCCTTCGAGAAGAACGTCGGGCATTGAGCGTTGTCTTTTGACGCAAACAGGTCGACTTCCGCTCTGCCGAATAGGCGCCACAGTTTCTGGACCGTTTGGGGGTGCAGGGACCATTCCCCTGGGGGAACATTGTCCCTGGACAGTTTGTCTGGGCCGTCGTTCAAATGGCCAGGCACATGCGCCGCCCTCAGCGAGCGCAGGTTAATCTGTGACCAAATAAGGAGGCGTTCCGTCAGATTGCAGAGATTTCTGGATCTGACACCGCCCTGACGGTTTACATAGGATACCACAGATGTGTTGTCCGAGCGAACAAGAACATGCTGGTTCTGTATGAACGGGAGGAAGCACTTCAGCGCGTTCTCGACCGCTATCATTTCCAGACAGTTTATGTGAAAACCCTTCTCCTGGTCTGACCACTGGCCAAAGGCCGGTCTGCCCTCGAACAACGCGTCTGTCGAGATGACCTTCCGATAAGAGATGGTTCCCATCATTACTCCCTGCTGGTACCAGTCGGCCACTAACCAGGGCTGCAGAGCTGTTATGCAGGTCTGAGTCACTCTGATTTTCTGGCCGCCAGACACCCAGGCTCGGCGAGGCGCGCGAGCGTTCAACCAGCGTTGGAGCGGGCGCATGCGCAGTAGGCCCAGCTGGAGCACCGCTGCAGCTGATGCCATACAGCCCAACATCCTTTGAAATGTTTTCAAAGGGAGAAAGCTGCCCTTCTGGAAAGATGCGGCTAGGTGGCGAACACGGCGCGCGCTGTGTCGATAAACGAGCCGTCATGGTCACCGAGTCCAGTTCTATTCCTAAAAAGGAAATTGACTGGCTGGGCAGTAATGAGCTCTTGGTCCAGTTGACCGTGAGACCCAAGCTTTCCAGATGACTGAGAAGCACTGTTCTGTGAGATAGTAGTTCTGTCTCTGACTGTGCCAATATCAGCCAATCGTCCAGATAGTTCATTATGCGCAGCCCCTGACTTCTCAGGGGGGGCGAGCGCCGCGTCCATGCACTTTGTAAATGTACGGGGTGCCAGGGACAGGCCGAACGGCAGGACGGTGTATTGATATGCCTGACCGTCGAAGGCGAATCTCAAAAATTGCCTGTGACGGGGTACTATCTGAATCTGAAAATAGGCATCCTTCAGATCTAGAGAAATAAACCAGTCCCTCGTGCGAACGTGCGCGAGGATTTTCCTGGTCGTAAGCATTTTGAACGGTCTTTTTGCAAGCACTTTGTTCAAATATCTCAGATCTAGGATAGGTCTGAAGGCTCCGTCCTTCTTGGGTACGAGAAAATATCGGCTGTAAAAGCCTGACTCGCTCAGAGAAGGCAGTACCTTTTCTATAGCCCCTTTGCACAGCAGCTTTGCTATTTCTGCGTGAAGTAGGTGTGCTTCTTCCGCATTCACTATCGTCGCGGTCCGGGCTTGAAAGCGCGGGGGACGGCGAATGAATTGAAGTGTATAGCCCTGCTTTATTGTGCTCAACACCCATTCTGAAATCCCTGGGATAGTTTCCCACGCAGCTATGTGAGCCGCTAGGGGGCGAATGGCCTCCGGGTTCAGACCGCCGCCATTTGCGGGCTTGTGAAACTGAACCGGAGCCGAGAGCGTGGCGCGCGCTGACTTATGTGAGATGTCCCGATCATAAGGGATGGGGAACATACTTTTACCACACTTTGACGCGCGAGCAACGCTCTGGGCGGATGAGCTCTCTGTAAGCGTGAGCGCGCGCACGCGGGCACGAGACTTACAACTGTATCTGACGCCCCGATCATAATAGATGGGGAGCGCTTTATTAACGCCCTGTGTTTTGTGATAACACTTAAACGCGCAGGCGGGGCCCGGGGGGAGGTTTGTGTTAGCAAGCGTGAGCGCTCTCTGGCGGGCACGAGACTTACGTTCATAACCTGCTTCTTTGATCGTGTAACAGAGCGGGCAGATAGTGGGCACAGACCTGTGGACACATTTCTTACATTCAATACTCGAGCAGCTTTTCTGCGCTTTATGAGAGTGTGCTCTGTGAGTGACACGGGATTTGGGGTGCTTATGTGTAGGGGTGAACACTGGGGCGTGGGCACATTCACTACACTTAAAACACTGACGGCGTGAGCCGGACCAGACATTATACTCTTTTTGAGATTTCTCTGGGTCGCCGTGAAAACGGCGTTTGTGTGCAGGCGAGATGGTGAATAAACCGGCTCGTTGGCTGCTAGTTGAACCACTGCAGTAGCCTGTTCGAAGGGGACTGACAGGGAAATGAACTTTGACGGCGGTCCGGCCGCAGCGGGACACGTGCGTCTTTTCTCTCTCTCGCTGTTAGGAGGGCTTCGCGTGCTCGGACTTCAGCGTGATTCTTTGCCGAGGCCCTCTGGGGGGCGGCGGTCTGTGACGGCTGTCTGAGTGCGATCTAGGGCGGCCGCCCTGACGTCGCTGCGAAGGCTGAGGCTGTGCTGGACGCTGGGTGCTGGTTCGCACAGGAGGCTGGCTTTGTCTCTCGCGAGAGCGGCCTGTGGCAGAACTCGAGCGTCGCGGCAGGAAGAGGTTCATGGCCTGCGTGGTCTTTTGTACCACAGAGAAGCGGTCAACAATCCCGTTCACCGCTGGGCCGAAGAGACCAGTGGGGGAAAGCGGCGCGTTCAGAAAGGTGGCTCGCTCAGTTTCCCTCATATCCGCAAGCGTTAACGAGAGGTGCCTCTCCGTCACGGTCAACGCGGCCATGGCTCGTCCGATGGCTTGGGCTGCAGCTTTGGTGGCGCGGAGAGAGAGATCCGTCGCGCTTCTCAAATCCGTAACCGCAGCTGGGTCCCGGCCCTTCTCATCCCATTCACGGAGGAGGTCGGCTTGCAGGATCTGAAGCACAGCCATCGAGTGTAGAGAAGACGCGGCCTGGCCGGAGGCGGCATAAGCGCGGCCGACCAAGGCGGAAGTGGCTCTGCAGGCTTTAGACTGGAGGGCTGACCGTGACCGCCATCTCGCGGAGGGCGGGCAAAGGTGCGCTGCGACCGCCTCTTCCACAGGGGGAATCGCTGTGTACCCTTTCTCGGCGGCGCTGTCCACTCGGGAGAGCGACGCGGAGGCCTGTGACTGAAGTCTAGCAGAAAACGGTGTATTCCATGACTTCGTCAGCTCCGCATGAAGTTCCGGCAGGAATGGAGCGGGCCTAGTTTCTGAAACTGCGCGGCGGCGACTTTGAAGGAAGCAGCCGTCGAGCCTGTTCGGCGCGGGTTCCTTCGGCAGCGACCACTCGAGCCCGAGACGGTCAACAGCTTGCGTCAGCAGGCGCATAAGTTCTGCGCCAGCTCCAGCGCGGGTACGGGTGGATTCCTGGATTGACGAGGAGGCGGAGTGAAGCGACCATTCCTCGCTGTCTGATGCCAGGATAGAGCAGCAGTCTCTTGTGACGCGTCCCTCGGACTCATCCTCCGAAGCGACGGCAGTGAGGCTCGCAAGTGGCAGCTGCGCGTCGGTGAGGAGAGGTGGGGAAGGCGAGAGCGAGGCTCGAGGGAGGCTCTCCGGCGAGCGCGTCGCTGTGGCCACAGGTTCCGGCTGTCTCAGGGAACGGCGCTTCTTTCTGCGCGGTCCCACAGGGGGCGGAGTGACTGCTGTGGTGTTGAAAGCTTCGAGTCCAGCCCGCAGGGTCGACAGCGGAAGCTCCTCGCAGAGCTCGCAGCCCCCGGACGCGAGGGCGAGCTCTGCGTGTTCCAGGCCCAGGCAGAGAGCGCAGATCAGGTGGCGGTCTCCGGCGCTGAGCGGGGCTTTACACGAGCCACAGGAAGTGCGAGGCATCTTTAAAAAGACGCTCGCTGCTCTTTTAGTAGGGCTGCAACTAACGATTATTTTGATAATCGATTAATCGGACGATTATTTTTTCGATTAATCGATTAATCGGATAGAAATTAAATTAGATTTTTTTTTTATTATAACTAAATAAAACCGTAAATCAGGGTATTTATGTGTAAAAGTGTACTTTAAAAAGTGCAAAAGCCACACATTGAGTTTTACTAATATCAATATTTGCATTGTTTTTAATGATAATTGCTGATGGCAAGTTGACAAACATGATTATTGTTAAAAAAATGATATCCAACATATTGTTTTAACACAATTTTTGTTAAAACAAATTTACACAGACATGTTGTTCAGATGTGAATATCTGAACTAAAAACAAACTAAAAACATCTAAAATATATAATTCATTTAATTTTTATTTAAAATTAATTATATATAAGGAATATAAGGATAAAGAATATAATATATATTATATGTAATATATAAAAGAATAATATAAGGATAAATTGATTAAATAAATATAGAAAGACTGAAAACAATTGTGTGAACGTAGAGCCGCAGTAGATCGCGTTTGAAAAACAATTAAAACTTAGTAGACAAATGCTATAAAAAGAGAACGGAATGGAGGTAACGTTACCCAGCAAGCTAACAGGCTTGAGTAAAGGACAGGAGAAATTATGCATTAGTGCACAAGCATTCGCTGAAAAACACTGAGTACAGTGACTAAAAAACAATATTTTACTGCTGCTGTTATTAACTGCCTTTATATTTAATGCTTCGCTTTGTAAAGACCGTTTTAATTTAACCTATTTCTGCGGTAGCGCTATTTTAATCCATCACTTACGTTGCGAGCGAACTGATTGCGCAACCTGATGCTCGAGACAAAATACAGACATCCCAAGATCCCGGAAGTCCCGGGAGTCTCCCGCATATTGATTGCGGCTCCCTGATGCCCGCGAATTAGTTCAAACTTCCGAAATCTAGAGCGCGCAAGCAAGAGCGCGCTTGCGAGACAGAAGAGACTGCTCCAAACCGTGTAGCGCGCGCGCTCGGCAGAGCGCCTGAGGGAGAGAGACCTTGCGTGTGTGTGCGTACCAGTAAACGCTCCCCGTGACGTAAGCAGACCAACTAATCGATAATGACATTCGTTGACAACGATTTTCATAATCGATTATAATCGATTTTATCGATTAGTTGTTGCAGCCCTATCTTTTAGGATAATAAGCAAAAAAGGATACGTCGCCGGATAGCGTAGCTCGCACGGATGGCTGAAGGTGGCAAAGACGGCCGGCTTCCTCAGCGCTGTCCTAGGCTGGCTGTTCGCTGTTCGACGGCGGCGGTGGCTTCTCTCAAATCCAGCGATGCGAAGAGCTCGCTGAAGAGTCGAAAAATCAGAGAATTCAGCCTACAGCCCCTATTTTATACGCTAAGCCACGCCTATCTGGCGGGCTGTGACGCTATAAAGGCGCGGGCGCCCTTCATTGGGCGTGACGTCACGCCGGGCTCACTGGTAGGCTGCAGCAGTTGCCCGCAGGGCAGCCAATGAGCACGCGAGATGGCCTGCTCTAGGTCTGCTAGCTGCTGCACTGCTTTGACAAGGTATACAAAATTAAGGATAATTTTTTGGCTTCAGTATCTCGAGAAGATGAATCTTTCCCGTAGCGTAAGCTAAACTTACACAATACGAGAGAACCTCTCGTAAGAGAACCAGATGATTCAAGTTTGCAAGCACAGTGATTTTTGCAAGCTAAAAAGTGGTCAAAATAGTTAGTTTATAAAAAAATAAAAATAAAATTTGTTCTGGGCAACAAAAACAAGTGGTATTTTGTGTGTTTAGAATATAATTCACATTCATTTTCCAATGAGTTCCAAAAGGTTCTGATGTCACTTGAATTTTACAATGTGAAAACATGGAAGAAAAGCCACATACACTTCACAAATTTTTCAGAGTTGCAACACTCTAACTCAACAAGGTGTAGATTATTTACATGCAGGATATGGGGTCATTTAAAATATTAAAAATACAGACATGTCCCTTGAGTTTGTTATGAAAAAGATTTAAAATAAAAAAAGTAATCAAGTAATTTTGGGTTTAATTTAATTTATGGGTTTAATATAAAGAAAGTTATAATACATTGATTTTAGTCTGATCGGTGTTCTGCGATGAGATCAATGCCATCTTAGACAATTCAGCTTTTATTAGAATTAAAATGATTAAAATAAGAAAAAATACTAAAGCAAAGAACACAAATCAAGTTGATTAGTAATAATGTCAAGATGCTATTGAATACTATATATTACAGAGAGCTGTAAAGTTGTCAGATACACCACTGGAATCTCTACAAAGGTTTAAAAAAACAAAACTATAGACTATATGAATAGAGGCAGGGCAGAGCTAGAAATATCCTGTTCAGTTTGACTTCTGTTAAACATCACCTTTCTTAAATGCGATTAAGTTGTTCTGATAAGCATTCCATCCAAATAAGGACATTAAAACATGCACAAGACTGTAGCAGCTTCCCCTTCAGTTAGACTGTGTGGAGAGTGATAAGACATTCAAATAACATTAGAGCTGACGAAAGACTTCACTAACCCTGACTCTGAGAGGCATCTGTATGCTAATCGTTCAGGTTCATCTGTATGCTAATGTAATTCGAAATATTGACAAAATTAGCGTATTGAAGATGGATTTAAAGAGCCCCTATTTATGCTATTTTGAAGGTTCCTAACTTTGTTTTGGAGTCTCTAACAATAGGTTTGCATGCATCTAAGGTCAAAAAACACTTTCATTTTCTCAATATACATTGTAGCATCACCTTATTTATCAAAGAGTCAAAGAGTGAAAATGGTTTGTTCCAAACTTCGGTCTCCCGTCTTTTCAGCGAGCAAACTCTGCTCTGATTGGTCAGATGACCCAGTCTGTTGTGATTGGTCTACTCTGCTCTGATTGGTCAGATGACCCAGTCTGTTGTGATTGGTTTACTCTGCTCTGATTGGTCAGGTGACCCAGTCTGTTGTGATTGGTCTACTCTGCTCTGATTGGTCAGATGACCTAGTCTGTTGTGATCGGTCTACTCTGTTCTGATTGGTCAGATGACCTAGTCTGTTGTGATCGGTCTACTCTGCTCTGATTGGTCAGATGAGCTAGTCTGTTGTGATTGGTCTACTCTTCTCTGATTGGTCAGATGATTCAGATGCTTCAGATGCTCATTAGCATATCTGAAAACATTTTTTTTCCAATATTGTGCAGGCCTAATAACCATTGCTAGTGGTCTCCATCACTAAAATTGCTCTCTGAAAGGGATGAGCTCTTCGATCTGACTCAATGCAGTGAGAAAAAACTACACCAATTCAAAGGGAATTTAAGACATTACTAATGGTTACAGATCTGTCTACACAATTTCAGAATTTTAAGACTTAATTATGATATAATTAAATGATGAAATCTGTCATGCAGAGAAACTATGCTGATGATTGATTTCCTGAGAAGGACCCGTCACCACACCATGATCTTACACCCTACAATTATGACTATGGAATTACTATAAAACATACATTATGAACCAGGTCAAACCGTGATCATTGAATCATTGATTTGATAATGATTTGGTATGATTTTCATTTGAAAATGAAAATGATTTTCATTTGGTAATGAAAAATATTTCATTACAGAGACATTAGTATGATTGGCTGGTGGATATTAATTGTTGTTTCTATGCATTGTTACCAGCGTTTGACTATAGCGTGTCCGTCTGGAGTGTGTTAACGCTGCTGTACCTACAGACTGATGAGAACACAGGTTAATGCACTACAGTCACAGCGTCAGTGTGTGTAGCAGCAGGCAGAGTGAGTTAGTGCGAGTGTTTCACACACCTGGAAGTGCTGATCCGCGTCGGACTCTCCGATATGCTGCAGGAGTTCACCGCTGGCCTGACCCACATTACCCGCTGCTTGCAGGAGGTTCTGTCGGGGCTGAAGACATCATAACAGTCAATATTACAGAAGTATTTTCTTCCAAAAATAACTGTTAATGGAATCTGAATCATTAACCGAAACTCCTTCCCACTCCTACTACTAACAGACCAATGAATGCTCCACATCGGATGCATGCAACATTCCCAATCCCATGTTGTGACTGGCTATGGTGAGGTAATACCTCAGCGGTGGCGGGCTGAGCGGTCTTGAGCATATCAGACACGGCACACGCCAGGTTCCTGGCAGCTCCCAGCAGCTGTTGGCCATTCCCCCCCTCGTCCTCCATCAGCGCCGCCAGCAGCTTCACACCCTTGGACATCTCCGTCAGGTTGGAGGAGATGGTGGTGACGGCACAGCCCACAGCGGTGTAGTCCGTCTCTGCTGGGTCACCTGAGAGACACGCTACACTATATCACATCATCAAACTATGTGGGAAAGAACTACTGCAGGATTTACTGAAGACACTTAGCGCTGAAACGGCGTGGATACAGTTATTAGTTTGTGGCTGACCTTATTGCATAAGCATTTGCAGCAGTTTCCCTTTCAGATGCAAAATTGATAAGAAGGAGAGTTTTTATTATTAATCATGCACCAAGATTTACTAAGGTTTGCAGTAGTCAAATTTGTGGTATTTGAAGTGGTGGATTGTACTAATATTATACTTTTTACACCCCTACATTTCATAAAAACATGTCTTTGCTCGTTATTTTGAAATGAAGAAATCGTCGCCCACTCAGAGACGCGTCCGTTTCGTGAACGACCCGAGCCTTTTGCAGATCGCAGAGGACGATTCATTGGTGAATAGGAGCTATCCGATTGTATCTGTTCTCGAGTCAACAACTCACTGATTCAAATGATCCGGTCAGAGTGAGTCTCCAGTTTACAATTCACTGAATTCAACAGACTAACCCAAAATGAGCCGAGAACTGGAGATCCTCTGAGATTGATTTCACAGGAGGACAGTACGTTACGAATACCGAATATTAGGATTTAATTTTTACGCAAGGTCACGACTGTCAGTTGTTTGTGAACTAAATCTGCTGTAAAAGGGCAAGCTGTTTAAGCTCACTGTATGAAATGCTTGAATGTGGACAAGGGTTTTAGGTAAAAACCTAAACATTGTTAAAATAACGCAAATGAATCCCATGCATCTTCCCCACTGCCGTAGCAGTTTAAAATGTTGTAAAACTGTTATGATTCCATAGCGTTCTTAAAATGTTGACATCTTGTGATGTCTGTTTAAATATTGTTTGTTTATATTTGTCAACACACATTTAGTTTTTACTCATTTCTATATACTAGTGGGTATATTTTGTTATTTTCAAACTTGAATCATCAATAATTATCGGCAGTAGTTATTAGTGCATGGCAAGTTTTGGTAATAAAATAAAATGTTTTCTTACAGATCAATACATATTAAGTTTCTGCATAATCTTCCTCATTGACTAGTAATGGCTACTTGACAATTCATAATTCATAATGATGACAGACTGAGCTGTATCCTAATAAAGCTCTATCTGTGTGTCTAATACATTATACACATTCATCAGTCATTACTTTTTACTTTTAATACTTAAGTACATTAAAAATCAAGAACTTTTGTACTTTTACTTTTAAGTAAATTTTAAAAGGAGCACTTAATACTCTTACCGGAGTAATATTTTATTAGGGTATCTGTACTTTAACTCAAGTACTTAATTTGTGTACTTTGTCCACCACTGGGTATTTGCGCCATTACTTAACGCCGAAAAAAAACAATGTCTTAACCCATTCAGTGCTTGACATGCTGCCCTAGTCACTGCTAGGAGGAGGAACCGCAGAGAACAGAGAGCTGTGATACAAGGGAGAGAATTTCCTCCACTCATATTCATTACGTGGAATGCCAGAGGAACACATTGTCTGAACACTGCTTGTTTGCGATGCCCGTTTAGTAAATTGGCCCTAAGTGTCTTTTGATCCCCAACTGATCAAGCCAAAGGGATGCTGAAACAGGCTGAAGGGAACCTGTCGTTGTGAGTGTGTCACCTGCAGTCAGATTGACCATGGAGGCAGTTCCCGCAGTGATGGCGTCCACCTGAGAGTGAATCTCATGTTTGGACTCATCCATTTTGTTCTTTCTCCAAGCTTGAGATGCCTAAATGTTACAGAGAGAATGTTTGATACAAATACTGAGCACATTCAGGGATGCATGCATCTCTTTACAGCAACGTCATAAATGTTATTATCATTATATCATCTTCGCATTCAGACTTGGTTTGGCCCAAAACTTTTCAAAATTTCTTTCTAATAGTTCATTTAACTAATATTTTTTTATTTCACCTTCTGCATAGGATCGAAGTAAAAATCTGAATTATTTTAACCTCCAGACTAAGGATAAAACAAAAGAAAACTACTTTAGAGACGACATCTTGAAAATCTTAACCCTTCTTAGCCGTTTAAAATCAGAATAAGAATAAGCTTTATTGCCAAGTATGTTTACACATGAGGAATTGGTGTTGGTGACAGAAACTTCCAGAGCTAAAAGAAAATGACATCTGTTATGCTCAGATCAAAAATGCTCTCCTATTGATTTTGAGCATGAAATGGGTATGCTTTCTATTTGATACAATTATTATAAGATACGTGTCTACTGGTGCAGAGTGAGCAGGGCTTTTCAATTCATTCCTATAGAAGCCAAGCTTCATGCTCAAGCTGTGAATTGTGGGTTTGATTTGATTTAGACTTGATTTAGTGCATAAGTCATAGTGTTTACATATTACGGTTTCATTCAGATTTCTAATGAAGTTTGGACTTGTTTTGACTAGACTGGCCGGAGCACACAGACATTTTTAAGTTCAATAAAAATATACAAAAATGATATAATATTTTGGAACTTTACATTTTTGTTTTTGCAAAGTTGTGTGGAAACCATTTCCAAAAAACAAAAATATGTTTTCACGGTTTTTATGTTTCACCCGGGTCAAAAAAGACCCGGACAGAACACCAGGCTATACAAACACTGCAAAATAAAAAAGTAACTGAGAAATTTCAAAGAAATATTCATATGAATAATGTATCTCACCGCATCTGTGCCCAGTGGAGGCAGGGCATCAAACTCATCGAGAGAGGCCTGAACTGCCTGCACCGCCTGCATGCTGGAGTTAATGGTGCCAGTCAGAGCCTGCTGAGCTGATGTCTGCAACAGAGACCGAAAACACAGACACCTCACCGAACAGCCAAAACCAAGAAGAGTGATTACAACAATATGCCTTCAGAACAGAGTCGTTCCTGAAATGCTGTCCTGGCCCATGGTGTTTGTGGTAGTTTATAGTTTGAAAGGTGTTATTGTGTATGTCTATATCTGACCAGAGGGGGCATGTGTCCTCTGTGCATCTGCCCGCTGGTGATGTGCTGTTTGGCCTGAGGCATGGAGCCCATCTGGAAGCTCTCTGGACCCCCGGCACCAGAGCGGATGATGGCGGGCAGAGCGACGGAGCCCGTCTCCACCTTCCCCACCTTATTAAACTGCTGCTGGAGAACTGTTGACCTGAAGCACAATACAATCAGATCTAATGCCACAACTGAGACTTATAACAGGGAAACAGCTACTGTGTTTGGAGTAACACCAAACTACACCCCAATTAACTCTTCAAAGAGGCTTACTTTTTGGGAGACACCGAATCCTCCAACATGGTTGATTCTTCATCGCCCTCCAGGCCGAAGTGATCTTTGCTCTTTTTCTGCAGATAAAGAGGTTTTCAGTGAATTGAGGAAAGATACTTGAGAGAAGGACCTGAATGAAGCACTTTGTTTCCAGAGCAGATTGTGGCTTTCTCTGGAATGGTCAAACATCAAGGTTTGCTGAGGAATTCCTCACATCACAGAGAACCAGCGGAAGCAGTTTCACATGGACACGATACTCAACCATGAAAAATAAGACTGATATGATAAGAAAAATATCTGTTTGTATTCCTCCAATACTTAGGAAATTATCTAACTCAGACTTCTCATGATATACATTTTAACATTGATCATGGCATATTACCTTTTTGAGAATGATGTCAATGTAACCAGCGATAAGTTGTGCGATCTGTTCTCCTTCAGTGGTCTGAACAGAGTAGTAACCATCCTGATAGTCTCCAAAGTCCTGAAGAAGAAAGACATGAAACTCAAAACACAAGTCACAGTCTAAATAATACGTCAAAGTATAAAACCCGTTACAGTAGTGTGGATGATTAATTATTGCAGAAGTGCACGCTGGGAATCATAGTCCTCCCTTATTTTGCATTTAGTAATTAAAAGTGCTGTTATTGTTATACTTTGCATTCATTCATTAGGCTGTATAAAATGACCAAATTTCATCTCAGGTTAAGATAAGCAGGACACTTAATGTTTATGATGAAATTACAAAGCAGACACATGGAGTCATTGATTGAGTGTATCATTGATCAAAAAAGAAAGAAAAAAGAAATCATGTCAAGTATATTGAGTTTGTCTGAGTATGCAGTTACAAAGAGCTTGAGGACAGAGCAAACGGTCAAGTAATTATTGAATCGATTTAACATGATCATGAGTCTAAATCCTGAATTACTGCTGCGCTCCAGGATGCATTAACATCTGGTCAAATACACATCTCTCTTCCCTCTTCACGGAGCCAGCGTTCAGCACTGATTACTGCTTCAGCTTTACAGTTTATTACAGCAAACAGGAAATAATTAAAGGTCTGTCGCAGTAAGCTAGGCTTGATCTTTCCAGTCGTGTTTGAAGATATCATTGAGCGTCATATGTTTTCCAAACTGGGGTTTGTGAGGGAACAGCAGGGATTTGCAAGTCGATGAAAAGCTAATAATGAATTAAATCACAAACATTTTACATTAAAATACATAAATCACTTTTAAAACTAAATATGTCATGCGTTTACCTGCATAACATTGACTGACATCAGAGAAAGTGAACATGTTAAATTATTGAAATGTTAACTTTATGGGGCTGGTCACAACAAGAAATCAAGCCACGACCTAAATTACATCAATTTTATTCAGATGTATATTCTTTTATATAATAAAAACATTAGACCCCGGGTTCACAGTCAAGGCTTAAGCCTTGCCAGCATACCTGGACTAAAATGCATGTTTGAGCTGTTTTAACTGAAAGCATATCTTAAAATATTGCCATTGTTTTGTCTCAAGATTCACACCAGTAATGTTTTTTTAAGACACGTTTAAAAAAGCTACTTAAATGTCCTAATCGAACTAAGGCCTAATCCTGGCTTAATCTAAACCCTGTATGTGAAACCGGGCAAGCACAAATGTATACTAAGCCAAACTAAGGAACTGTATACTGTAGTTCCTGTTTTTTTTTTTGCTGTTTTTTTGCTATCGTTGCTTCATCCTACAGTAGTTGTTTTTCTAGCTATCCTTTGTGCAGAGTGTGCTGTCCTGTAATAGTTTTGTGATGTTTCCAGTGAATTGTTACTACTACAAATTACTTTATTACTTAATGTCTACCTTATGATTCAAATGTCGACAGGAAGTTTGATTCACGTCATGAAATATTTTTAGCTCTAACATCAAGGGCACAATTACACACAAAACTCTTATGATTAAGTTTGTGTATGTGACGCGAGTTACACTTCATTAATGAGCACTGGCTGTTACTAAGAAGCAGTTTTTTTCTTCAGGAAAGAACAGACCACCCTTATATCAAAGACTTTACTCTCTAAACAAGGGATTCACAAACTTTTTTGTCGGCCAAAGCCATTGCAGTGGCTTCTGAGATTTTAAGAGATTAAGGGCCAGATTAAAACTGGGTAATTTAGCATGAGAGCTCAATCCCATAAAAGCGCTGATAGAGTGGAAAGTTCAGCGCATGATCTACTGACGACTCGCAAATTAAACAGACGCAGACGGATCATTTCCATAATGACCAACACAATCTACAGTTAGCGTCTGGATTAAGGCGTGCTTTTTTTTGGGCAGTAAATAATGGCGTAAACACCAGTAAATTGACAAGCACGAACCTTAGTAAATCACCTTGCGTGATTCATTTAAATACTCTCCTCCCATAGCCTGGCAAGCCAGACCTATCAAGATGTTAGGTCTGGGAACTCACAATTGGCATACCTCAATCCGAGGGGCGGGATAAACGGTTGTCTTTCAAATTCCCTCTGCACGCAATAGGACAGCGCTACAACCAACCAGAGTAACGAACGGCTGTGGCTGAGTGAGTCCATGCGTTTTTCCACCAGCGGAGCTAGTTGATATACCGGTATTAAACTTTTGCCGTATCCGGTCATCCTGACAGTAGTTTAACGCCAAAAGAGGGTTTGCGCTGGTAAAAGTTGTTAGTAAATCTGCCCCATATGCTCTTCGTGAAAACATCACTTGACATCACATCTTCACAGGATGGAAATACATGATGAAATATCAAAGATATTAGATATTATAAAGATAGATATTATAAGATAGATATTAAATATTATAAAAGATATTATAAAGAATATTCCAAAGATGAATAAAAGTCTGAGTTTGGAACGAAACGAGGCAGTAAATGATGACAGAATTTTCATTTTGGGGAAAACTAACTTTTTAATTAATACAATCTAACCCTAAAGAGACTGAACAAATCACAGTGTTTAGCAAATCAAACCACAGAATAGCACAGAACCATGATGTAAACTATGAGAACTGTACACATCATATCCACCGTGTCAGCAGTTCAAATGTGAGTTACTATCAGAACACCACAGAAAGCAAAGCATGTGTGTGTAAGGAGTTTGTTGGTACCAAGGTGAAGCTCTTTGGAGAAGCTGCCCAGCGTTTGATGTTGGTCAGACTCCATTCCTGTATCACCTCTTTAGACTTCTCATCCACTCTCATCACACACTCTTTAGTGATGCCCAACAAACGTGGCACAAGCTTATTCTTCCCTTTCATTTTTTCCTGTAAAGGAACAGACGTTACCATTGTCACAAGGAGGCAGGATTACACTGTGCCACTTAGTTATATTAGAGCTCAAACATCGAATGAGTTTGTTACCTTGACTAAGAAGAAGGACACTCCGTAGGTTTTCAGAGATCTGGCTAGTTTGACGTAGCTGACTTTGGCTTCAATCTCGGTCATGTTTTGGCAGTTTTTGTGTGCCTTAAAGAGAAGGGTTTATCATGAAATTTCAGTTCAATTTTACTTCACTCAAAAAATATGTATTTTCTTCATTTTATAGACCTCTACAGACACAGGCCAAAATAATAACACAAACAGGCTAGATGTCTTTTTTGAGCAGTATGTTTTAAGCCTAGTGCTATGTCATATGTCACATATGCTGGGCAGATGAAAGGAATAATCTCATAAAGGATCTAGGAATAACTGGATTGCCAAAACTGTGCAGGCCAAGAATGGACAGATGGTCGTCTTCACTTATGTTGCTGTTGCCTGACTGGGAATAGAATAGCTGCTGGTGAAACCCCTACATTTTACATATAGCACATAGTTCTACACCTAACATGGGTATGAAAAACAGGTCCCATAATGCATCAGACATAACCTGCATAACCTCACCTGGAAGATCCTTTTCTCGCCCTTGTTCTTGACGTACTCTTTTGGCAAGAATTCTTTCACACTGGATGAGACAGACAGGAAGCAAGAATTACTTATTGTTTTTGGAGAATTAAAGCAATTTGGACTAGTGAATTTAACAGTAGGTTGTGCTGGCAAGTGAACAGGGCTGTCAACGTTTTTAGTTATGGAATTACATGCAAAATTACAACAAGTTTTAAAAAGTGATTTTTCACTATTATTTACAACAGGATCTGCATTTTCATGGGTTTAAATCAAATATTTCTTTTTAATATGCTGTCCATCGGAGAAGATAACGTACATAATAAATGCACACGAGTATAAATGTTCTTCCTCGCTGAAATTGAATGATCAGGGAATGGAGTGAAATACTTCACACTGCAGCTAAAGAGAAGAAACATCAATCTAACTGGAAAACTTCACCGGGTTAGTGAACATCCTTCAACAGGTGTTTGTTTTGACAGACATTTATCACAAACTACGCAATCTGATTCTGGCATTCCTGATTTTAATATTTTCAACAATTTTCTATTCTTGACTGATCTTTTCCCCCCCATAATTTTGGCAACAGATGTATTTGGCCAATTTGACTGATTTTGAGGTGATTTTTCTGAATGTAGTTTGATCACTTCGCAGTTGTTTAAAAGATTAGTTATCAAAATTTCATAAAATGTTTTTAATTTTCCAATTGGATTCCAAAGATCCAAGATGGCGCCGCGGATGGCTGCCTCGGTGTGGAGCTCTCCAGCTATTGTGTTGTTTTTGTTCGTTTGTTCTGCGTTTAGTCATTCTTTTCCTATCAGTTTCACCAAAGACGAACTACTGGACATAAGGAAACACACACCAGAAACCTTTTCTACAGTTTGTGATTATTCGGACGTTTTGCTGGACATTCTCGTCGGAGGGGCAGCGTTGTTGTTCAAACGCGCGTTCAGACGCAAACGCGGGAAGCGAGCCGGCGCGCTGGTTAAACTCCGCGAGCGCGGCCTGCGCACTGCACTCCCCAGCATTCATCTCGCGAATCTCCGATCTCTTCCTAACAAAACGGATGAACTTCTTCTCCTCACCCACACTAACAAGGATTTTTTAAACTCTGCTGCTTTGTGTTTCACTGAAACCTGGCTGAGTGAAGCCATACCGGACAACGCAATACATCTGCCGGGCTTCCAGCTGTTCCGAGCGGATCGCATCGCGGAGCTAACGGGGAAAACGAGAGGTGGTGGATTGTGTTTCTACATTAACGAAAGTTGGTGTTCAGATGTAACAACACTGAAGAAGATGTGCTCTCCTAATTTAGAGGCACATTTCATAAACTGTATACCCTTCTACTCGCCTCGGGAATTTTCCTCTTTCATTCTCGTGAATGTTTACATCCCTCCAGACGCGTGCGCGAGCGCGGCGCTACAACAGCTGGCTGAACAAATATCTGAAACGGAACAAAGGTACCCAGACTCTCTTTTAATCATTCTTGGGGATTTTAACAAAGCAAATCTTTCCCGTGAACTACCAAAATACAGACAGCACGTTACATGTCCCACCAGAGACAGTAATATACTGGACCACTGTTACACCACAATAAGAAATGCATATCACTCCGTCCCACGGGCAGCTTTGGGGCTCTCTGATCACTGTTTGGTTCATCTCATACCGACCTACAGGCAGAAACTGAAATCAGCTAAACCTGGAATAAGGACTGTGAAAAGATGGACTAATGAAGCAGAGCAGAATCTACAGGCCTGCTTTGATTGCACTGATTGGACTGTTTTTGAAGCTGCTACCAATGATCTGGATGAGCTCACAGATACTGTAACATCATATATAAGTTTCTGTGAGGATACATGCATTCCTACCAGGACATTCTTATCATTCACTAATGATAAACCATGGTTTACTGGGAAACTCAAACACCTTCGTCATGCCAAAGAGGATGCTTACAGAAGTGGGGATAAAATCTTGTATAACCAGGCCAGAAACAGATTAACAAAGGAGATCAGAGTTGCTAAAAGGAACTACTCTGATAAACTGAAAAACCAGTTTTCATCCAACGACCCATCATCAGTCTGGAATGGCCTGAGGAACATTACCAACTACAAGTCACCATCCCCTCGATCTGTGGACAATCAACACCTGGCTGACGATTTAAATTCATTTTACTGCCGGTTTGAAAAGCCCTCATTCACACCACACACCCGGTCTGATCTGCACTTCACACATTCAGCATCACCTCCTGTTCTCCAATTATCACTCCCCCCTCCTGCCATCCAACCTGAGCTTAAGGTCTGTGTGGAGGACGTGAGCCGAGTCTTCAAAAAACAGAAGACTAGGAAAGCCTCAGGCCCAGACGGCATCTCATCTGCTTGTTTAAAAGCCTGCGCTGACCAACTGGCCCCGGTCTTCACGCAGATCTTCAACAGATCATTGGAGCAGTGTGAAGTTCCCTGCTGCTTCAAACGCTCCACTATCATTCCTGTCCCCAAAAAACCCAAAATCACTGGACTTAATGACTACAGACCTGTCGCTCTCACGTCTGTGGTCATGAAGTCGTTTGAAAGACTGGTGCTGGCCCACCTGAAGGACATCACTGGACCCCTGCTGGATCCCTTTCAGTTTGCTTACAGAGCAAACAGGTCTGTGGATGATGCAGTCAACATGGGACTGCATTATATCCTGCAACATCTCGACAGACCAGGGACTTATGCAAGGATCCTCTTTGTGGACTTCAGTTCGGCCTTCAATACCATCATGCCTGGTCTTCTCACAGCCAAACTGACCCAGCTCTCCATACCATCCTCGATCTGTCAGTGGATCACCAGCTTCCTGACGGACCGGCAGCAGCGAGTGAGACTGGGGAAACACACATCCAAGACACTCACAATCAGCACTGGTGCTCCCCAAGGGTGCGTTCTCTCCCCACTGCTCTTCTCCCTGTACACTAATGACTGCACTTCTAAAGACCCCACTGTCAAGCTCCTGAAATTTGCAGACGACACCACTGTCATCGGTCTCATCCGAAACGGTGACGAGTCTGCTTACAGACTGGAGGTTGAACAGCTGGCTACCTGGTGCAGTTATAACAACCTTGAGCTGAACACGCTCAAAACAGTGGAGATGATCATGGACTTCAGGAGGAACAGCTCAGCACTCCTCCCACTCACCATCATGAACAGCACTGTGGAAGCAGTGGAGTCATTCAGGTTCCTGGGCACTATCATCTCTCAGGACCTGAAGTGGGACAATCACATTGACTCCACTGTGAAAAAGGCCCAGCAGAGACTGTACTTCCTTCGCCAGCTGAGGAAGTTCAACCTGCCACAGGATCTGCTGATTCAGTTCTACTCAGCCGTCATTGAGTCTGTCTTGTGCGCTTCCATCACTGTCTGGTTTGGTTCAGCTACCAAATCAGACATCAGGAGACTACAACGGACAGTCCGGACTGCGGAGAGGATTATTGGTGCCCCCCTGCCAAACCTCCAGGACCTGTACTCTTCCAGAGTGAGGAAGAGAGCAGGTAAAATCATCACAGACTCCACTCACCCTGGACACCACCTGTTTGAACTGTTACCGTCAAGACGGAGACTCAGATCGCTGGCCACAAGAACATCTCGGCACAGGAACAGTTTCTTCCCACAGGCCATTTCCCTCCTGAACAGTTAACACTCCTCCCAAGGCATATGCCTGTAAGTGCAATACTCCCACTGTTTAGTGCAATATCCCACAACTCAGGTGATACTTATATGTAGATTTATTTATTTATAATATTCAAAACACTGTAAATAGATTCATAATCTGTAAATCTGAAAATGTCTATTCTGACTAAACCCAACTGTGATCGTTTTATTCTCATATATTTATATTTTTATTTTTTATTCTTATAATTTGTAGTATTATGTTTAATGTTGTATTTGTATATGTCCACTGGAAGCCTCAGTACCAAAACAAATTCCTTGTGTGTGCAAGCACACTTGGCAATAAAGCTCTTTCTGATTCTGATTCTGATACAAGATGAGAAACGTTAAGGTTTGTTGTTACCCCTTAGCTTATTTTTGCCTCAAGTAAAAGATGATTTTTTTATTATTATTATTTATAGATAATTTATAAACAGCAAACCAGATAGGACAAGAGGTTGGGGAGTAGAAAAATAAATAAAAACTTTGTTAACATGTAGCCTTTGTTGTGCCAAGTCTGGATTACTGTAGTCCTAAATATAGACTACTGTACAACTCAAAAATGATAGATTAATGATGTTAGCATGAATGACATACATATCATACATGAAAATAGTACTTGGTTACAAATTTAAATTTTTATGCATAGAAAATAATAAATATTGGCTATAATGTTAATATTGGCTATTAGACAATATCAAACCTACATCCAAATATGAAATGGAATAAATTTATACAAAATGATAACAAATAGGATGGATAAAAAATATATATATGATAGTGCCACTACTGGAAGACTTTTAACAAAATTCTTGAGTTTAACAAAAAAAAGTTTTGAGTTTATATGCGATTAATCATTACGAAGCTCAACAAGTGAAATAGTGAAAAACAGAGGCACCATGGCAAAAATATTTTCAATACAATATATTGTTTAGGAGAATATGATGAGGAAAAAGTAACACTGCAAGCAATTGGTAATGTAATAACCATGATTTTAGAGGAAGAATAATGTAGAAAGAATTGATGGAATTATTTCAATCATAGTAAGTTGAAAATCAACCCCTTGTGCTGAATGAGCTCAACATGCTTTTAGTTTTGCTATGGTATGGTATACGGGGCCCTGGTGCAGGTTGTTGCTGTGGGCCCTTCAAGAACTCACTCAAGGAATCCAGGCTTGTGTTTAGACTCATTGTGGTCTCCAAACTGGATCTGGCACTGGTATCCGGCAAACTCACAGGCCTTATCAAAGGAGACGGGATGGGAGCCGTTCAAGATGTCATCACGGGCCTGGAATACAAAAAAATAACATTGTATAAAAGTGCAACTGAATCTGAACCAAATTAGCAACAACCTGATATAACAAACCAAGCAGTATGTGATATATTTCTAGCAAGAAGTATTTTTTCTGTCCACACTGAAAGCAGAAAATATGCACGAAGCAGCACAATACAATCAGACCATATTTGATGTTTAACATACATTTAGAAGGATTTAGACTAGTACATTTCAATGTGAATGAGGGTTTCCCCCGTATAATGCCACAGAAACATTGACAGAACGTCCTGCCACTGAGGATATCTGCATTCGATCCAAGAGAAACAAGCTTACCTTACTCAGAAATGTGACAAATGTGAGATTTAATAAAGTCCCCAACACGTTGTAGAGATGATATTGAGTTTACAGATAACACAAGGACATGATAATGATGTAAAGGGGACGTTCTGCGGTGTTTACCTGCACATAGAGCAGGTTGAGCTGTACAGGGTCCCTAGAATCCACATTCTGGTCCGAGTAGAAGAACTTTCTCCTGAGAAGCAGCATCTCAAACTCCTCGACACCCTGCTCTCGCAGCGTACGCCCATGATCCAGCCAATTCACTGAATATGTGTTAAAATACAGTTCTGACATCAGTAAAAGATATCATCTAAATGCACATGTTTGGACACACCTGAATTTCTTTACAAAACTAAAATTTGAATTATGTATTTTTTAACGGATTAGCTGGAGCGCACAGTCAAGAAAAGCAGGCAACAAGAGTCCAGATTATGTGAGAATATACATTTGGTCACTACAAAACTCTTATGATTTTGTTTGTTTTATGTTATAGTTTTACTATTATACTACAATGCAGAAAATAGTAATAATGAATAATGAACAGGTGTGTACAAACATTTGACAGGTAGTCAACAAGTTGAGAATATGTGTTATGACCTTCTAAACTAGCAATATTTTTTTTATTCATGGTAAGCAGAATGAGACATACACTCATCATCTGTGTGAAGTTTCTGTTTGAGTTTCTCCATTTTTTTCTCATCCCTCAGGAGGGTCTTGTCTTTTTTCAGAGTTCCCGTGGTCTCTTCCTTCTTTTCCTCTCCCACATCACGCACCAGTGAGTACTCGTCATAGTTTGTGATGCCTGAGAAATCAGAAGCGTTTTACTACCTCAATGCATTCAAATTGTTTCTCAATGGTCATACTAGTACAATTAAACATCTGAAGACCATTTTTACCCACAATAATCACTGTCCTGTGTGACATTTACAGTATAAATGCAGTCTATATACAGTATATATGCATAGGAAACTCTTGTTGCGCATTCAACACAGACAGTTTTTTACACTAAAAATGCAGTGCATTCACAAAGTTACTTCTAGTTAGTAGAATGTCTAAAGTGGACCATCGAAATTAAGTACAACCCTGGTTTATATTATACATTGATAGCTGGTCTTACCAGGTCAGCTGGGTTAGCTTGAATATCCTCAACACTGGGGTACCACAGGGTTCAGTGATCAGACCACTGTTTTTCTCTGTCTACACTATCACATAGGATAATCATCGAAATCTCAAGGGCCTTGTTATTACTTGGTATCAATATGTGTTTTTGGTCATCCAATCACAAGCGGTCAGTGTTAAATACGGGTGGAAATGGGGTCTTAAACATTTTGTGAAAAGAATAGCTTGTCAAAAGCGTTTGTGACCACACTGCATTTTCAGTAGAGTGTCTGTTGGGAAGCATCAAAATGAAGTGTTAACAGATATTAGACAGACAGTCTACTAACACTCTAATGAGAGTTAGTTGACATGTAGTTACTTATAGTTAGTGGAATGTCTAAATTGGACAATCTAAATAAAGTGTAACCTAAAGCAGGAAAGCTCCGGCCTAAAAATGTCTAAAAAGCAGTCAGATTAGAGTTCACTTTCAGGACTGGTTCGTTATATGAACATAAACTTACCTATCCTGGCACAGATGGTCATTAACATGTCACTGACGATTTTTGAGTCATCCACCATAACTGTTTTCACAGTCCCATCCAACATGCGGATCTTCAGGGGTCTCTGTTTCTTTTTGTACTCCAGAGTGTCCTAACGAAAACATATCCTTATGAAATATCCTTTATATCAAATCCGGCATATTATCTACACAAGTGTTATGCATCTCTTAAATAAGGGTCCATTTTTAATGACTGACTATCACATTAACAATAGATTTCTACAAATAATGTTGCCATTTACATTTTTTTTTTTCATTTGACAGATGCTCAAACAATTTCCAATTACATTTCATCAGTCAGTATGTACTGATAAAAAAGCTTGCCGTTGCAAGAGCAATGTTAGTCACCAGTTACAGGTACTTAAAATTGCATGGACTGATTTTTTTAATATTTCAAACATATTTAAAATATGTCAGTCTTATCAAATCAGTCCTGATGCATTATGCAGTCATCGCCCATGAATTCCACACCTTTCTTTCTTTCTTTTTTTCACTCATTTGTGATTTCTAGACAAGAAAACATTTAACTTAAAGACATTCTTCTCACAATGAACAATTTCAAGTTGATGAAATATTCTACACTCACCCCGTTTCTCAGCATGTAGTAGTCCAGAGCTTTGCCTGCTTCCAGCCAGATGCCCTTTTTTGGGTCTTCATCTGACAGGAACAGGCCATAGTCACTGGCTGCAAATAGACAGTAGAGATAGTGTGCGGATCAGAGGACGTCAAGATCACAGGGTGCATTAACTGACCATTTTCTGAATCATTCCTAATGCCGTTCATCTTTCTGACACAACATCAGAACGTCAGATGCAAAGCAGTGGAATAAAAAATAAGATAAGAGATGTGTGGTTTAAAACTTCTTTTAAATAGAGCGCCGTGTTTTTAGAGCATTGTGTCATGTTCGAAAAACTGCAAAAGATGTGAGTGCAACGGGCAAAGATGTGGGTCTGTTTGTGTTCACAGAAAAACAATGGAAAAGCAGCGCAGAGGAATGCAAAAACATCTTCTGTGTGAACTGCTCCTTATGGTTGTTTTTTGTCCTTTATGGAAGTTGATGGTATAAATCATCATCCACTTCTGTTGTGAACAAGAACAGCTTAAAAATTCTCCTTTTGTCTTCCACTGAATAAAGATATTATTACAGCCTTGGAATGACATGAGGGGGAGTAAATGCTAAAACTGTTTGCTTTAAGTTTAAAGAAAAACCAGAGAAATACATGTCAGTTGACGCACATCTAAGAAGAATTTCGAGACACATGTCCAAACTCATGAGAGGTATGTAATATGTACTCTTGAAAAATTGCAAAATTGCAGCTTATCTCTGCCCTGTGCAAGTTCCTGTGTGCACACTGCTGTAGTCAATCAAACGGCCAGCCAAACTAAAGGCCTTTTCAACACTTCTGAAATTTACATGGATTTATTATAAATATATAATTAAATGCTACAACTCTTTGGTGGTTTAAATTAATACATTTTGGACCATTCCACCTACAAAAAGCAGGGCTCAATGTTCATATTTTTTTACTGTTTTAGTGCTGTTTACTTGTCCTTTTTAATAATATTTGAACTAGGCCTAGTTTGTTTTTGCTGTGGTATTGAAACTGGAATTGAGTATTGTCACTTGCCCGACTAGGCTCTTGGAAAAAACTTCAAACTGGATATTGACTGTGTTATAAGTTTCAACCACTAGAGAAAAACGTTTTGAATTTTTGTCCTCAAGTGATTGTCAATTTAGGAATAAAGAGTTCTGCTCAGTTTATGTAAACTATGGTGACTATAAGACTAAAACTTTGAAATGGTGATGGCAAGAAATATTTTGAGCTTCTTCTCTCATGGATTAGATAGTGTCTTCCAAACGTAGTGTGGCAACACTGACAGACAGGCTATTTAAGACTTTTTCACATCCCACATAAGCTGTTGAGTTTGGACGAGAGCAGTCGGTCAAAGAGACGAATGACTCACAAGTTAAGACAAGTATGTAGAGCGGTTCTGAGGACTGTTACATAACAGCTGGGACCCAGCCGCACCCTGATACTGGCCCATTACAGCGCCGCACAACACACTACATTTACACTTGATTTCTGTGGTATGTTTAGGTACTTTTTTTCACTCTTTGGAGAGAAGAGAATTTCGGGTGGAGCAAATACTAAAAAGGGAAACTAAAATCAGAGATATTATGTTGGGATTTTAGCCAAAATGGATCATTTTCCTAGTGTTGCTGCCGATGACAGCTATAGGCTATAAATTAAGAAGTGTTTATGAAAAAAAAAACAATATTGAATGTCTTAAATGTGGGAAAATAGGAAGATTAACATTTTGCCCCATTCCTCCTGATTTGAGGAATGGGGCAAAATGTATGTCTTCTACAGATATCATATAACTGTATCGCTTCTCACTGGAATCGCATCGCATCGCGTCTGGTTAAGACATGGGACAAGGACTCTTTTTTTTTCTTTCTTTCAAATTTTTTTTTTTACATGGTGTAATATGATACAAGTTTCAAACAGGGCTTTAGATCCACTGCTTCGTCTTACTGAATTTTGCAGCTGATCAATTTAATTTCGAGCCGTAAACATTTCATTTCAGCCATTGACGTCCACAAGAAAACTTCAAGGGCTTTTGAAATTTTTGTACCGCTTTTCGACATCAGTAACTTGCTTGCCTCATAACATGTTTCTGTTGAAGACCAACAAGACCAACTCCTTATAAACAAATCTACTGTTAGGAGCAGAAAAGTGCATGTTTGGACACAGGAGGGTCCTGACTCACGCTGGCCGAGCTGTGCCTCTGGGACTCTCTCCCGGATGATGCGACAGGCGTCGTACACCATGGTGGAGGGCTCGAACTGCATGGTCTTCACCACGTTCCCCACCCCGATCTTCAGCGACAGCGCCACCATGACTGACACTACGGGACTGTGCCACTGCTACTCCTGCAAGACAAATAAATATGCACCAAACAAACCATCAGCACTGTTCAGGCAAACATGGTGATGCTAGTAATGATGAAGATCATCTATGTTCACTTCTAAAAGCATCACTGATGTATACAGTACGGTGGCATGGCAACTTCAGCTGTTATGCAACTGAATTAAGAAACAGATTGCTTGACGTGTGATAGTAACTATTTAAAAAACAATTAAGAGTTCATCCTGTTGTGTAGATTAAATATTTATGATTTTTAAAAATTGATATGTAAAATATATTGTGCTTTCTTTCCATTGTTCGGTTTTTAATGCAAACAGGATCTGTTATATGTGAGAAAAAGATACAGAAAGGCTGAACTTCCCTCTTGCAAGGGGATTTCACTCTGAGATTTGATCAGAAACAAGGAACAAAGTAAGCCAAGTCCTTTTTCACTTTTACTCAAGATCTATTTTAAATAACAGTCAAGTAAGGCAAAGACACACTATCACATGCTCACAATCTCATGTAAATCTACTAATACCATTACAAATTCTACGTGCTTTGCAAGGAAACAAGTCTGTACGTCAGGAACGAAATGAGATGCAATCACACAAACAAAACCACAACAGAGAATCCAAATCAGAAAGAACATCAATGCGAGAAAACAAGCATACGAGTCTTCTGCGTGAGTCAATGTCCAGTAAAAGACTGTTTAAAAAGTTAATCTATCATATCCTTTCTTGTACATACCCAAGAAAAAAAGCTATGGGAAAACACCTCGATGAAGTAGAGGAATACTGACGAAGAGGAAACAACAGCAATGTGGGATATGAACAATGATATATCAAAATCTTTGGAAAATATGAACTATGTTGAGATGAAGATGAGCAGTCATTGGACGAATGCAGATATTAAGGTGTAGAAACTACTGTTAGAGCATCATAGGAGTCCCTCACACCAAATGTATAAAAACGAAGATATAGGGAAATGAATGTATTTTACCACTGTTTTATTATACAACAGTTCAGTAAACAAGAGCTTAATACGGAGCAACTTACATCTCAGACACAATGTTGAGAGTGACTTATTTTTGCCCAGAAGAATTAACCATTGCATGTCTCCAAGTAACACAGCAGCGTGATACTGAAAGTTATGGCAGGGCCATAGGGACCAAAAGTCCTATCTCCGCATTTTCCACTTTTAGGCACACCATGGGTAAATTAAACTTTGCGGTTTGTCTCGGGCAGAAGATATTTCAACGTTGTGAAATGTTCACGGCTGAGGCCCGGGGTTTCATCCGATTGTCACCAACATTAGGCTAAATTGTAGTGAACCAACAAACCAAAATTTGGCAATCGAATATGTATTTTTAGTTCTTTGGCAGTACGTACGTTGATTAGTACTTCGAGCGGAATGATATATTTTTATTTAACCTGTTGTCAGCATTTAATGCGTGTTTGAATAAATCTGTCATGAAATCAAGTTTTAACTACAGCCACAATTTAAATACTTATGTTTCAACAATGAATTAGAGTAGAACCATAATTATATCATTAAAAAGTTTATATAAAAACCACCTTATGTGTAATTTAAATGGTTTACATAAACCCTAAGTGTTGATTACTAAATAAATTGAATGGATCAACTGATTAATCAATAAATATTATTTTAAAATTTTGCGTCTAAAATTGTAAACTTTGTGTTTCGATGTTTAATAACACAAAAATTAAGCAGATATAAATCACAATTATACTGTGAAAGCAATTGCAATTTCCATCATTTCTAATTAGCCATAATAATTAGAAAAAAAGTCCCACAAATCCTGGCGAGACTAATTGTGAAAGTTACAATACGTCACATAAAACACATGAACTGTTGGATTTTCTTTTTTGAAGTCCTGCATTCCATGATATATAAGCCCTTCAAATCTTCATCAGATGGTATTTTGTCATTTCCTGTAAGGTTAAGCTAAAAACACTGTCACCAGTGTCACAACTGAGTCTGAACGACAGTGTTGAGGTCAGCTGTGCGAGAGGACACACATTCCTGAGGAGGCTGTGTGTGTGTGTCTGTGTGTGTGTGTGTGTGTGTTCTCATCGGGACACGCTCTTCTCTCTGGTGAGGAGACTGGAAGTCTTCCAGTGGCCCCATCCAAGCTGTGTGTTTGTGTGTGTGTGTGTGTGTGTGTTGGGGAGGAGTTGAGGAGGGACACTTTTCCACATATTTCCAGCATTCCCTTCATAGCCCAGTGTAACGCTCCTCCCAAAACAAGGTCTTGTAAAGGAAGGAAACAGCGTAATACTGATATAACAACATAGTCCCAACATAAAGCCACTAGGAATTTGCAAAACATGGCTAGGTTCTCTGAACGAGTTGGTGACATGCATCATTTTTATGGCAGTACAAATTAAATTGCAAAAATAGATACTTTTCCAAATATCAGCTATTCATTGGAAAATATTCATTTTCCACATAATACACATATTCCTGTTCAAAACTCACTTCTTGACAGAATTTATTGTCGAAGGTGGCGGATGTTACACAAAGCACTACCTTATGACGGTGATGATAAAATGACATTGATAAAAGCGATCTTTCCTGGTAACCGGCAGCAAAGACAAAGGAAAGGGAAGTAGCTGCATATGTACCGACAATGAAAAAATAAAAAGAAGAAGCTCAGAATGAATGCAAAACGTGTCCTGTGGATGATCAGAAGTCTGCTTCGGTTAGTTGACCAACTCAACTGGATGTTCCCTCGACGGCTGTAGGCCAGTGACAGGCTCATGGTCAATGATATGGAAACAAAATCAAACCATATTGATTTCTAAGATCACAAAAGTTTGATCTTTTGATAAAAACATGAGTTTTGAGATCATGGTTTATAGTATGTGTGTGTCTGGACTGAAGGAAATGAAACTGCTGAACAGCATGTGATTACAAGCGCTACTCTATTCTATTCACGAGACATCGTTTATTATTTATTCATTTTAATAAGTCATTTATTACTTTATCATTTAATACTATTAAGAAAGAGCAGATGTGGTTAGTTTTATAGAAAGGGAAAAATAAATGTAAAATTAATAGAGGGGTGGTAATATATTTTGTATTTCAGTCAGGAAGGTGAATTCAGGGCAAGATGAGGACTTGGCCAAAAAAAAAGAAAAAAGAAAAGAAAAAGCAACATCCTAGTTTTGGAAATATTTTGGATACAGAAAAGATGACGTATCAGAGCCAAGTAATCTGTAAAACCTGTCAAACTATCATTGCGGCAAAACAGAGTATTAAGGGCCATTCACACAGAATACGTTTGTAGTAAAAAACACGAGGCGCAGGTCTAGACACCTCTGTTACTCTGAGCACTGCGGTGAAACCAAGTGTCATGCACGACATGTTAAAGACGTCTGTCCACCACATTTACATAGAAATATGTATAATAATAATAAAGAAAAATTTGACACCTTCATGTATCATTTCTGCAAAGACATGGGCCTGCAAATATCGTTAATAAAGCTGGCTTCCAATAAGAAAATGATACAGACATACAAGTATGCAAGGAAATGTTAATGAAGGCTTATTGTGTCGGCGTGTGTGCGATTGTTTTTTATTCATTATAAATAAAAATTATAAAGCCATGAGTAAATAAAGGCTTTTTGCACTTTTAAACCTTGAGTGGATTGGCCTTGTTTCTTAAACAACTATGCCTCATCCAAAGAGCACGGGGGGGATACAGGTTGTTTTACTCTCGTAGCACTCTCTGCATTTCTTGTTAGTTAAGGAAATATTGTTTCAAAATTGTGATTAAAATCGAAATGACAAAATTGATTAGTTTTTTGTTGTCCATATCGCACAGTTCTACTGTAAAGTTGTGGTATAGTGTATTTTATGCTCCTCTATGGCTCAAAGAGAGTGAATGCACAGACACACACACACACACACACACACACTAACACCCACTGAGCTAAAGTTACCAACCGGCCCACACCGTGTGAGAGTGCAGCGAGAGATGTGTGAAGCACCAGCGCAGAAGAGTCAGAACTGAGTCACGGACAAGGCAAGCTGAAATGCAACAGGAAACGAACTGAAACATGCATTATGAATACACTATTCTGATTGAGTAAGAGCAAATATTAATTTCTATAAACCAGCTTGAACCCTGCATGAATTGAAGTCGCATGCGCTTTAAAGCAAGTACATCAGCACAGTTGCTTTTATGCTTCATATACAAACTCTGTCAACACTGCCTTTTTTAATAGCATTATCACATCTAAAGATGGTATGGCTATGAAATTTCCACGATTACATTTAATATACATACAATTTTGATTAATGATTTAATTGTCGGTTTAGTTCATGTCACGTACAGGGTAACCTAGGGGTGTAACCATTCACGATAAAAAACAACAACAACACCTAACGAACCGTAACATTCTCCACTACCATTTCGGCACACAGTTGCACCGCGGTTAATCTCAAATCTGACGACGCATCAATAATATGGCTTGTTGAATAAAAACAATGCGTAAAACAGATTCATAAGAACAGCGTTTATTTGAAATAGAAATTTGCTGTAACAAAGTAAAAAAGTCATACTGTCACTTTTGATCATTTTAATGTCCTTGCTGAGTAAAATAATTTGAGTCACACTTTGGTTTAATGTCTAAGTCTCACTATTGACTAGCTATTAACTATGAATTTTGCCTAAAAAAACTCCTAATTACAGCTTATTAACAGTTAGTAAGGTAGTTGTTAAGTTTAGGTATTGGGTGGATTATGGGATGTAGAATACGGTCATGCAGAATAAGGCATTAATATGTGCTTTGTAAGTACTAATAAACAGACAATATCATAGTCATGATATCACAATATCATTCGTGCTAATAAGAATCCTTGAATAGATGAAGAATGCTTGAAGAATTGTGAGGCTAGCAGCTCATACCGTATGCTTATTTTACCGTAGCGTTGTGATTGTTCAGATTAAATGATCATGTTCATCTAGAAATGTAGTGTTTTACCGTTCTTCTTATTCATAAACAGTGATGTGTTGGTCCAAAGATCAGTAGTGAAGTAGGGCTATTTGCCCATTTCAAAACAGAAGCAGCTGTGGAAAAGCGATAGACTGATGTTCGCGAGGAACATATTAGCACTGTCACTCTTCACCACTGATAACAGCCACAACGAACACTAAAATAACTCCTGTGTAATTCCTGTGCCGGACTCCCACGCATTTCACAATTACAGTAAGCTCACAAATTTACCAGCCACTTTTTAAGTGACCTAAAATAACTCAACCCTGTGATGGACTGGGACAGACTCCAGCGTCACGCGACCCCTTCAGCGGACAAGCGGTTTGGAGAATGGAGGAATGAATATAATAACTTGTGATGTATATGAAATCATACAAACAGACCTTAGTCGGGGTAGGCACCATATTTAATTTTAAACGGATGAAAAAAGGGGCTTTTGCACCGGTTAATTGTAGGAACTCACTTGTAGGAACGAGCCACCAGGGTGATTCCTAGAGAACTAATGCTTCCCTTAGGAACATTTTCCTGGTTGCATTCGCACCGCCAGTAGGATCTCTGAAGTGACGCAAGACACGCTGCTTGTTGTGACTCTTATTTTGATGCCGCTGAGAACACCAGAGCCTGAGCTCACAGCGCTCGCATTCTGCGAGTTCATTAGTTTATGATCTCTAACAGTCCTGTCTAATACGTTACTAGATAGAACAAAGTAGACAGTGTATGAAAAGTTATTAGCGTATACCGTGTGTTTGATGTCCAGTGTTGCGGAGCAGAAATACATAATCATGTTTCTCTTGGTCCCCTCAAAGTCACGTTGGATTCTCTCCTCAGCTTAAATGTTAAGAGGTTCATCTATCGCTGTTTTCCATGTTTGTAGAGTTAGTTTCTGGAGTAAATATATAAGCTAATAATCTGTGTGCTTACACAGCTTTTTTTTAAATGGCGGGTGCTGGTGTTTTGTGTGCGTTCGGCCTGTCTGCGTCACTGTAGTTCCTATAGTGCTGGTTTAGACCGACTCTGAAGTAGAAGATAAATTAGTTCCTCCAAAAGGAGTTTCTAGAACTAAAATCGTTGCTAATTCCTGCGGTGCGAACACGCCAAAATCCGGGAACTTCCGCCAATAGTTCTAGGAACTATGAAAAGGTTCCTCTGGTGTGAAAACCCCTATTGAGTCTGTTAGGGACAGATGAAAGGCATGTTCACACCAAGAATGATAACAATGACTAAAACGATTATTAACATCCACGGCAAGTTCTGTTTATTTGAAGCGCGCGCTGCATTTGTCGTCTGCTGCTTTAAAAGGCTCAAGCTCTTTAAAGTCGGGTGGATTCTGATTGGCTGCTTATGTTTTATTGTTTATCAGCTGGAAAATAAAAGTTTCGAAAGTGATTCCAATTATATTGCTCCTCTGTGCCGTTAACGTTATAGCTGTTCGGTGGACTTCCTTATTCTCAGAGTTGAAACGATTTTTAAATCTTTATAGTAGTTATCATACTGTAGTTTTCTTCCTTGGTGTAAATGGACCTTTACAGTCTTTTGTGCTTTATAAAGGTTGTAGATCACATACACATTTCCTAGATCGACATAAAATGTGTCACCTTTACAAAAACTCAACTCAGAGCTTTTTGAAGAAAAAGAAGAGAGGAAGACAAGAGTTCATTTTGAACATGCAGATATACCAAATCGCTTTGAGGCCCTAAAAGAACAAGTGTGAAAATACCTCGACTACACATGTACTACGAAAAGCATTTGCGCTGCGAGGGTGAAAATACCAGTCTGAACATCCAAACACAGACAAACAGCTACCGGTCTTTAATCTGTTCTTCAAGCTGCTGTCTCCATGTTACTAGGCACTGAGAAAAAAAATAAAAGACCAATCCGAGACATGATTGGTAGAGAGGGTCTCCTTTAGGCCCCGTCCACACTACTGCGTTTTCGTTTAAAAACGGAGAATTAAAACGAAAACGATCTCCGTCCACACCAGCGTTTTAGCTGCGTATTAGAATTGATCTCCGTCCACATTAAAACGGCTGAAAACTCGGATCACGTGACCATTCTCCAACACTGTGCATGCGCGTGCCGGTGTAAACAGGAAACGGATGGACTATTCCTCAGATTTGATGAGGAAGCAAGTAACGTTAGCTACCTCTGCAAAGATTAGAAAATGTCGAAGACCAGAGATTTCTTTTCATGGACCGCCGCTGCACACGGGAATTGTCATAGATCGCTCGAATAATAGTTTGCCTCCGGCGCATGTAGGCAGTTATAGCATTGTAAAATGCAGAATTTGCTTGCACAACAGCTGCTAACAAAGACATCAAAGTCAGTAACGCTTGTAATTCGTTATCCATGTTGCACTCACTAACATCAGCTACGTAGTCCAGGATGTTTTTGTTTGTTTTTTTCCCGTGACGGGACATGTGATGGGTGGCTGACGAATCAGGGAAGGATACGTCATGGGTGATGACACCCAATGATAGAGCCGAGCGTGACCTTCTACGTCATCGTTTCTAAACTCCTCCGTTTTGTCCCGTCTACACTAAAACGCCCTCCGGAGATTCAAAACGAAAAACGGAGCTGCAGCGTTTCTAAACTTCTCCGTTTTGGGTCTTCGTTTTTCCCGTTTTAGTGTGGACGGGAGGTGCAAACGTAGCAAAAGGTCTCCGTTTTTAAACGAAAACGCAGTAGTGTGGATGGGGCCTTAGACACCAAAACTGGGAAGGCATGTTAATTGTTCTGTAGGTATGTGTCCCTGAAACAGCGGTTGACCAGCATTCATAAGAACAGACCCTTGAGAATGGTAATGATGACACCCCTTTAATTAAGGGGAAAAGACAAGTTCTCACCTGTCTGAAGGCTCATTGCCTGAAGAGATAACCGGTCCTGTGGCCAAGTGCTGACAGCTGCCGTCAAAGCTCAAGAGGTCTATCCACACTTACACCGGCTCAGATCAGTCAATAACTGGGCCAACTGGCCTTCGTCTATTTAGAGAGAGTGATGTTGACTCAATCCAATCATAAAGCCAACAGACATGAGGCAAGGTGTGATTAATAACCAGCCCAGATCTTTCACTACTACACCACAGCATACTGGTGTAATGCAAATGATAACTTTTGGAAAGACGACAAAAATGGAAAATAATAATTTTTAGGGGCCTATGACATCCGCAATGCGGTAAACAGACGGAATCGCGGAGTTCAGTCACAAAAAAGTTACTTATTGTGCAACGCGGAATTAAAAATTTTGATTAATAAATTAAAAGTAGGGCAGTACAATTAGTCAAATAATAACATAGACTAGTGTCTGTGATTGTTAAAAGTTCAAAAAGACTACTATTGAAATTTGCGTTTCTTTACTACACATACTCAAGTACATGTGATGCTTTTGGTGTTTTCACTGGGTTTTTTCTGTAGTAAAAGTATTTTGCTAGCCACCAAAATTAATCTTTGTCCCCCCAAAGACTTATTTGATCATTTAATGTGACGATACCTGTGGTTCTGATAGCCGGCTGCTTCAAAAAATTCTTGTGAGTGTTTGTCTAAGCACTCTACGAAGATTAAGATTTTGTGAATAAAGTGGTAAACGTTTTTTTTTTTTTTTTGCACAAACAAAGCATTCATAAATTGAGGCTAACCCCTGTAGTCACATGGATTACTTTTATGAAGTCTTTACCACATTTCTGGGGTTAGAAGGTGGTAGTTGCGTAGCTATCAATGGAGGGACAGTAAGTTCTCAGATTTCATTAAAAAGATCTTAAAGGACAAGTTCGGTATTTTACACATAAATAATTATGGCCAAAATAATTATTTATTTTTTATAATTTTATAATTAGACATAGAAAACCTACTGCCCTTTTCTTGCAAACATATACAAACAGTCAGTCTCATTTAACATCCTGTTTCCCTCAAAAATAAGGTACATTACAGAAGTAACCTCGGTTATGCTTTTTCAAGCTGACTTTATCAGATGTTGATGAATTCCCCATTCCTTGCTGTGATGTTTCTGTGGAGAATATTCCCAACAGGTCATTTCCTGACTGAACCCAACACGTCTTGAGCGGGTGTAAATCTGACTGTTGACTCATGTGTGTGTGAGTAACGGCTGAGACATCCCTTGCTTAACTTTAGAAGCACAGCAGACGTGTGTGTGTCGTACTGACGTCTGGAACCAGACAAAACACACACAAATACTCCTGAAGAATGATCTTTTCCACATGCCGGGGATTTTCATCCCACTTCTCATGGTTCATCATTCTGTAGTCTTCTTTCACTTTTAGCACAGATCTCAATGAATCAATTGCAATCCTGATTTGGTTTGGCTTCCAGCGTGTGCCGTCTCTCAGTGGGGAATGCAGAGCTGTAGAAGCTCCCTCTCTAGCGCAGCATGCAGTGATGTCATTTCCTGTTTCAAAGGCTCTTCACTGCCATAAAAGGGAATTTCTGCATTCATTGAGCATGTGCTCACACACACACACACACACACTCCAGGAGTGCTGCATCCTGTGCAATTACAGCTGAGCTCAGGAAGGGAGGGATTGTTTAGTTCATGGAAAAGCATGGAATACAAATCACAAGCAAACACGGATGAGTTCAGATACATTGTGCAAAGAAAACAAATGAACTCACTGACTTATTAAAACCTGTGGGTATGACTTGCATTCAGCTGTCTATTAATATTTCTGCACTCAAGACAGTCTTTATAACTCTAAGATAACTTCATGAAGTACATTTACAACATGTATATTTCTTCAAGTTCCAGCAAAGGTCTCATCTTAGCACAGATCAGAGTCACTTCTTGGCTTGAGTGTTATTTGTCTCGCAATGTTCCTTCCTGTAGCTGAACCCTCCCGGTTTAGACAGACCCAGATGAGGAAGTTCCTGACCAAAGCTGCAATTACAACTTCACTTCCGCTACGGAGACGCAAAAGGCCCAGACTGTTCATATAAACACTCATATCTGATATTAAGGCCCATAAGTAACTTCCTAATCAACGTCCAAGATAAGATTATGGAAAAAATCATAATCACAATTATTTTGGTCAGTATTGAAATCACGATTATGTAACAATTATTTCACATGACTTTGCATTTCACTAGTTCACACTTACATACAATCAGAGGGAGTACGTTTAATGCATATCTGGCGTGCTGTCCGGGGGAAGGGCTTCGAGTGCACAATAAAGTGCACTTCCACAATCTCTTGAAAACAAGTACGCAACATTTTGGCAAAAAATATTCAACAAATTCCAATCCAAGAATATTAAAGGCTCACCATCAGGCCCCAGCATTAACAGCAAATAAGTTAACTAAAATTTAAGACAAAATAAAAATGATTGGAGGCATTTGGTATTTAAACAGAAATCAGCATGAATATAATGGATTGTGAGGCTAAAATATGGCTCCATGGTTGGGCTAGACTATAGATCTGTTGTGATTGTGGAGTATTCTGCTTTGGTCATCACCTCATTAGCCACATCTGCATGGCATTTGTTGAACAAATCTGGCAGAGCAACTCTCGAGAAATGGTGTTGAGATGCAAAGCCAACGTATTGAGCATTTTCTTGAATCCAGAGTTGTCGACTGTGCTAGTGGGGCGCATGTCTTTAGCTAAATGATAGGCAACGGAATCAGTTATTTTTTTGTGCCTTTCCGAATTCAACAGATGGGGAGATGCGCTGTAGCGCATGTCTGTTATGGATGCCTGGGTTACGGAGGGTATTGAGGGGGTTGTGGATTGCGGTTTCTGTTTCTTTATTAGATTGTCATAGGTCACTCTGTGTTTAATTTTCGAGTGGTTAAACAAATTCGTGGTGTTTCCTTGTGTTGCAGCCACTACCATGTAGCAAATCTTGCCCGTAGCATGTTTCTGCTCGTCGTCGGATTCCTCGAAGTTGGTTTTGCCTTTTTTGCTCACCAAACACTGCTGTGGCTGCCCTCCGTCTGCCATCTTTACTCGCGCTGAGTTTTTCAATTCCTGCGGACGATTAGCACACGAGTTTATGGCTTCGGGAGGGGCGGATTTGCGCGTGTCATTCAGAAGACAAAATAAGAGTGTTCTTGCAAAACAGATAATGGTAAAATAATTGTTTTTACTCGATTGCACTATTTTGATGATCGTTGGGATCCAAAATCGAAATTCAAAAAATTGCACAGTCCTAAGATAAGACTGGCTTTATTGTCCCGAAGGACATTTTTCTTGGACACAGACAGTGCATCAAGCTGTACTGTTCAATTTAATTACACAAACTCGCATAATTTTCTCACAAAATCTCTTCAGTGCCACAGCAGACACTAGTCTAATTAAATCTTTGAAAAGGGCTGACTTTTCTGATTAAAATTTGCTATATCAATACCACTATAAAATAATAAGAAAAACAATTATTTTTATTGCTGTTGTTGTTTTATTACTAAATAAAATATTACAAAATGTCATTATGGTGATATTTCAGTGTAACTAAGTGTTTAACTAAAAAGAAGTACTTAAAGGGGTCATATAATGCCATTTTTGTACAAGTTTATATGAATCTTTAGGGTCTAAATGAAAACTTTTTAATATACTTTTATTAAAAATTCTCATTAGTATTGTAAGAAAACACAAATTTTACCTGGTCAAAAACAGCTCTGTTTTCAGTACGCAGTTTCAGTGCATATGCCTTTAAATGATAATGAGCTTTGCTCACTCCGCCCCTCAATGCATGTGGAGTGTTGCCTTGACAACAGTTGAGGGTACATTTTGGAACAAGAATGGCAGCGGGAGTCTCTGAGGACACATCTGTGCAACCGTACCAATTTGAACCGGAGTCGGACCAAGATGACGGCCCCGAAGAAGTTCGACAATTAAGTCTCGAACAGGACGTTTCTGAATGGTTGGTTAACGTAATGTCACGTAATGTACACCTGCGTAGACAGTTTTTAATAACACATTAACCATAACGCGTTGTTCATTATAAACGTGGGATTATGAATTATATTGAGAACGTCGTAACGTTACATATAAAACATGCCGTAATGTACCCTGAGTGTAAGCATTAGCCGCATTCATCGTGAAGCATGCAAGCGTTTTGCAAAGATTAATATTTAAAGGTTAATAAAACGTTACACTCGTTAAACGTTACAGCAGGAACACGAATAGTTGGTACCGATTCTTTTTTCAGGACCAGCTTCTTAGCAAAACCAGATTTACACTGACCCTCGTTTAGAAAGCAGTCTGGTGAGAAATGATGGTTGATCGTTGGGAATATTCCCTTCAAAAATAAAACTCAGCCACTGCGTCTTCAGCGGTTCGAATTTAGAAAACCAAAATGACTGCTGTGTTCCTTATTACAGCCAAGAACAGAACACCACAATCGCTTAGACGCCATTCTGCTCCAGTGTATCAACAATGGCGGACTACGATGAAGAAATAGAATAGAAAAATTAATATAGTAAAAATAATTATATTTTACAGTAAAATTGTAGAATTACAATACTAATATGTATGGCTGTCTTGAATTATTTTCAGCAGTTACAACATCAAGCTCTTATTTTGGCAGAAAATGGCAGTGAGCCTGTTATAAACTCACAGCACACGCAGAGATGAGCCGCTCTGAAACACTGAAAACACCAGATCACGAGCTGTGAACAACTCTGATATTATCATAGGTGAAACATATTACACGTCTCTATCAATGCAAAATAAAATACATCATATACAAAATATACGAATATGGATGCACCAAAATAGAAAGTTTGGCACCAAAGATAGCTGATGATTTTTTTGTTATCACTAATAATACTATGCTTGAATGGAAAAAAAACCCAATGTATAATAGAAAGGCATTTGCATTCAAATAGTTTACTGTCTGCTTCTGAAGCCAAATATATGGGTGACCAATTTAATCCCTACTGAAGTATAAACTGATCAGGTTTGATCACTTTTTGACAGGCTTGTTTCAGACACCACTAGTGTAACACATTTAGTCATTTAGCAGACGCTTTTATTCAAAGTCTTTAAAAAAAAACACACACACATTCACACAGGCGGTGTTTGACGTTTCCTTTCTCACGCTCCAGAATGCATATTTTGTGGTATGCTGGTATTCGTTTGGTTTTACTCATACCTAGCCCATGTTAGGTAGAGTTATGCTGTGCGGTGCTGCAAACTAAAGCCCAGGCCTCTTGAACATCTGAAATCTCAGTCTTTTGATGTCACAGCAGACAATGCAGGACACCAGATCACAGTCACAGATCCTGTAATTCAATACGTCTGATTGCTTTAGTCAACGTGACTTCTCAGACACACACACACACACACACACACTTTCTGTAGGTCCAGAACCGTAATTGAGCATGTGCAGCAGAGAAGGGAAGGATCGTCAGGAAGGTCAAAGGTCGTTCTCACAGACCTACATGCTTGAGTCTTAAAGGACCCACAGAAACGCACATGACCTCATGTGACCTCAGTACAACTAGCTCTAGGTGGAATGGCAATATATATATATATATATATATATATATATATATATATATATATATATATATATATATATATATATATATATATATATATATATATATATATTCAAATGATTCACCCTCTAGACATTTTGCTTTATTTATTCTGCAGAAGAGATATTTGTGAAGCTATCTTTGGACAACACCGTTTCACATTATATCAAGTCAATTCAAGTCAATTTTATTTGTATAGCTTTTTACAATACACATTGAAGCAGCTTCACAGAGATCCATAATATTAATGTTTTATTATATTAATGTCTCAGTCACGTAGGCTACAACATTTGCATGCTGTGTTTGACTACTTTCATATGTCGAACAATTTGGATAAATAAATGTGTAAAATAACACGTTAAGGTATATTGTGAATACTTGGCTCGTTATTACAACTTAAACCTACTAGTTTTTCTTGTTTCCAAATTTTTTAAACCTTAATTCTCTAATATTATTCATATTTTCTTTTCATGGGACAGCTAGAAACGTACACCAGCAAATGTGTTTTCCAAAATTATTCTCTGGCTATTAATGTCTACTGTAAATTTGTCGTTGTTTGCCAAGGATTCAGAGAGGCCATTTCGTCTATATGGTCATGTGCATAAGCGCCTCACACTCACAACTCAGCACTCACACCCATATCCATAATTGCCAGTGTTCATATTTGAATTGCTGAATCCATAAGAATCTTAATGACTTGTCCGTGACTGGATCATTTTAGCAGATATCACTAGTGGAATGGCACATTTCCCACATCATAAAGCAAAGCAATTAACAATTCAAGGATTTCAAAGAAAAAGACTTCAAGGAAAAAAAGACAGGAGATTGAGAAATGGGAGTTTCCCCATGATTCAGCCAGCTCATGTAATTTTTCCTCTTGTTGCAAGCATTTCTCCACCATGACTTCCACACCCAGAGTAGACGGAGACTTGATCAATGATCTATCCCAGCATCCTCTACCACAGCATCTCCTCCCAGATCTGATCTCTCACAGACCTTATGGTACATCAACAACGGAGGAAAAACCACAACACTTAAACAAGAGAACTGCTAATGAAACAGAAATTCTCACAGGCAACACTGTAATGCAGGATAGACCACGAAACAATTGCATGTCAAGCACTGCATTAAAGCAATCGAATACGACTACAAATCAATAACTCTAATCATGTGGAAAAGAAGTTCAGAGCAAAACATGAAGGCTGGTCGCTACAGCAGGGTTCATGAGGGGACATTATACAGAAATGCCTTGTGTCTGTAATCGTTTGATCTTTGATGTTTAAGTAGCTGGAGCATTTCGTCGTTTTCAATAGATTAAACAAATCCTTACAGTCAGAGTTTGAATTCATCCTCAAGTTCAGAAAAATGTCTAAAAATAAGCTTGAGAAGTACAGTTGGTGTCTGATTAACTGACACTAGGAGTAGCATTGATTTTTAAGAAGTTTGAAGATTCTTTCTCAATATTTGTTTTAATATTAATTAAAATGGATAATTACAAAAAATTTAAACCACATATCAGATCAAACGGTGTTGACGTGGAAACCAGGAGAAACATTGTGCCATGAATGAACGAAGTTAAAGAAAGCTTTGTCCACAAATCACCAACATTCACCATGGATTTAATGTAGTAACGCTGACTGTAACCATAGTATTGTGGCAGAAACAGTCAAATGTTTTTCTGACATTACTCATCTCAGGATTCATACAACCTTTTGTGAATTCAAGCTATTTTCAAGGGCTTCCAAGTGCGTCTGCTTAATACTTTTCCCAGCACTTTAAAACTCTAAATATTATCAATAATGTCGTTTTTATAGTGATGATTTGAAAAACTTAAAGTTTAATGGGGGAAAACTGACACTTTGCAGCAAACAAACACTTTTATTAAAAAAAGATAAAACACATGAAATTGCCTCTATAAACAGTAGATTATCGGCAGAGGAGCACTTATTGACGACTTATCCATTTCCACTCCCTAATATATGGGAAAACAATAGGAAGTCTCAAAGTCTCATGAAAACATGAATTTTCAAAGTGTGACTGAATTAAACAGTCGCAACAACGCAAAACAATAGTCAATTTTAGATTAAATCAACTTTATAATTAAAAATCTCCATTTGTAGAACTTAGTGGCACTGGTGCTAATGCTCTCAAAAGTTAGTCTGGACTGGAGACCTGTAAATGGTTATAACTTTTTCAGAAAAAAGTTCCAGAACCCAAAGATGCTTCTCCAGGTGTTCAGTCGAGTCAGAAACACATGTCTTTATACAGTCCTATTGTGATGCTCTGAACAGTTCAATGTGGACTATAATTCAACAGTGTGTAATGTGAAAAGCACTAAACAAATAAAACTGACTTGACTAGGATGAGTGATTTCTTCATGTAGCTGGACTGTTAGCTCAATATTGACGAGTGGTGCCACAAACACATCCTGAGGTGAGATCTGTCAGCAATGCACTGTGAAACAGCTCTGTGAACTCAATGACCACTGCTAACATACACTGCAGAGTCAAAGACTTCAGAACAACCGTTTAACCATGTAGTGTTAAGTGTTCATGACACCATTTCTATCTTTGTTCGCAGACGGCAGCGTCTCCGATCTGACTGACATGTCGGTCCAGTACAGGATGAGTCGGCTCTCATGATAACTTTGCATGTATTAATATCATGTGTGTAGGGCAGAGTCTGATGGCCCGTCAAGCATTGGTTGTGTGAGTGTAATACAGCGTTCACACCACACACACACCCAGTCAAATCATGTGGAACGGCTGGATGTATTTACACAGCACACAAGTCTGGTGTCGCAGATCTGTTTTCTTGTACTCAACCAGAAAAAAAAAAAATGTAAGGGATGATGACTGCTCAATTGTTAAAAAAACAACAACACCAGGTGGATATTGTGCCCGCTACATTTCTCTGTACGGTTTTCAGTGCGGCAGGGGTAAAACAAACCATCGTTCATTGAAGTCAGCCAAGTTAAACAGACTCGCTTGCTGTCAGAATAATCCTTTATGCAAAATGGAAATATTTGTGTGAATTTGTAACATTTACAGGCAAGTAGGCTATACAACCGTAAGTCAAGTCACGTCACCTTTATTTCTATAGCGCTTTTTACAATACAGATTGTTTCAAAGCAGCTTTAAAGAGATAACAGGAAAATAATGCAAAAAAGTTTGTTTCAAGAAGAAAATAGCGTCACAGTCCAGCTTAAGTAAGTTCAGTGATGGTTCATTTTTGTTGTAAAAAAGTTATTCATTTAGTTCATTTATATATATATATATATATATATATATATATATATATATATATATATATATATAGCCACTCTGGAGAAAACAGTGATGTCATTGTCCAGCTTAATTCAGTTCTCTTATGGCTCGTTTCCACTGAGCGGTACGGTACGGTACAGTTCATTACGGTACGCAATTATTTGCGTTTCCACTGTCAAAAGTTGTGAATGGTACCAAAAAGCCGAACCGTACCGTACCACTTTTTGGGTACCCTTCCGTTGGGGTACCTAGCACAGTGGTACGGTACTAAAGGGAGGAGCTAGACTCACTGCAGAACGCTGATTGGTTGACAGAGTATCGTCACTTGCGCGAGCTACAAGGGGAATGGCAAGATAAGAAGCGCCATTTTTTAATATACAGTTGGAATATAATACTACGGTTATTCTTTCACGAAATGTAGTTTTAAGAGTTTTTGAGGCGAGAATGTAGTTGTTTAAAGCTCAAATCTGTGGTTTATTTATAATGATTTATGATAATTTGATCCATTCCAGGCGATCACCGGGCGCTCGGCGCTCATGTTCCCCACCTGGAACAGCCTTTCCTCGGCTAGTCGTTCTGACGTTTGCCGCTGACTCTGTAGTGGTAATTCGTCTTGTGTATATCTAACGGGTTGATCTTTGGTCTCGTGAATCGATAATTCGTTCCCTGGCCAATCGTTTTGGCTGAGGGCTAAGTGAAGTTTCATATATTTAGGCTATAACTTTTCCGTTGTAAAGTTAACGTTAGACTATCACTGAATTTGTATATTTGACTGAATTGTTTGCTTTATTTCTTATTGTATAGCTTCTTGTAACGTTACCTTTTACTTATGATTTCCATTACACAAGAGTAGATGTTAAAACTTTGTGCTGATTTGTACTCGGCTTTCGCCAAGATAAGCACCAACTAAGACGTAGCTTTACAGTAACCTATGCTTCTCCATCCATTTACGCTTCTTTCCATCTGGTGACGTGAATCTCCTTCTGTCTGGTGTTAATAGTGTATTTGCGCGTCAGCACACACAACGGCTGCAACCACAGTGCGGTCCCCCCATAACAACCCTCTGGATTGAGCGGAGTAGGGAACATCTCTAGGGTCTTCAAGTGGGCACCTTCCGTCCTCAGTGTTTCGTTGACTAGCCCACGACACCTCAAGAGGGCTCGACAGTGACTCTGGCGTCCCAGAGTCACCCCCCTGCGTCCCCCACTCAACTCAGCCCAGCTTACCGACCTCTACTTCCCTCTTGCTGCTGAGACCTAACCACAATCTCACAATCTCTCCGCAACCCAACCATACGCGCCAACCCGTTTGACTAAGGCTGTCGAGCCCCACTGGTGCGTTAATATGCAGTTTCAGTGGCAACGGTTCCGTATGGCATACCACCTACCGCAAATCACAATATCTGCCCAACCACCCGTCATTCACGCAATATACAGAGGAACGTAATGACTGTAAATACTATACAACCTCTACAAATAAACCAACAGTGCTGCTGAGACCTAACCACAATCTCACAATCTCTCCGCAACCCAACCATACGCGCCAACCCGTTTGACTAAGGCTGTCGAGCCCCACTGGTGCGTTAATATGCAGTTTCAGTGGCAACGGTTCCGTATGGCATACCACCTACCGCAAAACACAATATCTGCCCAACATCCCGTCATTCACGCAATATACACAGGAACGTAATGACTGTAAATACTATACAACCTATACAAATAAACCAACACCCTTCAAGTTTTCAAGAATTCTACGAAACCGTAGCATGGCGGCCTGTACTCAGCCAGCTAGAATCTTTCCGTCTCAACCACAGCCAGTTGCTGCTCCTTTCTGCTGCTTCAGATAAGTTATTTACTGTGCGACGCAACTCTTGACCACTGAATCCGACGTCTCTGAGGAACCGGGTTGTAGAGTGTGCCACAAAACCTCGACAACCCACTTCCACTGGATAAACCTGGACTCTCCATCCTCGCTGTTCTGCTTCAGTGGCCAGATGAGCATACCGCAATTTCTTCCTCTCATATGCCTCATCTACCAAATCCTCCCATGGCACTGTTAACTCTATCAGTTGAACAATGCGTGCTGATCCAGACCACAAAACAATATCTGGTCGTTGGTTAGTGGTGGCAATCTCAGGTGGAAAAATAAGCCGTTGATCAAGATCAGCCAGCATCTTCCAGTCCCCAGCAGCTTCCAGTTGTCCTGGGCGAGAATTGGTGTTAGCACCTTTTCTTGGTGGTTGCTCGCCTGGGCGGAGGAATATTGTCTTCTGCGTGTAATGCTAGAACAGGCGGCAACTTATTGGTCATACTACGCTTGCCTTCCAATGCTAAAGCCAAACATCGCAATACTTGGTCATGGCGCCAAGTAAACCGACCTTGGCTAAGAGCCACCTTACATCCTGTCAACACCTTACACCTTACATCCTGTTATACTTTTATAATGGCTATTATTGATAGAACTGAAATTTAACAAAAAGAGATAGGGTTGAGTTTTGTCATTTTTTATTACAAGATTATCACTGTAATGTTGTTTATTGCAACATTTGTACAAATGCACATATTGCCTGGAATATGTTTCATATTTTTTTTAATTTAAACGAAAAGATGCAGGGTTGTGTTTTATATTTCGTTTTGTTATAAATAGGCTAACGTTAAACATGTATATAATCAGGTCTATACATTGCCTGAACCACATTTGTGTGCCTATAATGTTTAAAATTTATTTAAATGAAAACGAAAAGAGGTAGAGTGGTGTTTTATAACATTTCATTTTATTGTTGCCTAAAATGTACATGCAGAGCGAGCTGAGTGACGCTTTCAAGAATGCGCTGTTCCATTTGGAGAATTACCGGACTCGAGTCCTTGGGAGTCCTTCTGCTGAGAACTTAACATAGTTGGTATTGAGAAATGCCTAATGTCGGCACTTGTCTTCTTGTGACAAACATGCCGAGAAGCAAGGACAAGATCTGCTGTATGCCATCCATTGGTGTTTACTTTGTCGCTTTCTTCTTCGCACGAAAATGACGTTGATCGCTACTTTCCGGCAAAAAACACGCCTATTAAGTAGGGTACTGTTGGCGGTGGAAACGCTAGCTGGATCATGGTTTACTGACCCGACCCGACCCGAACCGTACTGTACCGTACCGTACTGCTCAGTCGAAACGAGCCATAATAATAGTGTCAATGAAGGCAGATCAATATTATTGTTGAATGTTAAATTAGTAAGATATAAGTTGTGTGCTGAGGAAGACAATTTCTTAAACAACACACAAATCTGACAGTAGGGAAAGCCATGTAGGTTTATGATTTCATTCATACCGCTTAATATTAAGCACGTCTCATGTTTCAGAGTTCCTACTGGCGGTGCGAATGCAACCAGGAAAATGTTCCTAAGGGAAGCATTAGTTCTTGGGTAATCCCCCTGGTTGCTCGTTCCTACAACTAACCGGTGCGAAAGCCCCTACTAGTAGTTCCTACTGTCCTGGGTTAGACCCTACTCTGAAGTACGAGCTAATTTAGCATTAAAATAGTACCATAATTTAATAACTAAAATTAAAGGTTCACAAAATAATTTTTGTGGATATTCTGCATGAATGACCAAGACGACAAACAGCAAAAACATTTTTCCACAGCTCGTTTTGCTCATGTTTATCAAGGGTGGCAATTAGGCTTGCTGCGATAGACGGTGTTACTAATGTTACAGCAATACTGGTTACATCACTTGTCCACCGCGGCACCGCCCCCACCGTCATTTAGATTTTTTGTAAAAAAAAATCACTTAGTCCGGTCAGAGAACAAACATTACAATTAAAAACTGAACGCATCAGCTTATTTCAGCGTGAGCCGAACAAGAGTCACAGCAGGATTCAGATTTCACCTCACTTCGCCCATTACGCCTCACACTTGACTGACAAAACCATGGCGTAAGATTTGGTTTCTAAGCGATATTAGGTTTGTTGTGGTGTTTTTCATTAAGAATAATAATGAACCCACCATTCAAGCAAATTGCCGTGCCCGAATTGCCACTAATTCTAAACTAATATGCGCACAGCCGCACATGAATCCATAATGTTCTGTGTCCATTTTCATTTCATTCCTATGGAATTTCACACATCGATTAACCGGTGGGAACACTTCCTCACCCTCACATCCCTAGTGCAATATTAAGGAAGGTCACTGTATTGCTAGATGTTCATGCAGTAAAGGACCAGACACAACAAACCTACAGAAACAGCTTTTATGAAAGTGATGCATCTGGGCCAACGCTTGAACACCATGAGGACTACAGCAAACGGCCAACTAGCATGTATGTTTTGCTCCTGTGTGGGAGGAAATAACTCTCTATACCAGCTGGAGTCTGTATTCATCATTCAGAAGTGGAAACCGGAAGAGCTAGGACTGTGGATACACAGGCCAACAGGCTCTCAACAACAGCCAGATATTAGCCAATGATCTGCTGATGTGGCGCGGCCTTAAGCCATCAAACTGTGAATTCCCACATTGGTGTGTGAGGTCTGAGCATCGGATGACTTTTGCAGGAAGGCTGAACATCTGTTGGCATGCAATCTGGAGGACAAATCCAACGGCTTTAATCTTACTGGACACATTAGCACATAATAGCTTCATCTAATGCCAGAATTATCACATAAAAGCCAGTCCGAAAACTGGCTGAACCAATGTGAGCGCAAATTATTGAAGTGCTGTTTGAAAAAGACAACACTTTAAAAGATGACATGAAGAGGCAAAGGAAGATTGGCCACTGAAAATAAGGGCAAATGTGAATAAAGAAAACAACCTTGACAGACAGAAAAAACTAATTCTGACATGAAGAAAAAGCATTGTGTGTGTAATCTGATCGTGGTTTAATCATATTTAGTGTAAACGGGATGTGATGACGATATCTTGCAGAAGAGAGCCTGTATTTACATTTGATGAGAGGCGCGTGTCGCTCTGATGTGTGATGTGTGTTCAAATGCTACTGCAAAGAACTAGTCTATGTTTAGCACTGCAATGGGAAAACACAGACTGCAGATTAATAAACTTTTTAAAAACTGACACACACACACACCATTGTTTTTCATTCAACCAGTAAAGATATCCGGCTTTGTCATGTGACATGTCTGTTTTTATTACGTGATAATAGTGTTTTTACTGCATTTTGATCAAATGATCAAATAAATGCAGGCTTGGTGAGAAGAAGAGACTTCTTTCAAAAACATAAAAATCGTAATTTTTCCAAACTTTTGACCGGTAGTGTATGTATTCAGCATTATATAGCCATCCATTAGCCACCCTGTTCTCCCGAGATAAATATCAGTAAATGATTAAAAGCCATATGTGTTTATCATCAACTACTGTGAAATAGGTTGAAGTTAGCAATACCACAAACCTCTTCACCCAGTCCAGAAGCGCAGTGCATTTTCTGCACAGCTCACACAGCTCTGACAAAGCCATGGTCAGCTGAGCCAGTGACACACCTTCATCATAACACACTTCAGTTAGGGCAGTCTGTGGCTCTACACTCATGTGTCCATCTCTGTATGCATGCTTACAACCAACATGTTGTCCATGTAACTAAGGTTAAATGGTATAGCCTACTCATATACATTTTCTCCAGAGTTTGAGGATTTTAGTGATGACTCAATTAATGTAAAATTCATCAAACTCAAGAGAAAGAAGAAGCACTGTTTTCAGTTGTACAGAAGCAAATCCACAGAAAAGCAGAAGTACGTAGTTTTTTCTGTGTTATAATTCTTTCTCCTATCCCTGCTTAATTTGGCAAGCCATTTTTAGATTTAATTTCTCAAAAACGCAGTAGCCGTTTTTCCACTGTCGGGCCAATGCGAGCCGAGGCTAACAATGTGCCGTGCGACTAGCCTCGGTCCTCGAGCCGCGAGGCCAAAATCAAGCTGTGTTTCCACTGTCCCACAGCGCTGCCCTGAAACCCGTGTTTAAAGCCTGGGACACACCAAGCACACTTCACAGAGGTAGCGCTGACAAAAATTGTGATTCTCAATTCATCCAGAAACGTGCAGCTCTAATGACTGCTAAGGTGGTACTCTGAAAGCGGTTTTGAAACCGATGTTTATTTTTGCAGTTCAGTACTGCTATGATAGCATTACATGCTTCAGCTTTAATGGCAGTAGAAGAAAACAGCAGAAAATCTCTCACGAGTAGGGATGAGTCGCGATCTTCGAATAGTCGAACTGCGTTCGAAATTCGATCATAAAATTACTTTTTCGAATATCGTTATATTTTTGCGCAATTCCAATGTGTCATAATTGACGGCGCGCCAACTGTCACAGATCGCGCAGCAGGGTATTTTCCTGTCGGGGACACAAGGTGTCACTAACATGAATGAAACCCCCTACTGCGCGATAGGATGCCAGTGTTTTATGCATAGTGCAACCAAACAACAGAAGAAGAGCACCGTGACCGTTAACTCTGCGCCCAACAGAGGTGGGTAGTAACCTTTACTGTCTATGGTAGTAACCGTCTACAAAGTAGGCTACATTTACTTCCTTGCGTTGGGGCGACGTTCCTCTCGTTACTTTATTTATGCAATACATGCTGTTAAATGCATAGTTTATTCCAAGCGCGCTGCATCTTTTTATGGGCATGAGCAATGCTCAATTCACAAATGAATCACTCTTTTGAGTCGATTCTGTTCAAAGACTTCATCAAACAAGTTGGCAGATCTGTCTTAATCGGTTTACAAATCAGTTTGAATGGTCTGTTCAGTTTCCTGCACGCACTGAATCCTCTGAAGCGCTTTCAATTCACACTCGGAGTCGTAACAGGAAGATTTAAGAACATCAAGAGTGTTGGATGAAGTGGCCGTGGGCCTAACAGTTACAGTTTAGTCTAGTGAAAGCAAATCTGCAAATGCATCATATTTTTGCCAGCGATTAAGATGTGTATTAGTTGAACATCTTCGTAAGCTGTCTGTGAATGAATGATTCCACAGGACGATACATTCGAGTTCATTTCATTCAGGTAATACATTTTACAACCAAACAGATTATTACGCGACGATAGCACTACTACAAGTATGATGACATTATCCGTTTTTTGAACATGTTAATTTATAGGCTACATTAAATAAGCTACCATTGTCCACAGTTTATAAAATTAACACCGGCCATCCCGCGGTAATGTGTGTGTATTGCGCAGTGGCATCACACGAATAGTTTTCATTGAAACTAATTGGTTTAAAAAGTAGGCTATTGCAGTAACAAGGCAGGTTCGCATAAAATTATTATGACATTATTTTTTGATCTAACGAGCATCTGGTTTGGCGATGCAAAAACTGACTGTCGTGCTTATTGTTTTTTTCTTCTATGTTAACTATGTTTAAAAAAGGACGAAAACATGTTACTTGTTCAATTAATAAACAGTTTGTTTGATGCCAAATCGCTAAAGATGAAATTGGCCTCCCTTTCTGTCATTGTGAGTGTGCGTTTTTTTTCCGATTTTCGAACGATAATCGACTTTTGCTCCTCGATTTTCGAATGGCATTTTTGGCAGTAATTCACATCCCTACTCACGAGTGTGTTTGTCCACTTGTCACATTGAGCTCATGTGCTTAATAGTATGCACTCAGTCTGATAACGTATTCAACTACTGGAAGAACACGTATGCAATATGTATGCAAAGACATAATACAGAAATGCTGTGAACAAACGTTAGCACTGAAAATAGAATACCATGGGAAATATGATCTCTCTTGTGGATAAAACATTTGAACACTCTCCATCTTTTGTTGGGAGGAAACATTTGGCCACCATCCCCACAATGATGAAATACACACTGTTCAGCACAAGATACTTTATTTCCCTTCAACAATGTACAAACAAAAGGCCAAGGTGAAAAAAATCTCCAGGGAACCAGTGGCGAATTAAGTCTTCCGGGTTCTGACGTCATCCCCACTCTAATGGCCTTTTAAGTACCACCGTTTCCATGATAACGCAATGTCCAATTTCAACGTGAGGCAATGTGAGGGTTTGAGATTTTGAATGATACCTAATTTATGTCCCTCTACTGGGACACTAATAGTAAACAGGCTATAAACAAAACACACTTTCGAGCTGTTCGAAAAGCTCAATTAAGCCAGGAATATCATGTTTTTTTAGATCATCATCACTCCAAACTTAATGAAACTAGAGCCTATACTGATCTACAACCACAAATGTGTCTGTAGTGAGGCGATTTCTCATGGATCATGGGAAGAAATGCCCAGTGACATGAAGCCACATTCCTCCGGCCACTTTCCCACACAAACAGGAACCCTTCAGTCGCTCTTCCGTCATGTGTCGGTCTTATATTCAGCTATCTAAGAAATGCAGCTGCTGTCTCTCTCTAACACACAAAGAGCATCTGCTACAGCACACACCAGCTCTCCTAACACTCCTAACACACTGCATGTCACAGCTCTGGCTAACATGACCAGAACAGACATGAGGCAGTCAACACAGGCTGTTTTTCACAGCATCATTGACATGCCTTCCAAATAGGGGTGTAACAATATATCATGTCACAATATATCACTAAACAAAAATGCAAAAATATGTATCGTGGATAGAGACAATATGTATTGTGCATATATCAGTCTTTTAGTCAGATCAGATAGTTTTAGTGTCAGTCCTACATTATACTACTTTCTAATGTTGAATATAATGCATAGCCTAATAATGCAATGAGGGGGAATATATATAATGCCAAATGTCTTGTTATGAGTAAAAAATGGCCTACATTATTTTAAATCTATAATTCAGTATTTTCAGCTCCAGAATCATGAATATTGTTATTCTGGTGCCTCTACTGTCCTGTGCTTTGGGTTTCCAGCACCAAGTCCAAGCTTATTCATTTACACAAACATGTAACACCAAATTTAGCATTTTAAACAACAGTAAACAAAAATTGTGAACCTTTTATCATAGGTCTTGGAGTATCGCAATAATATCCTATCGTGAGTTCAGTATCGTGCTATGTATCGAATCGTGACATGAGGGTATCGTTACGCCCTCTACTTCTAAATGCATTCCATACCATAATAATACCATAAGCATAGCAACAAGCTCATTCAAGAACTTCAATGACGACTATAAATTAAGTTCTATACAATTCAATACCAAAAAGTAATGTAATAAAAAAATCTGTTTTATGTTGCTGTTTTTGATTATTATTCGATTAACACACTGAAACATGGTAAACTCTTAAAACCTAATTGTATTGTAGCATATTTTCTAAAATTACACTAGAAATAATTCACAAGACAAGCTCCATCCTTTAGACAGTAAGATGTGTGGTATTGGAGAAAACACTGACAGAACACTTTTCCAGCTCTAAACCTGTCAAGAACTCAGCAGTTCCTCCATTCACACATATGCAGCTCAACATGACCATGTCCGGCTGCTTTCCCAAGCATGTGCTCACACTGCAGTTATGACATTTTTGTCAATCCTGAATTTCTCACACCTATCCTGATCCAGACACTCGACGCTGCTCACTTTGTGTAAACCAGTCCACTAACACATGAGCACAAGTCCAAGCCGCCACTTCTCATGTTTGCAGATGTGCAGGATCATTAGTGTGTCATGAACCGTATGTTAACTTATGTTAATCCACTGTTTACCTTTAAGAGTTCCTGTAACAGATATACTGATAAATTCGGATGTTGTTAGAAAAAAAATCTGCTTTTATTCAAGGCTGTTTCCCGAGCAGAATTTGATCAAATGTAATCAATTTAACCAAGACAAAAAATGCTTTAAAATCAAATCTTGTATCACCTGTGCTACCCGCAATGCGATCTGTATGCGGAAGTGTCTTCAAAAAGATTTAACCCTAACCCTACATGTACTACATAAAATTTTACTTACTATTTTTGTACATTTTTTCCATTTTATGCCATCTTTGGAGTGTATCTGGACTGCAGTGTCATCATGCAAGTTTAAAATATCATGTTATCATCAGTTAACAGCAAACATCAATACTACTCGACAACAAAACACCACTATGGCAATAATGCTGACTATTCATTGAGATCTACTTATGATGTTTCAAGCTAATTTAACTAAAAACACTTGACAGAATAGTTAGTATTTGTGTGTCTCAGCCTTCTCCAAGACGATTATTCGCTGTCCAATCTAATGGGGTTAATTGGCATTATAAGACATAACAGTTTCCAGCCAATGAATTCATCAGCATTATGGATAAAAAGACTAAGTCACTGTTTTAGACGCTGAGGCAATAGAATTGGCCTCCAAAGGATTTCTCTTGCCACTGAAATAACAGACCAAGTTGCTTTGACCAAATATGGCCGCTTCCAAATACTGGCAAGAGAGACAAACTAGCAGTCCAGATCTCCTAAACAGGAGCGAGTGTAGGCCACCTCGCGAACGCTCGGGTGTAAATCCAGCACCTGTCACCTATGCATATGGCCAAACATGTTCCAGCATTTACTGGACCAAACTGTGGAAATCGTCAATTAGTGTATGGGAATCGTCAATTTCATCGATGATTAAATGCATAAAGACACCATGGCTGAAAGCCACAATAATAGGTGCCACTAGATCTTGTGTGTTGATTTGAGAGTTACTAGTGTAGTTCTTCCTCAGGGAATGACAGAGCACATCCTGTTCTTCCAGAAGAATTCAGCACCAGTCTCTTGAGGAAGTTACCATGTTACTATATAGTTACTAAGGAGTTTCTTTGCTTAAAGTCCCCCTGTGGTGAAAATCCAGCTTTTAGATGTTTAGATGTTTTAAGATGTTGTTTATAGGTCTATGTGGTGTTTTTAATATGCTTTAAGACAAACCATGTGTAAATTCATAAGTCAAGAGCATTGCTGAGTATTTTCTCCTTAAAACTGCAGTGAACCAAAGACAGTCTCAAAAACACGGTTTGAAATCGCTGGTGTTTCTGACGTCACAAACGACCTTGTAACCAATCAGATCAACGTGTGATCGTCTACGAGTGGATCTCTGAGCTGGTGTGACTGAGTGGAGGCGGGGCTCATTTGCATACTCATAGAACTGCGCATACTAAATGAGGCAAGGGTGTCGAGTTATTTTAAGGCATGAAGAAATTTTTTCTCAAAGAAAAGCATTTAAATACGTCATTTTGGTGATCGAAGGAGAGTTTTAAGGGATAAAATGATTGACTACAGGGGGACTTTAAAGCTTAAATCCTGAATAAAGGACAGTTCACCCTAATATGACAATTGTTCCAAACGCACGCACACAAAAGGAGAAGGATGTAATGGTCACTCTTTTACATATAGTGGAAGTGAAAAGGAGTTTCAAAATAACCACCAAAAGTTTAGTCCTTTTACTAAACTAAACTAAAAAAGTAGTCCAAACGACTTAGTGTGCTCAATGGACTGAAATTAACCAATGCATCCATAGCCAGTCAAACATGACATAATGATGTCAATGCATGAACAACATCATCACTGACAACCGCATGACACGTGACCAATCACAGCGCGGCAAGCATGATTGATATATGACAGCCACAGCGGGAACAATTTTAAAACTTAAAGGGTTAGTTCATCTAAAAATGATTATCATTCACCCTCCAAACCCATAAGACTTTTCTTCATCCTTGAAACACAAATGAATGAAACCGGATGGATTTCAGTCCCTCCAATTAAAGGCCATTAACCCAAAACTTTGAAGCGTCAAAAACTTCATAAAGACATTGTAAAGGTAATACACAAATAAACACTGATAAAAGCACATAGAGCACATTAAATATCGCTTGCTTGAAGCAAAGGATGAATGAAAGTTATGGTTTTGGAACAACACGAGGGTGAGTAAATGAGGACATGATGTTCATTTTTGAGTGAACTATCCTTTAAGACTAATCACTGAAGACATCCCAGTGACTCAGTCTTAAACCATGGAGACTGTGTGTGAAGCGTCCGACTGTGGGCTGATCAGAGTTATCTGGACGAACAGGTCACCATCGCTCCGTCTCTACACCCTCTCAGACCCTGAACACAAAGACTGCCTTCATTCTGAAGCCCACCACAGTTCTGCCCCGAGTGCCTTCAATGGCAGGCTTGTTGCACGGTTGGGACGAGTGGGGAGAAACACACTGCTCCCCCCATGAAGCCCGTCTGCATACAGCACTGCACTGTGTGTGTGTGTGTGTGTGTGTGTGTGTGTGTGTGTGTGTGTGTGTGTGTGTGTGTGTGTGTGTGTGTGTGTGTGTGTGTGTGTGTGTGTGTGTGTTTTCATCTCGGTGGGGACTTAAACCTGAATGCACACAGACTCATGGGGACTTGTCACAGTGGGGACCTAAATTGAGGTTCCTATGAGGAAACAAGCTTATAAATCATACAGAATGAGTTTTTTTGAAAATGTCAAAATGCAAAGTTTTGTGTGATGGGTGGGGTTAGGGGTATAATTAGTGTGTGTGTGTGTGTGTGTGTGTGTGTGTGTGTGTGTGTGTGTGTGTGTGTGTGTGTGTGTGTGTGTGTGAGTGAGATGGGTAGGGTTAGTGTGTGTGAGTGTCAGTGTGTGTTTGATGGGCAGGGTTAGTGTGTGTGAGAGAGATGGGTAGGTTTAGTGTGTGTGTGTGTGTGTGTGAGATGGGTAGGGTTAGTGTGTGTGAGAGAGATGGGTAGGGTTAGTGTTTGTGTGTGTGTGTGTGTGTGTGGGTGTGATGGGAAGGGTTAGTGTGTGTGTGATGGGTAGGGTTAGTGTGTGTGTGATGGGAAGGGTTAGTGTGTGTGTGATGGGTAGGATTAGAGTGTGTGTGATGGGTAGGGTTAGTGTGTGTGTGTGTGTGTGTGTGTGTGTGTGTGTGTGTGTGTGTGTGTGTGTGTGTGTGTGTGTGTGTGTGTGTGTGTGATGGGAAGGGTTAGTGTGTGTGTGATGGGTAGGGTTAGTGTGTGTGTGTGTGTGTGTGTGTGTGTGTGTGTGTGTGTGTGTTTGTGTTTGTGTGTGATGGGTAGGGTTAGTGTGTGTGTGTGTGTGGGTGTGTTTGTGTGTGTGTGTGTGTGTGTGTGATGGGAAGGGTTTGTGTGTGTGTGTGTGTGTGTGTGTGTGTGTGTGTGTGTGTGTGTGTGTGTGTGTGTGTGTGTGTGTGTGTGTGTGTGTGTGTGTGTGTGATGGGTAGGTTTAATGTAAGGGGAAAGAAGTTTGGACATATGGACACTGGACAGTATAAAAACCATTACATCTATGGAGAGTCCCTAAAAAATAGCAAACCAGAGTGTGTGTGTGCTGACATTTAATAAAGAACACCACAGACATGTCTTAGGTTTTAATGAGGACAATACCAGGAAATATATGGAGACATCCTTGTCCAAAGCGGCACAAGAGACTCAGCAACACCTGGATTTCTAAGGTCTCTAAATTAACAGTGTTGCTGAAAACTAAAAGCCTGTTTGACTCAATCTACTACAGGCCTTCTTTCTTCTGATTGATATTTACTTTTTAGCAAGTAAAGTGAAGTTAGTATAATTGTAATTTGATGCATGTGTCTTTATGCTGTGAAATCTTTATTGATATTTATGTAAGATTCACTTTTATATTGTTCTCAGTACTTCAAGATGAACAGAAGCAACTTTTACCTAATTATCCATATATCATTTTTTTTCCTCATAAAAACCATGTTAAAATGTGAACGTGATCCATCAGGCTTTTGAGCAACTTTTATGAAGAGCTTTCATCATAAAACTAAGCATTGAAATATCATCTTACTGGCAGACAGAGTGATAACTGATATTTATATTATGCATTTTATGCAAGTAGTCTATGACTTACACCACAAGCTATCAGAATTTCTTAATTGTTGACCATATAAATAGCAACATCTGCACCATATTTTGCAAATAAATTAATGGATTTTTGTCTCAAGAACGAGTTTCATATTCTCAATAATATGAACCATAAAAGCTTGATACATCAAAAGATAAAACAAATGTTTGTTTGTTTTTTAGATTTACTTGTCTAAAGATTCAATAAATTTTCAATTTCAAAGCATGTTTTAAACATTATTCTATGTCAGGCTTTGCAGAGCTAAAGCAGCTTTTGCTCTGACTGAATGTTTCCACATGCAGAGGTGGTGTGCCATCTTTTAACCCATTTACTACTTCACAAATGAATGGGTTGTCCAAACATGAACTGTGACTCTGAGATGTAAATGAACTGAATGCTCTTTCAAGCACTAACACACACACACACACACACTGCTGCTCAGAGCAGAAGCCTTGGGCTCAATCCCTCAATATCAACATGCTGACAGAACTAGTGCAGTATCTTCTAAAACTACACGCAATGTCACTCTGCAGAATATGAGTGGACACTTAGGTTCAATCCTGGATAGAATGAGAAACAACTTCAGTAATCTCATGCAACTGCTTCTTCCTGCAGTTTGCATGTGTGTGTGTGTCTCTCTCTCACCACACCCGATGTGAGCTCAGTTATGCCCTGCCTGAGGGCGCATATTCCTCAGCACTACTATCAAAACACACTTCACATCTCACACACACTACAGAAGAGAAGCATTAAACCAACACAACTCCACAGTAAACATAAGCATATAGAATAAACTGACACGTGTGTGTGTTTAGGCATGATCCACATTAAAACATGACAGGGATTACAGCCCATCTGTGCACTGCTGAAGAAGTGATGAGCGCGCTCACGCGAAGTCTCTGTAGGCCGCGCGCTTCCACTGAAGTTTTACAGTTACAGTCTCTCTCGCGCGCTTCATTCCTTCCGTGACGTGCGTCTGTTACACTTTACACACATGTAGGCCATAATCAATCACTTTACACAACTGTAGGCCATAATCAATCACTTATGGGAACGAACGACATCACTGATCGTTCAAATGCAAGTTACTTTGATAGCGCTTTTTTTTAGAGTTAAACGCCCCACCTCAGCTTCTTCCGTTATAAAAGAATTCAGCAGCATATTCACCCGAGTCTCTCAGAGAGAAATGTCAACTTTTATGTGCTAAGGTCGCGTCTAAAGACTTATTCACCGCGTCTCTAGATAACCGTCGAAATAAGGCGTTTTAAAAGTCCAAATCTCGTTTAACCCACGAATTCATGTGGTATTGTTTATCATATCTGGAGTTTTTAAGGTCTTCGCATCGGAAGGAAACTTTCCACCCTTGAAAAAGTTTAGCGGCTTTAGCTCAAGTCTGTCAACTTGTGAAAGGGAATAGGTTTTTGTTCTTACCTCGGGTTTCTTGGATCTCTAGTTGTCCACCTTCGGACAATAACCAATATTTTACCAACCCCTGTCCCCCAGCAGAAGGTCCCCGTAGAGTAAACGCTGATGTGTGTGTGTGTGTGTGTGTAATGTCAGAAGTGATTTCTGCACCGTTGCTCTGAGGCGGTGTGTTAAACTCCACCCTGCAGCGCGCACGCGCACACGTCACTGCTTCACAGATTGAGGTATCTGAAATTAACGTTATTTGTTTACGTTTTTAATCTGCCTTGAAACGGCTTTACTACGTTTGGAACACGACCCAATGTAACATGTAGGTAATTTAGATCTAAACTGTAACACTTTTTTAACACTTTTGGCCTATGTAACGAGGATTAACATTGTCTTTTTAACGGGATTTAATTATTCAGAGGAATTAAAGAAGTTTTTTAGTCGAATAATTGGCCTACTTCTTTATTTTTGTTTAAATGGGGGAAGCATTATGATTTTAGCACCATCTTGTGTTCATCATATGTTTACACTAACCTCAGCTCTGTTCAAAGGGCCGATTTATAATTCAGACCTAAATGAGTCATTTTCATTACTTTAACCCTCTTTGGGACTATTTGTGAAATCACCGCTAGAAAAAAAAACGTGTTACTTAATTAATTATTAATATACACAATTAGTTTTCTACATCTGACTTTTTACCTTCTTTTTTTTAGGGTGCCATCATTTATAACTGACTTTGTCCTATAGGGTAAATTTGTTTTGACAAAATTTCTGAAACTTCACACACATTCAAATGCATTATCACTATCTGAAGTAGTGAAAATGTCTTAGTGTTTGATTACCAAATGTTAAATTATTACCATTCCATTTCATCATGTGCTATATTTCATTTGGAGCATGTGAAAGTGTCAAAAACTTGACTCAAATTCAGATGCAACTTTGCTGCCTGAAAAGAGAAACCATGTTATAAAAAGCATATAAACATTGTTTCTTTCTTTGAAAGGCAATGATTGCAGCACAAGTGAAAATAAACAAGACTCTTCTTTCTCAGTATAGCCCACACTTAGTTTCAACACGTAACTGGATTTTGACCTGTTTAGTCATGATTTTTGGAGCATCCCTGTGTGTCAGTGTAGTGAGGCTTATAGACAGTTGCATCTTCTGACCTGTCATTGTAGTATGGATCACATCTTCCAAACTGGCATAGGATAATGTACCCACTTGCCCGACTTCCACAACAACCCATGGGTGGATTCAAAAGAACCGAACGCTAACGTCAATCCAACCTGGGTGTACACTAAAGTGTCAAAGCACCCTTACTTTCATTTGGAGAATTACTAGATAAATTCAAGCTTCCACTATCTTGTGTTTATTTTGTTGTTTATTTTTATTATTACCATTATTTATTTACAGATTTTTTTACTGTTACTATTATTGTTGCTGTTATTTGTATTTATTTTGTTGTGTGACTTGTCACTAAATAAAGCATTTTAAAAAACACGACGGCTTTCTTCTTCCATGAGGGGGTTTGGCATCACAACGGCGTTGTTTCCAGGTGGAACGTTAAAAAACGCAACACACAGGTCTCTCAAAGATCCTGAAGAATCCAACCAGTCAGATGACGACTTTGTAACTCTCAAAGTGTTTCCCATTTTATGCATCAGACGTTCAGCCAAAGGTCCATGACATCTGAGGCAGAGACGAGGGTGTGGTTGGACCCTCTAGCTCCACCCATTGGGTCCAGAGAGGGGAAGCTGGACGTCAAGCTCCACCCACTGGCCTTAAAGGTGCAGTAAGCGATTTCTCAAAACTATTGTTGAACACTCTTGATATTTGAAATTAACCCAAATAAACATGCAAGAGTGCCCCTTTTATCATAGCAGAAGTGAAGCAAAATAATGCCTCACGAAAAATTATGAACGAACAACAAGGAAGAATGAACACACAGTACAAGCTAGAGTTGGTTGTTAGTCGCCAGCAGCACACACTCAAAACCAATGCTACTCTCGTGGAGTAGAAACACCCTAACCTCTCGTCCTTTTTTAGAAGTTTCTGCTGAGGTCTCTCCAGCACTGGACAGCTTCTCTAGTATGATGCTGCCTTCAGGAAATTGCGCTATCGGAAATTTCCTACTTCCCACTTCTGAAGTTGTGATTACAAGCTCATCGCATTCAAATTTTGACTTGTGAGGGCGTTCTAGTCCAATTTTTTTAACAAGGAAACTAGTATGTATGATAATTCCAATAGCACGTGAAAAATGAGCATGCCTAAAGCTCTTGCCTGATCATAATAACCCTTCTTTTTCCAGTGATATTCCTCTGAGCTTTCCTCTTTTGTAATGTCTCTCAGCCTTCCCTCTTTTCAGTCTCTTCAAATCTCTCTCCTCCCCTATCATGAGTGGACTCGCCCCCTAAAGCTGATTGGCTCACTCTCTTTCCTTCCCCATCATGAGAAGACACACCCTCTGCTGCTGATTGGCTCACTCTGTCTCCCCCATCATGAGTGGACACACCCTCTGCTGCTGATTGTCTCTCTCTCTCCTCCCCCACCATGAGTGGACACGACCCATACAGCTGATTGTCTCTCTCTCTCTCTCTCTCTCTCTCTTTCTCTCTCCTACCCCATCATGAGTGGACTCGCCCCCTACAGCTGATTGGCTCTCTCTCTCTCCTCCCCATCATGAGTGGACACGCCCCCTACAGCTGATTGGCTCACTCTCTCTCCTCCCTCATCATGAGCGGACACACCCCTTCTGCTGATTGGCTAAGTGTGTTGTGGTGCTTGGACCGATCCACTTTCAACAGCGTTTCTCAGAAATCGCTTTCAGCACCTTTAACTCCTGACAGTGCGAAAATGTGATGAAATGACAAAGAAGGTTCAATTGCAAGTAAAAGTATTTATTCAGATCTGGATAGTGACAGGGAGCAATATTGATAATGTCCAGGGATGAAGTGCACTTGGAAACACGCTGGGACAGCCCATCAAGATGGTAAAGGTGAAGAGTAATCCAGGTAGATGGCGATGAATGCAGAAAACAGAACCAGGAAGTGGGTAGCGGGGAAGACTGAGTGCTGGACGACAACGACGACACGGGAACAGTAGGCCGGCAGGAACACAGCGAGAGACAGGCAGGAACACAGCGAGAGACAGGCAGGAACACAGCGAGAGACAGGCAGGAACACAGCGAGAGACAGGCAGGAACACACCGGAACATCCACAACGCTCTGACAAAGACAGGGTGAAAACAGAGAGACTAAATAGTAATCGCTGATCACAGCTGCAGCTGGCGCGCTGATCAGACACGGCTGATGGGAATAAGCGGCAGTGATCAGCGACACCGCCCACACGTAACACACACACACACAAGACGAGAACAGAGACAGCGAATTTATGAACTGTGACAGAAAACTGTTTCCGGGTCCAAGCCTCTACTCAGGTTCAAATGAGAAAGCTATCTCAACACTAGCGTATACTAGTCTCGAGCAGCAATCAGCAGAATAATTACAACACAAAGAAAAAAAATGGTGCAGTGATGAATCCAACAGGATTAAAATAATAAAGCACTGTATGAAAAAGAAGCCAACTGTATCTGCATGGGCTATCCATGAATGTATTTAGTGACACAATAAAGTCCCAATAGTTAAGGTTAGTTGGTTATCTGAGAGATTTTAATTTAAGAATGACAAATATAATGGATGATATTGCCCCTTTAGAACTGAAAAAATCCATTGGAAAACAGAAAGCTCCATGGATGAATGATCCGTTAGTTAAACTGAAAAAGAAAGAATGTAGGAGAACAGAAAGGAAATGGCGTAAATCCAAACCTAATTCAGATTATCTGATCCATAAAGGGACACTTTACGAATACAATTCTGTAATTTGTAAAGCAAGACAATCTCATTTCTCCACTATTATCAATAGTAAAGCTAATAACACCCGTGCGCTATTTTCCTCCTTTGAGAAGTTAACAAATCCTTCACCTTATCTGGCTCCTGAACTACTTTCAGTTGAAAAGTGCAATGAATTTGCTTCTTTTTTTAAGAGCAAAGTAGAGAACATAAGACATCATATCTCATTTACGTCGCATAGCATCTCTCACTTTGAATCACCAATTAGTCTGAGGGATGAGCTCAGCACTCTTTCAAATTTCAGCCCTGTTGACCTCGACACTCTTGAAAAGTCTGTACAAAGTCTAAGTTCCTCCACATCTGAGCTGGATATTTTACCAACTAGCTTTTTTAAATCTGTGTTTCATCTAATTGCAACTGATGTGCTTTTAATAACTAATACCTCTCTACTGAGCGGCGTATTCCCTAAGTCCCTTAAAATAGCCATTGTAAAACCTTTACTTAAAAAGAACAACCTGGATGAGTCTGTCCTCAACAACTACAGACCCAAATCAAATTTGTCTTTTATCGGTAAAATAATTGAAAAAATTGTTTTTAATCAAGTGTCTGCGTTTCTAACCTCAACTTCCTGTTTTGATCTCAACCAGTCAGGTTTTAGAAAATACCATAGCACTGAAACAGCCTTGGTCAAAGTAGTCAACGACATTCGGCTAAATAATGATGCTGAAAAAACCACTGTTCTTATGCTGTTGGACCTCAGGGCGGCTTTCGACACTGTTGACCACAGCATACTAGTAGAAAGACTTAAATGCTGTGTTGGCCTCTCTGGCTCGGTCATCTGCTGGCTAAAGTCTTATCTAGAACACAGGAGTTTTTATGTTTCTATTGGTCATTATGCTTCAGCTCCTGTGTCCTTAACATGTGGTGTCCCTCAGGGCTCAATCCTTGGCCCTCTTTTGTTTAATCTGTACATGCTCCCTCTTGGCCAAATTATGAAAAACCATTCTATTAGTTACCATAGCTACGCAGATGATACACAGTTATATCTATCCTTGTATCCCAACGAGTTTGCTCCCCTTGAATCTCTTTATCATTGTCTTAATCAAGTTCAAGACTGGATGTCTAAAAATCTCCTTAAATTAAACACAAACAAAACTGAAGTAATTATCTTTGGGAAAAAGGATCAAAGACTAAAGACTGCCACATTATTGGGAATGAAAGGTTTTGAGGTAGTGGAAACCGTGAAGAACCTCGGGGTCATTATTGACAGCGACCTAAGTTTCAATAGCCACATGAAGGCAGTCACAAAATCAGCTTTTTATCATTTAAAAAACAATGCAAATGTTAAAAACTTTATATTACCGGTAGATTTAGAAAAGCTTATTCATGCTTTCATCACCAGTAGGGTGGATTATTGTAATGGTCTTTTCACTGGTCTCCCTAAAAAAACAATAAAACCTCTTCAAATTATTCAAAATGCAGCAGCAAGGCTATTGACCAGAACTAAAAGAAAAGATCATATCACACCAATTTTAAAATCTCTACACTGGTTACCAGTGATCTATAGAATTGATTTTAAAGTTATTTTTCTTGTTTTTAAATCACTAAATGGTCAAGGACCTCTTTATATAGCAGAGATGCTTGAAACATATAGCCCCTCAAGATCTCTTAGATCTGCTGGAAAACTCCAACTGGTACAATCCAGCGCTCGTACCAAGCAGGGAGTGGCAGCCTTTAGTTGTTATGCGGTCCGTCTTTGGAACCGTCTTCCTGTAGACATTTAGACCTCTCCTACTGTCTCTATTTTTAAATCCAGACTAAAAACAAAACTTTTCTATGATGCTTTCTATTAACCCTCTCTTGTACCTGTGGTTTTTAAGGTTTTTATTTTAAGCTCTCAATTTTGTGTATTATGTTCCTTGTGAACTATTATGTTTTTATTTTAAGCTCTCAATTCTGTGTATTATGTTCCTTGCAATTTAACATGTTTTTATTGCTAATGTTATTGTGTAATTTCTATTATGTAAAGCACATTGGGTTACCGTTCTGTTTATGAAATGGGCTATATCAATAAACCTGAACCTAAACCTGAACCTGAGAGACGAACACACTCAGGTAATTCACACATGCGTTAACCTCTCTTTCTCTCTCTAATGACCGCTTAGTCTTCAACTCTACGTAACAATGGCTGAAGTTTATCCGTTACAAACTCTAAACGCGTTTTTGGAATTAGCAGCGGACGCTTGGGATGATCAAGCATATAACTGACTATGATTATTAGAAAAATAACACTGTTAATTCTTACTTAACTAACAATGAGCATATGCATTTGCTACAGTATTTATTGTTAATGTTAGTTGTTAAAATACATTAAAGTTGGTATTAGCATTAACTATGATTAATAAATAAATAATAAATATATATAAATAATAAATCATTTAGATGTATTCTTCACTGCTAGTTAATGTTAACCAATGAAGTTAACTAATGCATTTAGGTCTCACATTTTTAACCTTATTTTGGGAACCATCTGGTCAAAGATGCTGATAACTTCCTCTTTGTCCAAAGGAATGTCCCTCTCTATGCCGTGTTCTCAAGCAGAATCGAGTTGATGTGTCCTGCTTCCCATGCTGTATCTGTGGAAAGCGTAAGTGTGCCTTGATAACCAATCACATTACAGCCAACAGTTTTATTACAGTCAATAACTTTTTGCGGATACCACAGAAATGATTAAATAGTGCCGGAATTATAACGATTAATATAATTCTGTCATGGATTGTCACTGGCTATGATGAGGAAACGGGAAATGACCTCTTGATCTGGATCAGTGAATGTTTTAGAGAACAAGTGTGGTTGGCATTTTAAGTGTAGTTCCTGAGCTCTAAACTCAACTTTTTCTCTCGTTTTTACTGCTGTCAGGCAGGAAGTCAGAGCCCTGAATGTCACAATCCTGGAGTGTCCCAAAGGCCCTCTCTGGGGTAAAGGTCAAGAGATAAAGCATGTCTAAATCTAACAGCCTATTTCCAGCTGCTTAACCCCTGATGTGCCAATTATTAAAGTCCCCTGCAGTCAATAATTTTATCCCTTATTACTCATCTTTGATAACCAAAATTACATATTTAAAAGTTTTTTCTTCTAATTAAGCTTAAATGTAACTGTACACCATTGACTCATTTAGTATGCGCAGTTATATGAATATGCAAATGAGCCCCGCCCTCCACTCACTCACTCAGCTCAGAGATCCACTCGTTGACGATCACAAGTTGATCTGATTGGTTACAAGGTAGTTTGTGACGTCAGAAACACCAGCGATTTCAAACCGTGTTTTTGAGACTGTCTTTGGTTCACTGCAGTTTTAAGGAGAAAATACTCAGCAATGCTGTTGACTTATGAATATACTCATAGTTTGTCTTAATGCACCATTAACTTCACTCCTACAAATATGGACCAGCTGAAGTTTGCGTACAAGGCAAACAGATCGACAGATGATGCGATTTCCATAGTTTTACACACACTGTTCTGGAGCATCTAGAGCAGACTAACATCTATGCCAGGATTCTCTTTGTCGACTAGTTCAGCCTTTAACACAATAGTTCCAAACAAACTAATCACAATCTGGGGCTGAATGCACACACATGCAACTGGATTTTTTAATTGACAGAACACAGACAGTAAGGCTGGGAAAATACACATCATCCACTCTATCCCTGAGTACGGGAGCACCGCAGGGTTGTGCTTTAGCCCACTTCTTTACACTCTTTTCACACATGGCTGTGTTGCGGATGACACTATACGGTCATTGGACTGATAACAAACAACAGTGAAACAGCATACAAACAAGAGGTACACAGATTGTGCACATGGTGTGATGGCCACAACCTCACACTCAACATCAGGAAAACAAAGGAAATGGAGAGGATCACGTGTTTCAAGTTTCTCAACTAGAAACTGCTGGTGAACTTCTGTCACAGTACCATTGAAACACACTGTATGATGTCATGGTATGGTAAGTGTAATCAGGCTGACAGGAAAATGCTGCAAAGGATTGTAAGTACAGCACAGATATACCATCGGGACCCAGTTACGAGATCTGGGCTCGATGTACACCTCACTTTGCTTGTGGCGAGCTCAAAACATCTTTAAAGACCCGTCTCACCCAAGCCATCCCGTTTAACATTCTGCCATCCGGGAGGAGATACAGGAATATCACTCTTTCTTTCCCAGGATTGTGACAATACTTGAACACCACTTCTGCTACCCATAATCCATCACACCTCAGTTTTAGATAATCAAAGTCCACAGACTAACAGGTTCATCTCATCATTGTATATTGCTGCTCTTTTTCATCCCGTATTTTTGTTATTTATTTTATGTTAATCCCATGTGTACTTATTGTTACAATGACGATAAAGCTCTATTCTTATATCTGATTTTTATCTTAGCTTACTATATATTATTTTATAATCTAAAGCATATAGATTATATTTTAGCTCTAAGAACTGATAAGAATGTAAATGTGTGCTTGAAATGCAATGTAAGTCGCTTTGGATAAAATGTCTTATTCTTATTAAAAACACCACATACTATAGACATATAAACAACATTAAAAGCTGGATTTTCACCACAAGGGGACTTTAAATAACAAATACTTGCATATGAAATGCAATAGGAGAAAGTAATACATATTTTGGAGCATTTATCAATTGATATATTAATCAATAACGCTGCCTACAAAAATATAAATGATTTGTAGACAGCACTACAGTATATCCGTCTAAACCAGATGCTCGTCTGTGAGGAGTGTGTCCCCATACAGGACTGGACCAAACTGCCGACTAGCCAAAGTGCCCATGTTAAATATGTAAATATTTATGATACATGATATTACTCTGGCCCTGCAGTAATTCAGTGGATGCAGAAGAATAAACATAGACGTCAGCAAAAGAACATTTAATCCTCAGTTCATATATTATCAGATTCCCATGTACAATTGTGACATATCCTCTATACAGCTTGTTTTCTACAAGTCGCATCTGATCAGATTCCAATTTTTGTCCATCTGGAAATATAAGTCAGTACTGTACATTACTTGCCAATTATTGGCATGAACTGAACTCAGGGAAACCTCTTGTAAACATTGGCTGTTTCAAGTTATATCTTTATAGTCAACATATCCTGGCAGCAGAATGAAAAGAAAGAAAAATACCTCTATACAGTTTTCAGAATAAACTCTTATGTGTTTTATACATTGTTAGAATAAGGCTTCTCAAAGTTGATGGATATGCAGTTTTCTTCAGATGTTAACATGGACCCACAGATTGAAGAATGTTCTGGAAGGAAATGCCATCTTGCTATCAGCGTTAGTGCAATTAAGCGTAATATGTCTGAAAATATCTCTTCTTAGCTTTTAGCCTATAATATCTGCCTTAAGCCCTTTGACATCAAGTTTTTAAGGTGCGAGCTTCTACAATATTGTAGTATTATTATTAATGTTGCTTCTCGCCTCCCATACATCTCTGAAACAGTTGCATCATTACGGATAAGTGCTCTGTGTTTAAAACAATCAAAGATTTGATGACTTAAGCTCACGTCATGTGAAATCACATCATTTCTCAACAGATCAAGGAAGTGAATATTAGGGCAAGTTGTGATATAGAGCGAGTTCACAGCTGACTCTTTCTCACTTCAATACCTAAACTGTCCAAAATTAATTTGTTGTTACCAGTGTGACTGATTATAACCTTTAATGTTTTTATCAATCTTTTATCCTCTAACAATAACCATGACTTTATTTCCTGGTCTGGGTTCATTATAAATGTACACCATCTACTTATGATTCTCGTTTCAAAGGACATAAATGCCAACAGAAGCCAGTTTAGCAGCAACTAAACAATTATGTACTTACTGTATGTAATTAAAACTTTACATTTATGGCTCATTAATATGTGATCCAGGCACATTTCCCTGACATGGCCATGGTTATAAGACTGACTAGAAAGAGTTAAAAACACAAATCCTGACAGCGATACAGTCATGAGTGTGAAAACTGCAGCTATTAGATCAATTAAAAACGAGGGTCGATCTTCCCTAAAACATCCATGTTTAGACGCTCCGACCCTCGAGTTCTCGGCTGGCCTAAAACGTCTATTATGACTGACAGGATCGAGAACATGGAGCTTGTGAAAGGCCAACAGGTAGATATTTGAAGTTAAAAGGATTAAAGGAGTCAGGATTTCTGCATAGATGACTCTGAGCATCAGAGAAACCTTCCCATGTACTAACACTTCATCTTCAACACAGTGACGGTCAAACTAATTCTGTCCTGGGACATTTAAAAAGCTTTGAGTTTGATTTGACTCATTGATGAGTGATTTGGCTGCAGAAGTCCTGGGGTCTTTTTTTAGCTTGTTTCTTCTCCAGATAATGTGTCCTCAATGTGACCTGCACCTCATAGAGGTAAATCAATGATCCCCGTTACTGATGACCACCTCAGGGCCAGCTGTGGTAGTTGGGATACGGGGCATCTTCTTGAGCGGGCTGGGATTATGCTGAGAAGGACAGAAAAAAAACAATCAGCCAAACCCAAAACACTTAGAATTGATTTACTACAATAAAAGACTATTGTAGTAAATCGTTTGTTTTCTCCACTAGTTGGGCCTGTTTAGGCAGATATGAACACGGCAATCGTTCTCAGGCCCCGTTCACACCTGCATTAACCCACTGGTGCTCTTCGAAAAATATCTTTATGATGTTTTTTTTTTCTTCTTCATCGGAATGGTACAAAACTTCCTTGACAAATTTCATCTAGTGGAAACTTTTGGTACTGCGGCCAAACAAAATTGTACTGAAAGCAAATTTTTTGAGATTTCAGGCTGAAATTTTGAACACAACTTTCGAACTTTCACAACTTTCATAAATCGCAAGATTTATGGCTTTGATTTTCTCTTTTTTTTAGGGGTTTTAGAGTAAAACATGTTTTTGAAAGTATATATTTCATTTAAAATTGAAAATAGTATTTTTGCACATAAATAAATGTAAAATTCTGTAACTTTTTTTAAGTTCACTTTTAAAACTTTTTTCTCTTCAGCAATAATCTGCCATGTGTCGTCTTTGAAAAGAGAGTCCTCCTAAGTCTGTGCTCTAAAGCATTCAACATTTACAACAGTTTAAGTTGGAAATTACATTTTCAGATCTATGCTCAAAAAGTGAATAAATGGATTATAAATACAGCGTAAATATAATTTAGTAACATAAAATCCCCTAAAAATACAAGATATTAAATAAAAAACATTATTGAACTAAAATAAAGTAAATTCATTTAATAAAATAAAACATTGTCATTTTTGACTGACACGCGAAGAGCACCAGAGGGCTGTTTTGTGATGTTTTGTGGTCGATAATCGGTACAGTAAAAATGATTAAATTGACATCACGTGCTCTACACTAATCCCCTAGTGCACACGTAAATGGGCTTTACTTCCAACTGAATGAACATGTTTAACTGGTCTAGAGGTAAGTGTGTACCTCAGCTGCAGTGAGCAGTCCTGCCTCCAGAGGCCTGTGGTCGCTCATCGAGCGTCTGGCGTACTGTCTGCGATGCTTCTCGTCCACACGGGTTAGGTACCATGTTCCCGGGGAGAGTTCCTCTACAGAGCCTTGAGGGATGTAGTTTGCTGTGGGAATATGAGAAACATCACATTGTCAAATGGATCCGAAATATTTTCATAAAGACAAAAATCAATGCGAGAAGAAGAGAATGCAAACGCTTGATTACCTAAATGGTGGGTTTCTTCTCTGAGCTTCATGTTCTCAGCAAAAACCCCCGGTGAAACCTTCTTTCTAGAGTCCAGTCTGGCCTGCAAGTCACACAGGCTGGAGACCATCTTATCCAGAGCAGAGCCTTGAAATGAAGATGTACGTTAGCACAACTGACTGACTGTCATCAACCTTGAGTTAACAATGGCTGGCCGTTACGACTAGCCTCTTATGGAAACTTCAGGCAGCTTTGCTCATTATAAATAGTATTTATAATACTATTATAAATACTGGTGGGCCGTCAGGGCCAGCAAGGCCTTCTCTGCTGGCCTAAACACTAAACATCAGAATCACTGACTTGCACTTCAATATATTTATCCATGAATGAGTATTAAATTATTCCCAATAGTCCACTCTATTAATTTCATAGCATTTCTCTTGGTTGCGCTGCTTCCAGTAGTGTATGTTTATGTTAGGGCTTTTATCCAATCATATTTCAGCCAACGAGTTGTCAGGGTCAAAGAAATATGCATCGAGGCCTTCAGAATCAATAGTGTGGGCACCTGTAGTTTAAAATGAATGGCAATGAAACTGTTGCTTTGACCAATCAGATAATCAGTCAGATTTAATCAGCCAATCAGATTTCGATTTGACTGCACCGGGGCCATCTAGCAGGCGTACAATGACATTGGCATTTTCACGTGCTTTGATTGGGTGGTCAGAGCGCGTACTATTACTGGTAGTCGGAGCTAGCTTACCGCACCTGTAGCGAACTGCGTAACCTACAATATATTCCTGTAGATTTAGTAGTTTTTCAACCCACAAATTAATGTTTCTTTCCCTCCTCGACCCCCAGCAGGTTCAATACTACTGTAAAAATCCCTTATTCAGCCTGAGCTTAACGCAGAGTCACGGAACTCTATTCAATCTGTCCGGGGAAAAACAGAACTGACTATGTAACGTTATGCCACGAATGATTCTGAAGGCAAATGTCCCGCTGATCTCATTGCTTTTCTTCAAAAATCTGTGTGAGAGCATGGGGCAGCTGTACACATCGTCATGTTTTGCGGTGACTGTCCCTCTGTACACTGCTTCTGTCGAGCAAACACTCTCAGCCCTAAAGCGAATTAAAACTTATGCCAGAAATATGACGGGACTCGACTTTCAGCATAAGCCTTGATAGAAAAGACTTCTTGTTGGAACAGAAAACGCACAGAAAACCCGTACAACAGAGTAATTGAAGTCTTCGAAGTCTTAGAAGGAAAGAAATAAGGATGGATTTTGTGTAAAAAATAATCAGTTGTTTTGGTGAGTAGCTATAATGCTTTTTTTGCCCACGTTTTTTTCCGTGGCGAATATGATTTTCTTCTGAATTTTTCTTTTAAATTTATGAAAACTTCATTTTTTTTCCTCAAACATTCATACTATTGTAACGTCTAAAAAGGGACTATTGTAACCCTTGAACGACAAGTCAAGGGAGGCTCCATTTCTGGACTTATAATTGGAACGCATGAACCACTGAACACAAACGCACCAGCCGAACTCACTCGCTCGTTTCTCTCTACCCGGGCTTTTCCAAACTCACCGCATTAACCCAATAACTGCTGGTGCAAAATAAAAACAGCAATTTCACAACAATTATTGAGAGTCTATGCGCTGCTACACTATTAAAAGTTATTAATTCAGGTAGGACACCACAGAAGGCCTAGGTGTAAAATGCATGGCCCGCCACTTATAAATACGTTGCGCGGCGCTTGTGTCCAAGGTGCAATTCTGTGTCCACATTGGCTGTCTACACTGAACATTATAAAAAAAAAATATTCCAAATCCAAATGTCCTGTTGTCAGAAGTAGTACATCCCAAATGGAGCCGTTTACCGTTCTGCGACTCGGCACTACACAACATATCGATTGTAGACAGCATCAGTGATTGTAATGGGATTCTTTAGATTTTGACGTGTCGCACAGCTTGCATCCGGTGCAGACACTTTAGTTAAGACTGCACAAAATTACAATAATCGCATACAACTTTTGAGAAAATAGTAGCATTTCCATCCCATGTGTTCAAGAGAACAAAATTATCACTTCCTGGGAAATTGGCACAACATATCTGTAATAAGAATGAAAGTTGCTGCAATCGGGTAAGATAATGTGGCTCTTTTTCCCTGCATCATCAATGACCTTTGATGCATGCGAGATGATTATGGGAGGTCGTTATGCAGAACCATTTTGATGACGGACTTTGGTTCAGAATGACAAACATGCTGAGATGCTGTGCGATGAAACTGGTCTGATGGTTGTCCAGTTATCCAATCACATTATGTGCATGTCTCCTTATTGGATAAAAAAAATATCCAATAATATCAAATATCCAATATCAAATATCCAATTATCCTCCTCAATTGTGTGCATACAATATTTTTTTTAGAAGTTATGTTAATCTTGGTGTTTCCATCCACCTTTTTGTTTTAACATACAAATAGGTGGATGGAAACAGCTACTGTAACTGTAGGTTTTTACAATTGCCAAGCAATGTTGCAAATGTAATACAGCACATTACTACAGAATTCAGCTGATTCAGTGCGGGCAAAGCCCGCTGCAATTTATTTTTGCAATGATGCCAGATTTACCTAAGCAATCTTCTGGTTACTATTTGGTTAGTTCCAAATAAAGATGGAGTACTTTTCTTTTAATTCACTCTATCAAAAAATAGGCATGACTACATTGTTATGTATTATTATATGATACAATATATCTTAAAACATTTTTGGGTTGAAATTCCACATGACACGAAAATGTTGTACCATGACTGTGAGCTTGGTCGTACCGCCCACCCTAGTTTAGGGGAATGACACTCTAATAGAAACTGCTTCTGTGTGTGTGAGTGTACCAGGTGTGGCGTCTTGTGAGACTCTGATGGAGTAGAGTGTGGCAGCAAAGCCTGAGCCGTAAGAAAACACACCGATCCTCTGTCCTGCCAACTGCTGCGGTGTGTGTCTGTAGAGATTTACAAAATAATAAGAATCACGTTTACAGTGGCTTTGAATATAACCATGAATGCTGTATGAAAATAAGACGAGGCAACCGTGACACTTACTGTGCAAGAACTGAAGCCAAGCAGCCGTACACTGATGGCGTGTACATGTTGCCGTTCTGGTTGGATATGAGGAGAGATGCTTTGGTTTTATTCTCAAACAGTTCTGAACTGGCTTTCATAAAGGCCTTCTCCACATCTCTGTCAAAATAAGTGTCCTCAATCTTCACATCTCTGCAAAAAAAAGTAAAGAAATTTAAAATGTTTGGTTTATTTAAGATGCGGTCACTATGATCTGCTGTTGTATGGAAAACAGCTGTGAGAAGAATCTTGAAAATCTCTCTTTTTGTCTTTCATTAAAAAAAAACCTGCATATGGGTTTGGAACAACATGAGAAAATGACAGAATTTTCCATTGTGGTGAACTTTTTCTTTAAATAAAATATATTGTGATTTAATTAACGTTAAATGTGACCATTGAGTGCACTTCTCAGCCTGTCCGTGTGATGCTCATTTGGCGCGACTCTTTTTAACACTCAATTGTCAGCTGAAGGAGCCTATTAACCTGAAAGCTTCCAGTCCGCTGAAGGGGCCGCTCTCAGTGTTTGGACTGGGATGACACATGAAATCGTTGAGCATTAGACGAGCCAAAGACTTCTGGACCAGTTTGCAGTAAGGAGAGTGGAAGACCATGAAGCCAAAGTCTTCAAGACTACAGCGCCTCTCAACACCCTCTGAAACACAACAGAAGCCCTAATTAAAAAATGAGCAATAAGTCAAAATCCTCTAATAGTGTTTTTCTCTGTTGGGATGTGCACTAATAGATCCTGAAGAAAAGATTAAACTTGGAAATGGTTTAGCCAGTGAAAATTGAAAGAGGACATTTTGGCCGATAATGTGAACACAAATCTTTACACTAGCAATCAGGTACATGTCAATCATTAAGGTTTAGAACACAGCATGTAATGCATGAGAGGAGGAAGTATGAGAAAATAAAGGGACTCCTTAATACTAGCATGCTTTTCCAATTTAGGTGCCTTTAACTAACATGTACTTACATCATAAATAATTGTTTGGTAAAATGTACTTATTGTGTTGATGTTGTATTGTGAAACTCTTGTGCTGCAAGTGAAGCTAACTGCGTCATTTCCGCTTTAAGGGTGGGTTAAGGGGTTTACAGTGTGACTATTTTACAGAAATTAATAACAGCTGTAATTATATGCAGGCACTTTTTAAATACATGAACAATGTTAAAACATGTATGTACACAATAAGTGCAATGTATCAAATGACACCTGTAAATGTAAGTATATAGTAGTTAAAGACACTTATTATAAAGAGGGAATTTTTTATGATAATTTTTGCTATCTGGCAGCCCTCAGTCACGATTTACTTTCACAATATGGCAGAATAATACAAATAAATACATGAAAATAAATAAATAAAAGAGAAAATCAATGATTGATTTACATTGTTTAAGAATATGTGGATACATTAGCCAACCTCTTTGCCACTGGGCGTGGATCTTGTTCCTGAAGACAGAGTAGCATCGATCTAAAGCGCTGAGGTAACACTGGATGGAGAGCTTGCCGTCCACCACTGGATACTCGGACACCATATCTGGCTTATAAAAATCATACGCATGCTGCATATGTGTCCCACGCAGCCCTGTGAAAATATGTGATTACATTTCAATTACTTCATGGAATAAAGAATACAGAGCATTACAGGTATAACTGTGTTTTCTGCATGAATATAGTGTGGACTTTAACCGTGGTCTCAAACCAGACCCTGTTTAGTTAGAGCTGTGTTTGAGTGTCAGAAAGGTCATGACAGCGGACGTTAGGCAGGCCTCATACCTCTCTCAAAGGCCAGAGGGGCGTTGGGTCCCACTAGCATGGCAACGGCTCCGGCGCCCCCTGTAGGCCGGGCGCTGCCCGTGGCGTAAATTGCAATATCACCAGCGACAACCACAGCATAGCGACCTGCACCATCAAAACCAGTCAGTTAGTCAATGCTCAATAGGCAAACAACTCAACTCAAAATACAGCTTTTAGTAATGAATGTGGAAACATGCCATGGTCAGGTCACATTTCACCATAAAATCAGAGCTGGAATAAAAACTAACCCAAATAAAATATATTTTGCATAGAAGGTAACAATGCATGTTTTAGGACTGTTGTGATTTTTTGCACTTTGATATTATTCTCTAATAATTAAGGGTATTTCTCAACCTAAATTCTTAGTTTTTTTAAACTTTGAATATGTAATTCCCATTATTCTTAATGGTGAGTCTCACTACTGTAATAAAAGCTGTATCATTTAAATTAAAGGCAGTATTTCAAATACTACCATATATATACACAGTAGTCAACATTTGAAGTGGATCAAAACCTTTCATCAAAGCTATACGTGAATTTCAATTCTGCACCAACTTCAATACACCAACTTCAATTCCCAGGGAATGCAGGGACTGATAAAACGTACTACCTTGGATGCAATGCAAGGGAAAAATGTGCCAAATGCAAAAAATTATTTCCATTACAGTTTTTTTTTTACAGTAATGACCTGCTTTACTGTCCTAAAGCAAGTCGTTATATCACACTGCCCTATTGTTCTTTAACTATAAATATGAATATTTGTCTTTAGATGTTGTGGTGAGACGGGAGCTCTACACAGACACATGTGTAGGGTGTTAGAGCAGCGACCCATCCCAGGAGCTGGACTCCACCCAGTTGTGTGTGTGTGTGTGTGTGAGCAGTGTGCGCTGTCCAGGAGCTGGACTCCACCCAGTTGTGTGTGTGTGTGTGTGTGTAAGTGAGAGCAGTGCACCATCCCAGGAGCTGGACTCGACCCAGTTGTGTGCGTGTGTGAGAGCAGCGGATCGTCCCCAGAGCTGGACTCGACCCAGGTGTTTGTGTGTGTGTGAGAGCAGCACACCGTCCCAGGAGCTGGACTCGACCCAGTTGTGTGTGTGTGTGTGTGTGAGAGAGCAGCGCACCGTCCCAGGAGCTGGACTCGACCCAGGTGTGTGCGTGAGTGAGAGCAGTGTACTGTCCCAGGAGCTGGACTCGACCCAGTTGTGTGTGTGTGTGTGTGTGTGTGTGTGTGTGTGTGTGTGTGTGTGTGTGTGTGAGAGAGAGAGCAGCGCACCGTCCGAGGAGCTGGACTCCACCCAGTTGTGTGTGTGTGAGTGAGAGCAGCGCACCGTCCCAGGAGCTGGACTCCACCCAGTTGCGTGTGTGTGTGTGTGTTTGTGTGAGTGAGAGCAGCGCACCGTCCCAGGAGCTGGACTCCACCCAGTTGACGGCGTTGAAGAGCGCGGCGGTTCCCCCGTAGCAGGCGTTGGTGGTGTCCACTCCCTCCACGTCAGTGTTGCCCGACTCCTCGAACAGCTGCATCAGAACCGTCTTGGTGGATTTGGACTTGTCGATGATGGTTTCGGTGCCCACCTCGAGCCGGCCCACGCTGTCGTAGGACAGGCCGTTCCTCTCCATCAGCCGCTGCACCACCGTCAGGCACAGGGAGTTGATGTCCTCCCGGTCCGAGCAGAAACCCATGCGGGCCTGTCCCAGCCCGACAGTGTACTTCCCCGACCCAACGCCATCGTACTCCTCCAGCTCGGCCTGGTCCACGAACTGAGAAGGCACGTACAGCTCCATCGCTATGATTCCCACATCTTTAGGCCACGTGGCCTCGCAAACTGCAGGGAGTGATCCAGGCATTCTGAATGGACTGAGACAAAAGTGTGCAGGACGCTATAATTCAGCACATCGACTCACATAAAGCAGGTTCAGACCAGTATCAGTCCCACTAGATGTGTGACATGTGCGGCTTATTCAAGACAGACAATACTGATGTCTAGAGAACCGAGTCGCAGATCACAGATAATGCAGAGGAACATATTTCATAATGTTTTGTAAGATGTCTCTTATGCTCAGAAAGCATTTACTTAATCAGAAATAGTATTACAATTTAAAACAGCTGTTTTCTATGTGAAAATATTGTAAACTGTAATTTATTCCTGTGATCAAAGCTGATTTTTCAGCATTATTACTCCATCAAAATTATCCTTCAGAAATCATTCTGATATGATAATTTGCTGCTCAGGAAACATTTATGATTATTATCAATGTTGAAAACAGTTGTGCTGCTTCATAATTTTGTGGAAAACTTGCCAGCATTAATTTGAAACATCATTTTGTAGCAATGTAAATGTCTTTACTGTCACTTTTGATTAATTGTAATGTGTCCTTGACCTTGTAGAATAAAAGTATATATATTATATTTTTTCTAAAATGTTTCTCGAGCATCAAATCATGATATTAGAATGATTTCTGAAAGATCATGTGACACTGAAGACTGGAGTAATGATGCTGAAAACTCTGCTTTGATCACAGGAATAATACATTACATTTAACTATAAATTCACATAGAAAAAAATTTCATTATTTCATTCAAAATCAGTATTTTAAATTGTAATAATATTTCACAATATTACAGTTTTTATTGTATTAAATGCTGTCTTGCTGAGCAGATGAGACTTCTTTCAAAAACATTTTAAAAATCTTAATTATTCCAAACTTTTGAGCGGGAGGGTATTCATAAATACTATGAGACCAGTAAGCGGCAAGTCCTTTGAAAAATGAAAACAAATATATGTGTGCAAGATCCTGAGGAAAGAGCCATTAGAGAGGCACATGGCAAAGCCTGTGAGCCACTGGAGCTCTGCTCTAATGAGATTAACCCTGTAACGTTAACTGGGTAAAGGACATTACCTTTAACCTACATAGATATTGCTCTGCAGAGCAACTTGTCCTGTTCCATGTCAAGTAAACACACTTGACCGGTCAATGTGAAAAAAAGGGAGAGAAAAAACCCTAGTAAACACTGTTGGTATTGATTTATTTACGCATAGGACATGTGCATAAAAGAGGTCATCGGAAATAAAGTAAATGCATTTTGGTATCACGTGATCTTGTCTTGTAGTGTTAAAACATATATATGACATATGGTAAAAACAGCTAACTTGTCATGTTTCTTTCATCTAACGACAGTTGACTTTAGTCATTATGAATTACACCTTTACAGATTGTTGTTCTGGTTTGATTTGGATGATGTAATCATTCCTCTGTACAATTCTTAGCCTCTTAATCAGTTTACTGATTGTATAAGTAAATAACGCGCTATAAATCACGCGTTTTGGTTTGTCGTGTCGTTAACAGTAATGTGGAAACGCTTTCACTCCTCACTGACGCTTCTCTTAGCAATAATTCATTTTAATAAGTAACCTACACGCAAATCTACATTTACATTAAACATATGAATTCCACAACCAGTAAGTTAGTAACGTAATAATTCTGGAAAGGGTCTAGGCAATGACCCCACCAAACGTTACATGTGTCACTAGCAGACCGCTAACACCTCATTCATCACTACGGCATATAACTTTACACGACATCATTCACATACAGGATAGTTCTTCTTACCTTACAATCATATATCAGTTTCTATAGCTAGTCTGCTGTATGGTGAGCTCAGAGCTGTCCGGAAGGAGATATCATAAGGTCAGATGTGTGATGAGTGTGCACTCGAGCAGTGTTTGTCGACGGACCGTCTTCCGCTGACGGAGGAGCGCGTCTCAACTCACACGCGTCCACTGCGCACTACACAGTACGCACATTCAGTGTGTACCAAGCAAGAATTTCCTACTTTTTTAATCCTTATATTCGGAACGCGTGAATACGAACCTGTAATGAATGCCTGAAACGTTTTTAAACCAATATTATGTTTTTTTGTTTTTGTTTTAATAAACATCAAATAAACATTAGATGTATGATATAACCCTATACTTAAATGTATAAATTGGCGCGAGACATTGTTTAAAAATATTCAATTTAACGTTACGTCGTTTCTGCTATTTCAGAGCTATTGAGACACTTTTCCCCAGTCATTTCAATGGCAAAGGTTTCCCTGAATTCACCCATATTTAACATTAGTAGTCACTACTCTGATAGTAAACGAGATCCTCCGATCTCGTTTACTATCAGAGTACTAGATTTTAGCTTCACAAGGAAATAAAATATCTGTAAACTTATACAAAAGTGCTCATATTAAATTTAATTCAGAAAGTTGGTCATGGGGATTTTATTAGTGTTGCGCCGATATTGTATTTCACTTTTTTTTAAATTAACGTTATGTTTTTTAGAATAATTATGAATCTTTAATAAAAGTAAAAAACTAAATCAATAAATCAATAAGAGAGCTTTTCAAGTGCATGCTGAACTATCGAAAGTCAAATTCATCAGTAATTTTGAAGTTAATGTAGTGTAGCCAGAAACTTTATAAAATAGGCTATAAAATTCCTCAGAATTAAGCACATTGTTGTTGTTGAAAACAGTTTTAGACTGGACTTACCTTTATAACCGAGTTCAGTTCCTAATAGAGCTTGTCATTAAGTGAAACGGCCGTTGAAGACGGTATTAAAGACATATACTATTTATACACGGCGAGCGGACGATACCTGTGCAGCGCGCGCGTCTGCTTCTGGAGCGCTTCCCACACAGCCAATCAAAACAAAGAACGCGTTCTGAAGGTCCTCATCTTCCCGTCCCCTCATACTCTCAGCCAATGAGCACTTCAGAAAGGAGGGTGCTAGACGAGGTGCGCATAGTGGTTCAATGGTGTGAGTGGATGACAGTGTATGGTGAGAGAGCAGCAGCCAATCAGAGCGCACGACTGATTATGCTCGCCATTTCTACGCGAATCGGCAGGGAAGCATAATATCGTTTCCATGACTACAAGAGGTTGAACGATGAAACACATCATATCGGACAATCATAAGTCCAGTCTTCCTCCTTACCAGTTAGATTATTAAGATGACAATGAAATGGGATAGATTAATTGACCAACAGAAACTAAATCAATAACGATAAATAAACTCTCAAGACATTTTAAGTGGTCTAGTTAGTATATAATAGATAAAATAGTGAAACGTAACATGCAAAAGTTAAATAAATAAATCTTCATAGACTTACATTACAAAAATCGTAGTTTGTTATGTAATCTATAAGATATTAAGAAAAATAGGTAATATGACTTTGATGACTTTTTTAATTATTTTTGACCTGTTGATCATAATTTGAAAAAAAAAAAAATATATATAACAAGAAAGAAAATATAGTTTATACTTTGTTAGCAACAACATGATTTGAATTAAATATTACATTAATTATAAATAAATATATTAGTAAAAGATGTTCAGATGACAAAAACGTTTTGGGAGTTGAAAAAAATGGGAATGTATTACATTTAAATATGACATTTAAAAAAAATAATTAGGAAGAATGAAAAAATGATTAGTGCAAGAATTTACTGCCATTGTGTGTATTGAATCATGTAATCAATAAGTTTAAAAAAAGTGTTTTAAAATGTATTATAATCAATGTTCAAGTAATTTTTGGAATAGGATTATGTAATCCAGATTACATCAGCTTTTTGTATACATTTAATATATAGTATTTAGAAAGAATACAGTTTTTCTCCTTTAGTATCTGAGTTAAAGAAACACAATAAAGTTTTTTAATGTTGTTTAAAAAAAAAAACTCCAGGTGAATTACATTACAAACTTGTTTTAAGGCAAAGGTGTATAGGATTTTACTGGTTCCCTTTCGAGAGGTCTCTCCTATTGCGTAAGTAGCTTACGCTATGGGAAAACTCCTTTTCTCGAGAATATTGAAGTCTTTATGTAAAACGCATTGCAGCTGCACAGCTGACAGCAATGAACGAAGGCAGCTCGGTCATTGGCTGTGCTGCGGCAACTTGCTCGAACCAATGACGGGGCGACTCTGAATGCGCGACCAATGAGCGCGCTTCGCGCCCACGCGCGTCAGAGCCCGCCAAGATGGGCGTGGCCAAGAGCTATATATTGGGCGCCCCGTCATGAGAGTTCTTTAGATTTAATCTCCTTCAGCGAACACCTTCTTCGCTGGATCCTCCGGATTATTGAAGCTTCGCCGTCGAAAAGCATACCAGCGGGATTTGCTACGAGGACGTCGGCACCTTCAGCCGCCTTCTAACGCGATCCTACTGAGCCATCCGGCGTACTGCTCACGCAAGTATTTACATCTGTTCGCTCTGCGACACTTGTAAAAGAGCAATTTTTCCAAGGCGTTGTTTCAAATGCCTTCCTGCGCGTCGTGCAGAGACCTTCTCCCGGACGGGGATCGTCACATCATCTGCGCTCGCTGCCTGGGCCGGGACCACGCAGAAGCTGCTTTGACCAAGGGCGGATGCCCCGAATGTGACGACCTGGGTCTCTCCGCACTGCGGGCTCGCCTCGCCGCTTTCGCCGTGAGCGAGCCCATCGCCGCCATCCCTCTGTTCGAGCCGCGCACTAAGAAAAAGCGCCGCTCACAGAGGCTTCCTGAACCTGAGCTCAGTGACGTCACGCCGAGCCAGTCTCCGCGTGCTTCACCGCCGCTCTTGCCTTCCCCACCGCCGGTTCAGTTCACCCAGCCGGACCCACACCCCTCTAGCAGAGCGGTGGGCCTTGTGACTTTCGGCGCGTCCGAGGACGACGGGGGAATGGATGACAGCTTGTCAATCGACGCTGCATCGGACGACTGGCCGGGCTCCACTCTCGACCCCGCCCCGTCGACGCTAGCTAGCGCGAGCGGGGGCTCCACCATGGATAGCGAGATTATCCGTGTTCTCTCTAAGGCCGTGGAAGACCTCGGGCTCGATTGGTCTTCTCCCGAAGAACCAACCCGGAGCCGACTGGATGAGTGGTTTCTGCAGGGGCGCCAGCAGGCCCCTCGGCAAAGGCCTTCTCCCTTCTTCCCGGAAGTTCACGACGAACTCACCAAGTCGTGGAAAGCCCCCCACTCTGCGCGCCTAAAGCCTTCTTTTTCTTCCTCGCTCTCCTCTGTGGACGGCGCGAAGGAAAGAGGCTACGAGGGAACACCGCCCCTCGAGGAGGCCGTGGCCAATCATCTCTGCCCGCCCTCCACCACCGGATGGAAAGCCAAAGCTTCCCACCCCTCGAAGCACTGCCGCACTACTTCAGCTCTCGCCGGTCGCGCCTACGCCGCCGACGGCCAAGCTGCATCAGCGCTTCACTCTATGGCGGTACTTCAAGTGTTCCAAGCCAAGCTTCTCCGCTCTATGGACGAGTCTGGCCCCGAACCCGAAGCCTTTAAGGACCTACGCAGCGCGACTGACATAGCCCTGCGAGCCACGAAGGCCACCGCCCAGTCTATCGGCCGTGCCATGGCTAATTTGACTGTTCTCGAGCGCCATCTGTGGTTGACTCTGACTGAGATGAAGGACGCGGATAAGGCGCCATTTCTCGACGCGCCTATCTCCACCAGCGGGCTGTTTGGACCGGCGGTTAAGGGTTTCGCCGAACGCTTCACTGAGGCCCAGAATGCTTCACAAGCTATGCGGCATTTCCTGCCCAAGCGCTCCAGCTCATCGCAGAGCAGACAGAGGCCGCCGCAGCCGCAGCGGGCTAGAACAGCCCCCACCGCCTCTCAGCCCGCGCCTCAGGCTGACGCTCGACGCCGCTCGCGCTCTCACAACCGCAAGCCGCCTTCTGAGCGACGGGGTCCTCGGCCCAAGATTGTGCTGAACCCCGAGCCTCGAAAGCCGTCCTAGCCACAAGAATGAAAAGAGAGAGTGCGTGTCTCGCAAAAGCCGGACCACTCTCTCTGCAAAAGCTCAAGCATTACCCAGTCCCCTTACAGGCGGCTGGATATGTTCATACAGCAGTCAATGGGCCAGTCACAGAGCTCGCTCACCTGCAAACAAACGCCGTTTTTACGGCGACGCACAGAAAACACAAAAAGAGTCTTTTTCTGTCTGTGTCACTAAGGGTTCAGATGTCCACAAAGTGTGCATTCCCAGATACTGTCAAAACAGTGCCAAATTCATTCCCAGCTCAAGCTGCGCACCCCATGAATGTAGATCACGTGCCTACGGTCATGTACGCACCACTACACACAAGCACTGTTCACACAGTTATAAATTCATCCCCAGTAAAAGCGGGAAACATTATAAAAGTGACGCGTGTGCCTACCACTGTTTATGCACCCCCACTTATAAACACTGTCCTTACAGTGTCAAACACAACCCCAGCCCAGGCTGCGAGTTTTACAGACACAGCGCGCGCTGCTGTAATCACACACGCGCCCATTCACTCAGCTGCTCAGCGCGCGCCCGCGCCTCTGAGAGCTATGAGCTCAGGCGATTCGCTGGCCGGGTCCCTGCGTCACAGCGGCCCGCCCCTAGCCTGTATTCAGCCCATATCTGTACACGCAGCGCCATGGGAAAATATTCCAGATATGCCGAAATGGGTATTGAATATAGTAAAGCACGGATACTCGCTCCAGTTCCCTCGCAGACCACCACGTTTTACGACTGTGGTCGAGACGAAAGTGAGAAAAGAGTGCTCACATGTTCTACGCACCGAGGTGCGCAAACTAATAGAAAAGGGCGCTGTGGAAACTGTTCCCCCCTCTCTGAGCGAGGCAGGTTTTTACAGCCGCTATTTTCTCGTCCCGAAAAAGGATGGCGGTCTCCGCCCCATCCTAGATCTCAGACACCTGAACAAAGCACTAATGATTCGCTCGTTCAGAATGTTAACAACCAAGCATATCCTCGCGCAAGTACGCCCAGGAGATTGGTTTCTCTCAGTGGATCTGAAAGATGCTTACTTTCACATTCCAATAGCGCCTCATCACAGGCCGTTTCTGAGATTCGCTTTCGAGGGACAGTCGTACCAGTACACAGTACTTCCGTTCGGCCTGTCCCTGGCTCCCCGTACATTCACGAAATGTATGGATGCAGCACTTTCCCCCCTAAGGCGAAGGGGAGTGCGAATACTGAATTATCTCGACGATTGGCTGATTCTAGCACAATCAGAGAGTCAGTTAATAACACACAGATCTTGGATTATCAGCCATTTAGAATGCCTGGGTCTAAGAATCAATTTTGCAAAAAGCATACTATCTCCCAGCCAGAGGATTTCTTTCCTGGGAATAGTTCTAGACTCGATGCAAATGACAGCGCGTCTCTCATCAGAGCGCGCGCTCACCATCCGGCGCCTTGCAACATCACTCAGGGCGGGCGCGCTCGCCCCCGTCAAGCGGTTTCAGAGGATGCTCGGTCTCATGGCCTCAGCATCGGCCGTACTCCAGCTAGGATTGTTGCATATGCGCCCTCTCCAACGCTGGCTCAAGAGCCGCGTCCCTACTCACGCGTGGCGTTCGGGCCACCTTTTAATCAGAGCGAACCACGGCTGTATAAAAGCCCTGACGCACTGGAAAGCCGCCGACTGGTACCAGTCAGGCGTGAGTCTGGGTGTGAACACAAGGAGAAAGATGATAACGACAGATGCCTCCAAAATAGGTTGGGGGGCCCTTTACGAGGGCAGGCCTGTCTCCGGCTTTTGGTCAAACCCGGAGAAGCGCCTACACATAAACTGTCTGGAAATGAAAGCGGTCGCTTTGGCTCTCAGAGCCCTGCTCCCACAGCTGAGAAACGAACACGTCTTGGTCCGAACGGACAACATGACGGTAGTATCGTACATAAATCGCCAGGGTGGACTCAGGTCGAGCTCCATGCATTCAATGGCCAGGAGACTCATTTTATGATCCCAGCACAACTTGCGCTCGCTGAGAGCAGCGCATGTGCCAGGTGCCCTGAACCAGGGGGCGGACATGCTATCCAGAGACAAAATTCTCCCAGGAGAATGGGCTCTCAACCCGCTGACGATTCACTGGTTATGGAAAACCTTTGGCAAAGCGGAGATCGACCTCTTCGCCTCCAAGGAGAACGCGCACTGCCCTCTTTTCTTCACGAAAAGCATGGATGCGCTCGCCCAGAGCTGGCCGAGCCGTCCCTTATATGCCTTTCCCCCGATCGCGATGCTACCGCAGGTCATCAGTCGGGTCAGAGAGGAGAAAAACGCAGTGCTGCTGATAGCCCCACTCTGGAAGAACCAAACATGGTTTCCAGATCTGATGCAAATGCAATCTGCACCACGGCCGATTCCACTGAGGCCAGACCTCCTCAGTCAGGCCAACGGGATGATATTTCATCCCCGCCCCGATCTGTGGGCCCTTCATGCATGGCCCCTCAACGGGTTCCCAGGAACCTCACGAGCGGAGCACTAAAAACCATCGCTGAGGCGCGGGCGCCCTCCACGAGACGCTTATATGCCCAGAAATGGAAAGTGTTCAGTGTCTGGTGTAATGCCAAGGGCCTGAACCCTGAAACATGCGAGATTACGAACGTACTCGCTTTTCTACAAGGGCTTCTGGAGGCGGGCCGCGCCCCCTCCACGCTCAAAGTATATGTGGCGGCCATCACAGCATCACACGACCCTGTAATGGAACGTCCATTGGGAAGAAACAACCTAATTATTCGTTTCCTAAGGGGCGCTAGGAGGATGAACCCTTCACGCCCCCCCTCAGTGCCGATCTGGGACCTAGCTACTGTCCTAGACGCTCTTAAAGGGCCTCCGTTCGAACCACTCCGAACCGTGCACCTTAAACAGCTCTCGCTCAAGACTGCGCTCTTGCTGGCACTCGCCTCGGTCAAGAGAGTGGGCGACCTGCACGCGCTTTCGACAAGCGCTGCCTGCCTAGAATTCGGACCTAACGACTGCAGGGTCGTCCTTAGACCGAAACATGGGTATATTCCTAAAGTGCTCACCACTCCCTTCAGAGCACAGGTTATCTCCCTAACTGCGCTATCGTCCCCAGCAGACGAACACGACGCTAATCTACTCTGCCCCGTTAGGGCTCTCAGAGTGTATTTGGAGCGTTCTGCCCTATTCAGACAGACAGAACAACTGTTTGTATGCTTTGGCGGCCGCACGAAAGGTTCCGCCGTTTCAAAGCAGAGAATCTCTCACTGGATAGTTGAAGCTATAGCGCTGGCTTATGAAGCTAAGGGACTTCAATGCCCCTGGGGAGTCAAAGCACACTCCACCAGGAGTGTGGCTTCTTCCTGGGCATGGTCGAGCGGGATACCGATCGAGGATATTTGTGCGGCGGCAGGCTGGGCCTCACCGTCCACATTTATCAGGTTCTACAACCTACAGGTCCCGACACTGCATTCCAATGTACTATCAGCATGATGCTAGTTGAACTACGAGTTCGTATCTAGATTATGTATGTGCTTGTGTCACACTGAGCGCCTTCTAGCCGCTCTGTATTCTTTCCCACATATAAAGCTCGCCTCTGCCGGCTAGTTGGATGATAACTTTGCTTTTTTAGCTCAGGCACCTGCCTCTGGCTATCATAAGGCGAAGTTCAGCACGCACGGCGTTTTGCATGGTGTTCCCATAGCGTAAGCTACTTACGCAATAGGAGAGACATCTCGAAAGGGAACGACTCGGTTACTAACGTAACCTCGGTTCCCTGAGAGGAGGGAACGAGTATTGCGTAAGCTGCCGTGCTTGTGCTTGGTTAGTTCGCTTCAGTCGTTTTAACCTAAAGAACTCTCATGACGGGGCGCCCAATATATAGCTCTTGGCCACGCCCATCTTGGCGGGCTCTGACACGCGCGGGCGCGAAGCGCGCTCATTGGTCGCGCATTCAGAGTCGCCCCGTCATTGGTTCGAGCAAGTTGCCGCAGCACAGCCAATGACCGAGCTGCCTTCGTTCATTGCTGTCAGCTGTGCAGCTGCAATGCGTTTTACATAAAGACTTCAATATTCTCGAGAAAAGGAGTTTTCCCATAGCGTAAGCTACTTACGCAATACTCGTTCCCTCCTCTCAGGGAACCGAGGTTACGTTAGTAACCGAGTCGTTTCCATCACCATAGTAAAACAGGCCATAGCTAAACTAAAGGAAGTTACAACGATGAAAGTTTAGCATGTTAAGACGACCATATTTCTTACAAATGTAAATGAAACCACAGTTAGATTGACTGAACCGCATGTAATCAGCACATCCAGTGCTGCTGTATTGACTGAGAATAAAAGGACCAAAAATTGAACTAAAAAGAGTAAAAAAACACAAGAACAGACTGATTTTCCTATACGTTTTATTTGCTATAAAGACCAAAATAGGTAGATTTCATTATAAAATGCTTCCAATGGGGTAAAAACCTAACAATTAAAACATTTTTGACAAAAGCTACACAGGATTAAAAGATACAGCTTTAGCCAATTATCATTTTATTTTGCTGAACCCAGAGATTTATTTGCACAATAAAAGGTGCTAATATAAGTTAGCCCTTAAGCCCTGGAGATCTTTGAGGGAAAAAAACAAAGAGTCAGAGATATAAAATTATAATAAAAGAATATATATTTCTATATATATATATATATATATATATATATATATATATACTTATTATTTATATATATTGAGAAGTGAACTTTGGTAGAAGAAAACTCTAGAGGACACCTGAGGTAGAAAAGACTGGAATAAAACAGCAATAGACAATCTTCACATAAAAAGTACCACCAAGTGACGAGAAACGGCATCATTTCATACAGGTCCGTTCAGCCCAGAACAAAAAGCCCATGAAATTACAGAACGCAGTGAGATGAGGAGAACTGAAGAAATGAAAGAAGATGTGGAAAACTCAAGTAATACTGATTAGATTTTATCAAACCAACTGAAACGGACACCTTTCCAGTATATAAAAAGACAGAGTGCATAACTTTAAAGCTTTCATAAAGGCATAGGAAAAAAAAGAAGGAAAGAAAAAAAAAAAAAAAAAAACACATCGCAGGAACAAAATACATATTTATGATGAGAAGTGTGGCTTTAAAAATGCAGGAGTCAAGTAAAATATATTTAGCTACCAAAATTCATATTTACATCTTAACTCTTCAAGCTTGATCAGCCTGTTATCCACATAAAGCAGTAGAACTTGCATTAAATAACGTTACTTTTAAAAAATATTTTGAAATTGTCACGTTTACAACTCGAGATTTGTGTGTCCAAATAAGGTCATCAGTATTTTTAAAATGGTTTTAAAAATGGAAGAAAACCTAAAAAGCAACAACGCTTGAAGAGCTACAGCTCAGACACCTGACATGTTTTCATAACATGCATAATGTTAATGGTTTTTGGGGAAAAAAAACAGTGTTTACGAGCACTAAAGTTGTTAGCTAAATACGAACCCTCCACCGAAATGTTCAACGCTTGTAATGGAGTAAATAACATACGAGGAAATATTCAGTTACGCGAGCTGGATATTCCTTTAGGAAGCTTAATCATTTACAAAAAATTTCGTGAACTTGAACAGAACCGCACCAATAACATGGCTGAGTAAATAACAGCTGAAAAGGAAATGAAATTTCAACTGAATCATGATGAGTCGACACCCAAAATAAAGAAATAAGTCAAATCATGACATATAAACTGAAATCGAGCTGGAGATCCGAAATAATGTTCCAGTGAGACTCTTAAACAAGATTTACAGACGCACATCACAGTCTAAAATTGGGTGATAGCTTTGAAAAGGATCCCAATTACACCCATTAAGCTAAAACATGTAAAACCAGACATTTATACAACATGATCTCCGTTTAGAAATGAAAAGCGAACCATACCGGCATTATAAGCATTCACATTCAGCGGTGCGCTAGTTCAACTAGCAGAGATTTGTCTTTCACCAAAACACATTCGTGGTGTAAAAACACATGAGGCCCGACATGAAGATCCGTCTAAAGTCAAATGTGTTAAATGTGAGGGGGGTATAACAGATGAGCCACTGAACTCCATTACTCAGGCTGAATTTTACAAAAGATCACCTGATTTCTAGCCTTCCAGAAGCTAAATGGACTGAGCAGAGATCTAAACTTAACAAAAATGGCACTTTTATACAGAAACTCTGTGCAATCGTGTTTTTTGCATCATGTATTGAGGATACAGCATTTAGGGCCCTCTGCATTGAGTGTGTTTTGTTTGTGAAAGACAGAAAGTGTGTAGACTAGCAGTAGGAGAGCGTCAGCAGGAGCAGGCTTCAGTAGTGTGCCGTCTCTACCAGGTGTGCCTGAAGATGGGGTGTTTCAGCAGCTCTCGTGAGGCCGGCCGGTCCGAGGGCTGGAGCTCCAGGCAGCGCAGGGTCACGTCCCGCAGGCCCGGGGACAGGTGCGGGGGGATGCCTGGAGCTGTGGTGGCGCTGGCAATCTGAGGGAGGAGTCAGTGAGAATGTCAATGTCAATTTTATTCATTTATTTATCACATTCTAGGTTGACCAATGTGCTACACAATAAAAACACAACAATAAGAAAATACAATATAAATAATAAAAAAACAATGCAATATAACTTCCTCATTGATTATATACCAAATAAAAAAAGGGTTTAAAACTTAGATTTAAAAACAGACAGTGATGATGCAGATCGAACACAGAAGGGCAGAGACTTCAGAATGCACAATCTCTGGTTGGACAACCGGAGACGAAACTGGACGAAGTTCAGTCAATATATCCGAGGTAAGGAGGAGCCAAACTGTTTAAAGATTTAAACACTAAAAGAAGATTTTTAAAATTCACTCGATAACGCACAGGCAACCAGGGCAGAGAGCGTAAAACCGGTGTAATGTGGTCCTGTTTTTTAGTACTGGTTAAGAGTCTGCAAGCGGGATAAAGCTGACCAACTAATCTCAAAATAAAGGGAGTTACAGTAATCTAATCTAGATGTAATAAAAGCATGAATTACTCTTTAAATTTGTTTTCTTCACAGAATAGGTTTTACTTTTACTAGTAGTCGCTGCTTAAAAAAAGCATGATATGACCACTGTATTTATGTGTTTGTCAAATTTCAGCCCATCATCAAAGACAAAGAAAAAGAGCTGATGTTCCCTTTTGCCAAAAACTTTAACCATTTTTGACTCTGTTGATCCGACTGTCTGTGGGTTAAAATTTAAAAATGTCAAGTCAAAATCACTCGATTTGCATCTTCCGGTGGACTTTTGCTGACGAACAATCAGTGATATCTGGGAGCAGCTGATGCCCTGTTTACTCCTGGTGTTAAGATGCGTTTTGATCGATCACAAGTGGACGAGGGAGACACATTCACGTTCACGTTTTAATCCGTCTCTTTAGTCCACTTTCAACCACTTCTGTCCTGATTTCTTCGAGGTGAGGGTCTACGGCCAGGTAAATGTATGGGTTTTTCCAGATCTTTTGATCTAATGGGCAAAATAAGATCACGCAATTTACATATAAACGCGCCCGGAGACGAGAGAGAAACACACGGGGAGCATCAGCTTTAATTTCTGCTCTGACAGCCGTAAGATTACGCTGAGCGCTGTGAGTGTGTGTTAGAAATCAGGAATGGTGAGAGAACATTGTGCTGTGTTTGTTTTTCGTCTTCAGTCGATAGTTTAAATCCCATCTGGCTAGCGCTCTTCCCATTATGTTTACGCATTAGGTCAGTAGTTGGAGAGTAGACAGTCTATCGTGGCTGTTTACACTATGAAAGCAATCCGGTCTAATGTGTTTTCATCTACCTCTGGAAGTGGTCAAAAACTGGACAAGCTAAAAGTGTTTTAGACCCCGTTTACACCTGTATTAGCATTGTCGATTCCGATCAACCAAACACATCTTAATACCAGGAGTAAATATGGCCTCAGAAATATTGTTAATTTACATATATTACCGACATTAACAATACAAAGCTGGTTAAAACTCAGTGAACTTAACCTATAATACATGAATATGCTTTTTCACTTCCTGAAGCTACTGAGAACTGGTTTAGTATGTTTTTAACTAGTAATTGTATTATTTGTTCAGCATGAAAATGATTGTGTAAAAACAATTAAGGAAATGTCAAATATGTTCTTAACTCACCTGCAGTCATTTACATTAACTCATGGTAACATGTATTATAAATGGGTTAAATTTTCAGTAAACATGACTACATTATTGTTTTGCTCAAAGTCCTAATATGTGCACACATGCAGTTCAATCCGCACCTTGAAAATGAGTGCCAAGTGGTTGGAGTGTTTCTCAGCGTTCCAGGGAGGCTTGGCACAGGACATCTCTATAATAGCACAGCCCACACTCCATACGTCACAGCTGCGCCCGTACTGCTGCCCTCGCAGCACCTGGACACACACACACACATATATGCTTAAAACAAACCAGTTCACAATCACAAACTCTCATCTGACACCTGAGACGATATCTGTAGTAACGCCGAGACCATTCAATAAAGCTGCCATCAAATATAAAAAAATGCAAGTTGTCATTAACTGAAATTAAGTGTCTGAATTTTTACATTTTTGCTTTGTAGTCTTTTTTTTATAAACCTTTTGTATGGAAGTAAAATAATGGCAAATGTTTTTGAAACAAAAAAGCCTGTTGAATTGCAAAACTTGAAAAAAATATGCATTGCATAAATCATGCCTGTATTTTAATGCATTGTATTTTAATGCATTGTATTTTTAGGGCTGAAATTTAGCATGGTTGAATATTTAAGCTGTGAATATTTAAATTCAAAACATTTCAAACATTTTCATTAGTAAAATTTAATAATGTATATTCACCTTTCATATTTCACTTCCAAAATATTCAAACTGATTAAAAATACAACCTATAATATTCAGCAGGCAATTTTCGGTCCATTTTATTTCGCTTTGCAAATTCGCTTCCACAAATTCAGGGGTTCAAACTCGACAGTAAATTCAACGTTGACATCCAGGAACTGCGAAAAGCAGTAGATTACCGAGCGTACTCTCCATCTGCTGTTAGTCGACATCACCAGCAGGGGATGCAAGCGCGTGTTGTTAACATAGACAGTAAAAGACCGAGCAACAGTTCATAAAAGTCCTTCCAAGCCATTCATTCATAAAAACTCATATACGACAATGTAAGTTTATTTGTTATTATTATGACGGCTTTTTATGTGAAATTCAGTGTCTTCCCGATTACTTTTCCTGTGTACCGTAAATACATCTTTCTCTACCGTGAACAAGATTATAATGTTATTCCCCCAATGCGGATGTACAGATCCAATGTTACATTTGAGTTTGACAAATATTTCTCTTGGTTGTTTAGTTGCCTTAACTTTATATTGGTGCGATGTGCTGCATGCATTAGACTACTAGGGTTTCGCTCAGGACTTCAGGATTCCCCTGCTGGACATATAAAACGCTTAACGGAGCTTAAATGGACTAATACAGTGATATAAAAGACCAAACTCGCAGGCAACCAGATGGACTCAGAATATGCTTCCCAGTGATATACTGGCATATACTGGAACGGTGCATTGTGGGTAACGGCGGCCATTTTAGAGGCAACGCAAAGGCCGGTTTGGAATAAGGTAATAGCGTAACCGGCCGATCTCCGGATAAATAAAGGAGTTTATTGATTTAAAAACGATTGCATTGGTCCAGAATGAACAGAACTGTGTCCATGGCAACGCTCTGTTTTCCATACAGTGGTCTGTTATCAAGAAATAACAGACCGCATTCAATATTTGTATTCAACCAAGCCATGTAATAATAACAATTAAACTACAGAGCTCCAGCAATAGAATAATATGTAAGCTATTAGTAATAATAAAGCATTTTAACCTTTAAGATACAGAGCTTAAGCAACAGAATACCATTTAAGGTCCAGTGCAGAGGAGACTATAGCTAGAAATTACCACTGCATTTGTGTGTCTATTGGCTGATGCTTTCTAGAAGTGTAAGGTACAAATTATGCCATAGCTTGTCAGTATAACACTAACCTAGTCTATCTACCAAAATCTAGATGAATAAACGAGGTGACATTGCTAATCGAGAATTGATATGCTGATTTGGCTGATTTAGCAGCTACATCAGTATAACAGATTGCTCCCAAAACACAGCAACATACTTACTGCTTTAACGTTAATCTGAACAGCAGAACTTTAGTTAACTGCTAAATGAATACATTCAATGTAAATGTAGCTAGCTAGTTAACTCTGGCAGCTGAAAATCTATTGACCATGTGATAAAAATATCAGTTATCAGTTAGCGCTAACAGAGTTGACTACAAAGCAAAGCAAAAAGACCACCACTTATATGATTTATGAGGCGTTTGCCCTGTCGAAATTAACCTAAATTAAACCCTAAAATTACCTAATGACCAACGTAATTACATACTGCCTACTATACAGTACATCTACTTCCGTACCGTGATTCCCACAATGCATCGTGACGTGATGTGACGAAACGATCCCGAGCTCTATAGCATTTGAAGAGAACGACTTAGTCGTAAAACCAACTGTAAAGTGTTCATGTAGGTGTCATGCATAATGCGCAATTTATTCAAATAAATTGAAGTTCGCTATTGAAGTTCGAAATGTGTAGGCCTATACCAATGTTGTATGCAACTTTAGAAACGGTCCGTAAATGTGCCAATGTCAAGCCAATTTTACATTTAGTCATTTAACAGACGCTTTTATCCAAAGCGACTTAGTTAAACTAACAATATGGGACAACAATATGCAAGTGCTATGGCCCTTCCCAGTTTAATCTAACGCAAGACATGCATGTAGGCATACTTCCCCAATAAGGTGCGAGTTTGGTCTTTTATCAATGTATTAGTCCATTAAGCTATGTTAAGTGTTTTGTCCCAACGGAAGGGGAATCCTTGACTATGATGAGGTATAGAGGGAAAACGATTATAATCCCGTTAGAGAAAGCTGATAACATGTAGGTCATCTGTTCCCAACAGGGGGTCTTGAAGTGTTGAACAGTGAGCATTAAAGCAGCAGTCTGTAACTTTTTTTGTCTTCAAAATTTACTAAATTTATATAATGAGCGAGTACATCATGAATCCATTTTCCAAACCGTGTTTTTGGGACTATTTTACACTGGTTCGGGTCGCACCGAAACGCATGTTTATTAATCGCTAGAGCGCCAAACAATCATATTACATTAGCCAATTTTATTCATGATCGCCTGGCTGACCAAAAAACGTGTTTTCAACTAGGTCCCAGACACCAGTCATTTTGTAATAGCCTATATTAATTATTTTTTCCCTACACAACAGTGTGAATACTGATATTTTTGTTATTGCATTTCAAATAGGGCCAATTAATAGGCTACTCCTAGGCTTACGTTTTTAAATTACAAATGGCCTACTGATGTTTTTGTTTTTGTTGTTGAAGTATTTTCTATATTATATGCTATTATTTGTGCATAAACATATCTGGTTATAGTAATAAACATACTGTTGGTTTAAAAACAAAACATTTTGTCATCCTTGCTGCAAGCTTACAAGAGCTACAATATCATTAAATGTGAAGTGGGGCCCTAAAATATTTTCTTGGGAAAAGGGGGGTCTCAGACAAAAAAGGTTGGGAACCACTGATGTAGACTACACAGTGAAAGTAACAATGAAGTTAATGAATGAAACAAACAAAGCTTTTGTGCCTTTATCATCTTTTCCGCATAGGCTACTGACCCAGATAATCATCACAAAAACGTAATGCATGCTCAACTGCTGTAAATGAGTTTTATGATGAATGGCTTGCTCTAAATGTTGCTCGGTCTTCGTCAACAACACGCGCTTGCACCCCCTGCTGGTGACGTCGACTAACAGGAGATGGAGAGTATGCTCAGTAATCTACTGGTTTTCCTGCAGTTCCTGGATATCAATGTTGCATTTACTGTCGAATTTGAACCACTGAATTTGTGGAAGCGGATTTGCAAAGCGAAATAAAATAGACCGAAAATTGCCTGCTGAATGATAGGTTGTATTTTTAAACAGTTTGAATATTTTGGAAGTGAAATATGAAAGTTGAATATGGATTATTTAATTTGCAATAATGAAAATGTGTTTGAAATGTTTTGAATTGAAAATTCACAGCTTAAAGGGGAACTCGGCAACTCTAGCCATTTCTTTGATGATTTTCACTTTTGTTGTCGCATATTGTCTCATAAGCTCCCCCTACAGCTGTGGGGCGAATATTTCACAACACTGTGGTAAAAAAACTCACTTACGGCACCCTCCTCCCCCTTTCTACCGCTACTCATGTGCATTTGTTATTATCGGAGCTGGCCAACTTGCTATGTCTACCGAGGTGGGTAATCCATCATACACACTGAGGCGGGTGTGCGTGTGTTTATTTCGAATTGCCGTAAAGCAGTTTGTGTTTCTCGCTCGTTCTCGCTTCTCATGAGACTTCCTATTTCCATCTTACCGGGACGTTAGTACCCATGTTGCAAGGTTGGTTTTCCGCCTGGGAACGTTGGGGGGAGCGCGGAAAGTCACCATTTTCACTGGAACAGGTTATTTAACCATCCAAATGATTTTTAAACGGTTTTAGTAAGTTGAAATAGTTGCCAAGTTCCCCTTTAAATATTCAACCATGTTGAATTACAGAACATCAAAATGCAAGCCCTAAAAATACAAAACATTAAAATGCAAGCAGGTTTAATGCAATGCCATTTTTTTCCAGTAGTGCAATTCAACAGGCTTTTTTGTTTCAAAAACATTTGGCATTTTTTACTTCCATACTTTTATTTGCAAAAATGAAAATACAAATATTATTTTGCATTGAATGATTACTTTTATTTTATGATTAACTGTAAAAATGAGTAGATGGTGAATCAATGATGAGGAAACAGCAGGTGTGTGCAGTGGCTCACTGTGTGCGTACTGCCATGTATTGGTGGAAAATCTTGCCCTGGAGGGCCATTGCTCTGCAGAATTTAGCTCAACTTTGAGACATGCTATTCATTACGAAGCCATTCTGTTCAAAGAATTGTTTCTTTATGTCGTTAATTGACATAGGGTCACTGCTTGGAGCAGTACTAAAAGCAGTGATGATGCTGGGATACCCTCTTTACCATCTTGTTGGACACCTGAGTGTCCAAAATATTACCAGCTTATCAGAGACAGACCAAGCCTGGCCAGTGGATGGGGAGAGGTGAAGCAACAACCACCACCATTCAACCCACTGGTCCCATTACCCATAAAACAGGTGGCCCTTTAGCAGCGTTCACACTGCCAGCGAATTTTGTCGCTGTGTCACAAGACTCTGTAAAGTGTAGTCGATTGTGGGTGTTTCTAGTGCTGTTGCTCTAATGTTATTGGTAGACTGCACATTTCAACATCTTTAGAAAATGAGATCGATGAGATGGATATTTTATTCTGAATAGTAATTATTTTTCACAAAAAAAAGAAGAAAAAAAGTAGTAGTATTCTGCTGCCAGAGAGTTATAAACTCCTGTTGCTATTGTTCACTGGTGTAGTGACCCCAGCTTGTTAAATGCTGCATTGGTTGTGTCTTGCTTCTCAGTGGGGTCCGTATGCTCATCATTAAGACCTGCGACCTACCAGGTTGAAGCCCTCTTGGAGTAGCTGTCAGGCAGTGGCCCTTATCAAGTGCCTGAGTCTCATCAGCAGGTTATTTGAGCTGGAGGTCATCTAGGAGTCTTCCAGTCTATGGTACAGCTCTATGATGAGTTGATTGAAGAAGCTCCAGCTCTTCTCAATGCTAGACTAAATGAAAGGCTTTTGGCAAGTGTCTCTTCAAGCCAGATATGAAGCACTACAGCATGTTATGGGTAAGACGACACAGGTATTTGCACTCTGAACGAGTCATTCTGTACTCACACTAAATGTGGCAGTCTAATATAGTAAATATAATCATCATACAGGCACGTTCACTTCAAGAATGAACAGAGTTGATTATTCTTTAAGTTTGTTGTATGAGAAAATGGTGCAACATCACAAATGGTAAATATCAGAAACTTTTATTACGCAATTTCTCTAAATGAAGCTTAGACTTTATACAAGCTAACAAACCACAAAAAGACAGCAATAAAATGCAAAGTGCTATAACCTCCTGAGCTGTAGCTACCCACCATTCTGAATCACATGCTGGTACCATTAGCTACTAACTCCCCGGTGAAACCTAGACCGTTGGCTGTCACAGGCAGGTCTGTGTGTAAATCCTTCCTTTCTCTCTCTATGCCAAGGATGTCCAGTCCTGCTCCTGGAGGGCCAATGTTCTTCAGAGTTTAACTCCAATCTGCCCCAAAACACGTGTGCTTCTAGTGATCCTGAAGACCTTTATTGGCTGGTTCAGGTGTTTACTAAGGAGTGGAGCTAAACTCTGCAGGATTGGACACCCTTGCTCTATCCTCTAAAGAACATGGAGAGGGGGAGAGATTCTGTCATGTCCCCTGAAGAAGAGACGCATTTTCTCCTGGAATGCAGAACCTCACATCATGAGTCAGGGTAAGAGCATAAAGGATATTCTGCAGCCCTAAACTCTCCATCCTCTGTGAATTTCCTAAATAAAGGCCCCTTTAGAAATAGGGGTGGGTGGAAAAAATGTATTCTCTGATGCATCACGCTTCTCTCAACGATTCAGAGAATTTCAGAATCGATTTTGAGTTTGTTTTTAACCGCAGATTTGCTATGGCAGATATGTGATCTTAAAACGGCTGTTTTCTGATATCTTCCAATTCCACACATGCACTCAAAACCATTCAACCTTAGACAATCCAAATGTTTTATAACTGCAGCGACTCAAGTTTTTACAGAATTTTTTTTTTTTTGATATTGTGTTCTGCATGCCACGTCATAGGTGCACAACTTTACTTGCTCTCTAAGCTTTGGACATTTAGAGGTCACTGTCCTTTCACAAAACTGTGGTCAAGTCTGGTGACCTCTCTGTGTGGTGTTCAGACTTACGTGGCCAGTCAGGAAAATAGGACAAAGTGGATTTAGATCTCTGAGTAACTTGAAATGAAAGTAAATTGCAGTTCTTTTGTGGAAGCCACAATAGGCCGACCCCTTGTGTCGTTGTTGTTGTTATTGTGTGCCCAAACTCTGTTTAATTAGGAAGCAGTTCAGCTGGCCCTGCTTCCCTCAGCAGGGTATTCATTACTGAAACCTCCTCAAAATGAACAAGCTTTCTTTTGTCTGGGAAGGTCTCTTTCTCTTAGTCTCTCAATTTCCAACCAAAGCTTTAAGCAGAGTCTGAGTAGGCTAACTTCTACATCTCCTTTAAGTAGTTGAATTAATTGGACCCAAGCAAAGTGAGTATTGTGTGCCTCAGTTTAAAACCCAAAACAGAAGCATATTTAGGCGGTAATGTTTGCATTTAATGCATCAAATACATATTGCAAACAAAATAAACTTTGCTATTGCTCTAACTGTCCTATTTAAATGCAAGTTGTGAAAAGTAGTTTTGGTATTTTGTGTCTGACTTGGACGTTCAAGGAACACAGAAGTTAAATGATTCACAGAATGAAAATTTCAGGATTTTTCTCCATATAGTGGACAATTTAAAAAAAAAAAAACCCCAAAAAACATTTATATACTTTATAACCACAAATGCTCATCTTGTACTAGCTCTGCGATGCATCACACATTACGCAATCATGTTGAAAGGTCACTTGTGATGTAGGCGGAAGTACCGATCTAGTGTTTACAAAGCAAACATGCAAAGACTAAGTCAAATGCCATTTACAAAAAAAAAATATATATTAATAAAAAGGTATAACAACGGTGTTGGATGATTTTGAAGTTGGATGAGATTGAGTTTTTCGCCCTGCCCTACCCTACATTTTTTAACCGGAACACGCATGACCTTTCAACGTGATTACGTAATGTGTAGCGCATCACAGAGCTAGTGCAAGACCAGCATTTGTGGTTAAAAAGTATATAAATGTATTTTTTTTTTGAAAATGACAGATGTTTGGCTAGATAAGACTCCTATTCCTCAGCTGCGATCGTGTCGAGACTTTGAAGCTGCACTGAAACTGACATTTGGACCTTCAAACCGTTAGACCCCATTAAAGTCCACTATATGGAGAAAAATCCTGGAATGTTTTCCTCAAAAACCTGCATTTCTTTTCAACTGAAGAAAGAAAGACATGAATATCTTGGATGACATGGGTGTGAATATTTATCACAACATTTTTATTCTGAAGTGAACTAATCCTTTAAACAGTGGCCTGTTTAAACACTTCAGGGTAAACACTTCCATCAACACATGTTTTATGTAGTAAACAGGCAGGTTTTGTATTTTTAAAGGGATACTTCAGGATTTAGCATTAAGCTTTGTATCAGTAGAAAACCAGTAATATTTTCGAATTACCGTGCTCCCCCCCCTCATATCCCCCTGATATGAGAGATTTATGTATTTTTAGTCTGGGAAAAATCCTCCGATGACCCAAAAATCGTCATTTTGTGTCAGAGGATTTTTGGGCCAGAGGCTTAAAACTACAGCCAGTACTAGTAGCTAGTTCCGCATGTTTTCACCACGCCCATATGGGGCAGGATCTCACTCACAGAAAATAAAGATAGTGTCAGCCATCTTTCTGTAGAAGTTAAGCTAACAGGCTCTTGCTCTATGTAGAAAGTTTGTATAATCACGATTTACGAGTTTTGAAGTTGAAATGGCAGAAGGGGATTTCGAATATCTGTTGCGCGCATCTGATGCTCGCGGCTACCTGTACGAGCCGCAATACAGCGATGAACAGTTGCGGAAGATGGAGGAACAAGAGGCGGCCAGAGCAGCTGCTGCAGCAGGGGAACAAAAATTGACTCGAGCCCGGCCAGACTCCAGCTGGGGCGGACTGGCGGTGTCAGCGCTCTCTCTGTGCGCCTATGGAAACAGATAGGGAGTCCAATTGCTGTCACGAATTTCAGCGATGCCATTTTCTTCTGGACGAGATAAATTGGAAACGCTTGGAAACAGATGAATTGTTTTTCCAGGCGGAAAACCAGTGTAAAGTGAGTATTTGCTTTGTTTTTCTTTTTTTACTAAGACGTAATAAACAGAGTTTGGACACTCGGCATTATCACAATGTTCTTCCCGCGTAGTCAGCTGAGCTATTGTTGTTATATTTACATCTATGCTAGCATACTGTATGTGCAAATAGTTCGCATTGCTAACGTTGTGCTTAACGTTACGGTTTTGTAGACAATATCGCCGACGCCTAACAGCCTACCATCACTTTATGGAATGGGTCCTGCAATGCGAGAGACATAGTAAAGGCTATCGCCTCTTTTTGCCCACCTGTGTTGTCCAGGATATCAGACGGAGATATCCAGCTCCTGACGGGCAATACTGTGAATAAGTAAACAGCTGAAGCTCTGGAAGAGCTTTGAGTGTAAAAGTGTTAATATTAATTATTTTTTTAATTAAAAGTTATAACTCACATTGGTTGTGGTTCTTTTTATAAACCTTTACTGTTACTAGAGTATGTATAAGCCTAGAGAATGTGTGGAGACATTTTTCGGGTACTGCCGCCTGTAACCGGTAGGCGTGGTTAGGGAGTGACTTGGCCTCGTAAGGGCAGCAAAGTGCATTCTGGGAGTTGTTGTCTTTCAGCCACATGAGTAAAAAATACATTTTCTGCCTTTTCTCAGTCTAGAATGCTTCAATTTCAAAAATAATTTCACATTTCTACTATATAAATGACCACTATTAAATACACATTCATCTTCCCAGAGCTGAAGTATCCCATTAAGTTCAAATGTTTACCTCAGGAGCCATGAAGGCAATGGTTCCCAGGAGCTGACCCTGGAACTCCCCCGCACCCGTGCCTTTTGAAGCCAGACGTGCTGCTGCCCCAAAATCAGCTATCCGCAACCTCTGGCCCGTGCTGTCGATTAGTAGATTGGCACCTAACACAGGTTAAAAGGAGACCATAAATATGGGAACACACCCTAAAGCTCTGCTCCACAACCTAGTGAGCTGCCTTGCTGTCTACTGCCTATTTAGAGAGTAACTATGTATCTAAGGCAGCAGAACTGAAATGAAACGCCACACTTGGGCAACAACCCCACGTTACACAAATAGAGCTCCAATGCTGTGCAACAGAGTTGAAAAGGAAAAAAAGTTGGGAGCGCACCTACAGTATGATGCTATCTCAGTAGGCAGTAGGAACCTGCTTAGGTTTGGAACAGAGCTTATAACACAAAAATATTTTACTGAAAAATTCACTGCCTTCTATCCACCAAACCAACCTGTAAAGGACACAAGAATACGCTGGAAACCATTCCTCCCAGTTTGAGACAATAGCAGTGCTTTCTGTAGCCATGTTCCAGTAGCTTACCTTTGATGTCGCGGTGTATGATTTGATTCTCGTGGAGGTAGGAGAGACCTCGTAGGAGCTGCTCGGTGTAGTTGATGACCACACCCTCCTTAAATGCGCCATATTTATTTAAGAGATGAGATACTGAGCCACCTGAGGAAAACAGAGGAGTTACAAGTATGACTTTTATGGACCAGGACAGATCTGGTAAAACAGTCATTCTGAAAACTGTTACTTACAAAGAGGAAAATAGCCAAAAGGGCCTCTTGTTAATGTAATAATGAACTGTGAGACACACCCTGACGAAGGCAATAGCCGCAACGCGTAGGTGTATCTGTCACCAATTTTAATGATAGAAGCCATGATTCAATAAAGGCTTTTTACTTTTTTGTATACACAATTCGAGTGCCTTGGATTATTACTTTGATTATGAACTGTGAGATTCAGTGTTGCCCGGGTCGTGGTTTTCCTGCACAATTGGGCTATTTAGAAAATGCAGTCTGGGAAAAAATTAACAAATTTTTTGGGCTACATTTAAATTTAAATCTACCCTCTCTCCTCCAGGCCAGCACGTGCTACTCCCTCCAACCCCTGGTTATCTGATGTTCTCCGTGAACACAGGACCAAACTTAGGACAGTGGAGAGGAAATGGCGCAAATGAAAAAGACCCATCTGACGTGAGTATGTATCAATCTCTATCGAACACTTTGGCAGACACCTGGCAGACATCTCGGCATGGATGAAGAAACATCACCTGCAGCTCAACCTGGCAAAGACTGAGCTTCTCGTTTCCCTGCCAATCTGTCTCTCCTGCACGATTTCACCATCCAGCTAGATTTATCCTCAATCACCCCATCAAGGTCAGTCGGAAATCTTGGAGTAATCTTTGTTGACCAGCTGACCTTCACAGACCACATTACAAAGAAAGCTCGATCATGCAGGTTTGCACTGCACAACATCAGGAAGATCAGGCCTTTCCTAACTGAGCATGCAACAACTTCTTGTCCAGGCCATGGTAATTTCTAGGCTTGATTACTGCAATGCTCTTCTGGCTGGACTTCCATCCTGTGCAATTAAACCCCAACAAATGATTCAAAATGCTGCACCCCATCTAGTCTTCAACGAGCCCAAAAGGCCCATGTCACTCCTCTCCTCATCTCTCTGCACGGGCTACCACTCGCTGCTCGCATGAAGTTCAAGGCATTGACGCTTGCTTACAGATTGACCACAGGTCCTCCCTCCCACTTTTACTTGCTTCTACGAGTCTACATCCTTATGATCGGTTAATGAGTGACGACTTGTGGTGCCATCACAGAGAGCCACAAAATCACTCTCCAGAAAATTTTCGTTCACGGTGCCTTGTTGGTGGAATGATCTCAACACCCTCATCCGGAATGTAGAATCTCTGACAACATTCAAAAGACAGCTGAAAACTCATCTCTTCTGTGAGCACTTAACCTCTTAAAAAAAAAACTTTCCCTTTCCTTTAATCCTCCATTTTCCGGCTTATGCTACACTAAGCAATGCCTGAACTTTGTATTTTGAGCACTTTTTGCGTAGTTTTTGCCTCTTCATGATGACTGATGACTCGCTTGCTTTAGTCCTCATTTGTAAGTTGCTAGGACAAAGGTGTCTGCTAAATGACTAAATGTAAATGTACAGTGGCCGCGAAAAAAAGTTATTCTGTAGACAAAGAAATTAAAATAGACCCTTTTTACTAATGTGTATTGATCCTCAGAAAGAATACCTGGCAAACTAAGGACCACAGTTTAGCTTACAACTGGAATTTTAAGGTAGTTTGATTGAGTTTGGCATATTAATTATTAGGCTATTAATAATAAGTCTACGTTAGGGTTGCCAATGTGGCATAAATAATACAGAATCGTCCCATTAAGCAGTGATTAATTTATAAGCATGGATACAAGCAATTTAAGTTTAAGACGTAATACTGGACCCACTGACAACACCTTTACTCTTTGCAAGTTTGTGGACAACCCACCTGCCATCCACTCAACAAAAAGGTTGTAGTTGTTCTTCTCACAAGTTGCCCCAAGCATTCGGATGATGTTTGGGTGGTTAAGGAGACCCATCATGCGAATTTCCTCTCGCAGTGCCTCCACCACCTCCTCCTGCTCTGAGGAGGTGTTCCTCACATACGTCACCTGATGAATAAAATCTCAATCAAGCATCGTGTCTGTATGTGTTCTGCAATAGCTGCCAAAAACAAAACATTTTCAGCCCCCATGTGTCCATATTTAGTGCTTTTGTATACCCCAGGGGTGTCCAACCTTGAGTAAGTGACCCGTCAACATAATTTCTCAGAATTTTCGCATAATTTTCATAAATTTCCGTTTACAACTATTCAAACACACAGATCCCCCATAAAGTGTTAGGAAAAAGTATTGGGTGGTGTGTGTAACAGATATTCTCACCTGTTTGACAGCCATCAGAGTACCGGTGCCCACATCCTGAGCCTGGTAACATGACGAAAAAGCACCCAGGCCAATTTGTTGCCCTTTTAGCCATTCCTTGCCCTCCCTGTATGGCTGCTTTGCTTTGGTATGACCAGGCAGTGTCTCTGGTGTCTGACCATGAGAAGGAAAAAAGGTGGGGAGAAATGAAGCCAAATAAACTTTATCTTAAAATTGTACACGAGCATAGCCTGCGTAAGGCTGAATGATTTAACAGTCAAGGTTTAAAACCTAGATGTTATTGGTGTCAAAGCTCTTTCCACATTCTCAGAAAACCTTTAGAGGTACAACAGCTTCTAACTGGGGCAGTGCCCTTAATGGGACATCTTTGTACCTTATTTCTACCATACCTAACCTTATTGTACTGTATTTCATGGTGGAACCTTAATGGTATATATTACTACACCAAGGCCGTTCACACCTGGTATTAAGACGGGTTTGTTCGATCGGATCACAAGTGGAGGACGCTAATACAGGTTTAAACGGGGTCTGAAACCTTTTGAGCTTTTCCACCTTTGACTACTTCCAGAGGTAGTCGAAAACGCATTAGACCGGATTGCTTTCGTAGTGTAAACACTCATGTGGCCGATCGAATGTGTTCAAACATCCACAAAAGGCTCTCCGCCTACTGACCGGATGCGTAAACATTATGGGAAGCGCACTAGCCTGAAAAGTTTTAATCGTTGTCGGCAGAAGACCCAAGTTTGGTTTGAAAATGAAAAACCAACCAAGCACCATGTTCTCTCGACCAAAACGGATTTTAACACCCGGTCTAAACAGGGCCTAATCTACTAATATGCATCCTTTTGTGGGGTAAATAAGGTGCCGAGGTGTCCTTTTAAGGGTACTGCCCCAGTGGTAAGCTGTTATTTCTGACAGTGTATAGGAGTCACCTTTATTTTTGTATGATATTTCATTTTACTATGATATTAATAGCCATGCACTTACATCCACCTGAATAATGATCACGTCCTCTCCTTTCTCCACCTGTAACTGCGGGATGATAGGCAGGGCATCTTGAGACTCGGACATTGCCATGACCACAGCCAGCGCCTCCTCTTCCTCAGCCTCCATCTTCTCCTTGCACTTCTGGTTCTTGGTCATGTCCTCACTGTAGGTGTCGTCGTTTGTGTTGGCCTGCTCCGGTGACAGCACTGCCACTTCAGACTGGAAGGTGACGGTGCTGTCTGCCACAGGTATTGAGGCCTCCAACAGGTCCTCCATGCTGGAGCTGAGATCGGCCGAAGCATCTATGCCGGGGAATTTCTCCTCGACTGGTGTGAAGACCGTGTCCTCGCTGGGGATGTGAGCCGAACCGCCACTGCAGCACACCTCGTTTCTGGACCTGCCCTCCTGAAGGTCCAGTTTCATGTTGCTCTTTGTCCCTGGGCTTAAAGCTTTAGCTCCATCAGATGGAGAGGGTCGAGAGGGTCTGGGCCAGTGGATGTGACTCGAGGGAAGCGGTCGAGCTTGGGTGAACACCGGGGAGGGCAGCTTCTCCGGCTCCTTCCCACTACAGGCACCTCCACTTAATCCCTTCTGGACTGGCAACTTGCGCTGGGAACTCAGCGAGGACTGGGGGAGTTTGTTGAGAATAAAACTCTGTGGAAGGCCTTTGTGGTTTTCTGGAGGGAAGGCTGAGGCGTTGGACAGAGAAGGAAGGCTTGGGGGTTGACTGGATGAGGGGGAGTTCAAACATTGACTAGGTCTGTTTCGGGCCTGAATAGGGGGCTTTGGAAACTCAGCAGGGCTTGTGACTATGTTTGAGAGTCTCTCTGTTATATCATCTACAGGAGTTGAACTGGCTTGACCTGAAAGCGGCACCTTGGCGGTTGACTGCTGTAGACCATGGGTGGGCGAGTTCCTTTCAGTTGCACACGGGGAGTTATGGGGGGCGGTGGGCTCGAGGAAGGCATTGGAGAGCGAATTGTGCCCCGTCTGTAGGTCGTCCACTCCCAGATGGATGGCTTCCAGGATGTCCATCTCCTCAGCGATGGCTAGAAGACGCCTGCGCATGCGAGCGTAGTGAGTGGAACTGGTGACGTTGAGCATGTCCAGAAGCTTGACAAAGACATGAGGCACACGAGCTACCATACGGGCAGCGCTCAGGAAGACACGACGAGAAAGCTTACCCACCATGGAGTGAGAATTATCGATGGACTGCAGCGCAAAACTTAGAAGAGGCAGTAGCTTCTGGTACCTACAAAGGCAAGATAATGGGAGTTTAAACCCATGCCAATACAGGAAAGCACTTTACACAAAAAGGCTGCAAACTGGTTTCCCTTTCCTTTTTAAATTGGTTTCAATTATCAAGAACTGAATAAATATTGAGCTATGTTTTGCTTGCAACTCTGGTACAACTCACAAAATATCTTAATGCCTGCTCTAATGGGATCTGTGATGCAGTCAACAGTAAAGGCCCAGGTATACTTAATTTTTTTGTTAGGCAGTGTACAGCTGTACATGTGCAGCATGTGTATGCATGCAAGCTTTACAAATCATACTCCATTGGCCGTGAGCACGGAAAGACGCGTTCGGCGGATGCATACTATCCATTGGACTTTACTTTCAAGTGCTCAAGTCACTTGCACATGTGCGTGCCGAAGTATACTTTGGGCTTTACTGTGTATGCAACGGTGTGACCCAAATGGCCCATACAATTAGTGAGACAATGTCATCTGATATAAAGGTCTGGTTGCACAGACAGCACCTTTGGCAAAGACTTTAAGAAGGATGAGACATGAAAGAATCGGCCGCTATGTTACACTAACACTTTCAATAAAATCTTTTTACCAGCATTTTACTCAAGACAAGAGTAGAAAAAAACTTTAATACATTGAATTTGGCTGATCAGCTGTTGGGTGGCTCGCCAAATAAAATGTAAACAGATACCAATCTAGCAAGCTCTTAGTGAGTGATGGGTAACACTACAGATGTCCCAAATCAATTTGATTTTGACCTCGATTCAGTTTTATTAGATTCTGATTCATTAGAGTTATAATGTCCATTTTGCTTACATATGAAAGAAATGATCCTAGGTTAAATCTACAATCCCGGTACTTGTTTTTAACTTTATAATTTTAAAATCTTATCACTGGAAAATTATGACAACACACAATCATGTCCTGAAAATAGTTTACAGGGTTTCAAAAAGGCCAAACTTTTATAAAGGTTCATAAACGGAGAACAGAAGCTCAGTGAGATATGTATTTCTGTACCTCTCCACAAGGTTTTGGGCCTGGTTGCAGTCTCCACCTGACACAATATGAGGGTAGAAATCAGCAGGAAACTCCAGTAAGAGCCTGTCGATCAGACACAGACGACCCAGCAGTGCTTGCCAGTTATTTGCCTCCGTTTTAGAGCCCAAGATACAGTTCAGGACATAGTCAACTCCACCGATACCAATAGAGCCTAATGGAAAATCAGAGATGAACATGTTTCCATTGAAAACTAAACAAATGTTAAAAAAAGGGTAAGTTTATAAGTTAATAATGCAAGCTTCTTATTCGTCACACAAAGCTAAAGTATAGGTGCATCCCAATTCTCATATTTATGCTCTATTCTATGCGGTTTTGTAATATAAAGTTTGAGTAGGGTGTTCACACTGAAAATGTCAAAATGTATTTAATAAATTAAAAAAGTGTGGAATGTTTGACATTTTTTGCACTCTGTCAAAATAACCTTTTAAAACTTATACACTAGACCAGGGGTGCAAAAGCCCTGCAGAGTTTAGCTTCAACCCTAATCAAGTCCTTTAGGCTTATTTGAAAACTACAGGTATGTGTGTTGGAGCAGGGTTGGGTTTTGCACCCCTGCACTAGACAGTTGAGTGCATAGTGTATAGTGCGTCTTTTGGGACACAACATAACTTCAAACAACATGGAATATCGTTAATAAAGTCAAATGGACTACTTTTATGATGCTTTTCTTGTAGATTGCCAGCCAAAAAAACAAAATTTGCCTTTCTGGGTGCACTTTCAATTTAAAAAAATAAGAAATAGGAAGCTGTTCACGGAATAATAACCACCAGCAAACTTCAGGATATTTCATTATTAGACAGATTTGCTGATTACAAATTTGTACCTGCTTTGAGGATTTCTCTGCCCACAGCGAGTTCCCCCATTTGACCTTTGCACAGCTCCAGTAGAGTGGACACGGACAGCTGACTGGTGCGACTATGAGCACAACAAGACAAACACATACACTTATCAAACCCCCTTCAAAAGAGCATTTAAAGTCAATAGGACTCAAAGGGATACTAAAAATAAACACGTGATTATCCATCAAGAGTTGATTGGATGGGGAAAAGAGGACGTCAGTGAAAAGCTTTCAGTTACTAGATTCTGAAAGATTGTTTACTTTAAAATAACATGCACCAATGAATAAAATAACATGCACCAATGAATAATTCACATTAAGACCAGGGCCCGTATTAATAAAAAAATTTAGTGCAAAGAATAGCCTCTAGTCAGTTAACTTAGAATGATTGCTTAAGCTTCTGTTGTTGTACGTCACACGCATCACACACATGACGTAGCTCTACGCAATCATACTAAGTTAACTGACTAGAGGCCAACAGAGAAGGAAATGAATAGTTGAAATAAAGTCGTTATTTATTTATTTATTTTGCGCACAAAAAGTATTCTCGTCGCTTGATAAACTTAAGATTGAGCCACTGTAGTCACTTGGACTATCTTAACAATGTCTTTAATGACTTTTCAGGGCTGGCAAGTTTCAATCCCTGAAGAAGCCTATGGACTAGTATGGAGGAGTGATCCAGCTCTCAGATTTCATCAAAAATATCTTAATTCGTGTTCCGAAGATGAACGAAGGTCTTACGGGGTTGGAACAACATGAGGGTGAGTAAATACTGACAGAATTTTAGTTTTTGGGTGAACTAACCCTTGAAAATTGCTCTCTTTTTTCCTTCTTGGACAACCAACCAATCACAGTCTTCAAAAGATTGTGTCATACATAGCAACAGGGTCAGCCCCGTCTCCTTACTTAGATGAAATTTGCTCAGAGTTGCTCTCAGATCGGTCCTGAATCGCTCGTAAGCTAAGACTCCTACATAGAAGTTTTTAAGCTAAAATAGGAGTTTTCTGAGAGGATTCTTAGAAGCTTTAAGAATACGGGCCCAGGGAGTTCTGGTGGAGTAACAGTAACATTTGATATCATACTGACAACTCTTTTAAACAAAAATTACAATATCATTACTCTTCAACAAAACACCAGCAATAATTTGTCTGTGCCTACAGTACCCATCCACTAGGTGGCAATAGCCTGTTAACTTCATGACAGCCTAGAAATGATATGATGTATACCAGACCTTCTGATTGTGATCATTCCCCTTTTAGCTAGCTTTGAATAATGGAGGAATACTGGATCAGGTCAGTTACACCAGGCAACTCATTTATCAACTATGCGTGACGACTAGAACCCAATCAGTACCTATTAGCATCTGCACACTTGACCAGTATGGTTTCCACCACGGGCCGCAGCAGCTGCTGTAGGCGAGTCCGCTCTGACACAGAGTGACATGGGGTGTACACCAGCATCGCTCGCAGGGTTTTCTGAAACAGTGTAAAGATTGACTCTTAATACAGATCACAAACGATATTGCCAAATTCAGGACTGTGGCTTGTGTTGTGGATCTAGTCCTGTGTTGAGCACAAGATAGGTTCTCAGACAGTTGTGATTCAGGACACAGAGGGATGCACGATTAATTGAAATATTTACCCCCGGTTTCACTGTCAAGGCTCAAGTCTAATCCTGGACTAAAATGCATGTTTGAGCTGTTTTAACTGAAAGCATATCTTAAAATATGTCAGTGCCATTGTTTTGTCTCAAAATTCACACCAGTAATGTTTTTTTCTAAGGCACGTTTATAAAAGATACTTATATGTCCTAATTGAACTAAGACCTAATCCTGGCTTAAACAAAACCCTGTCTGTGAAACCAGGCCTGAAAGTGCTTGTCAACAAAAGAGAATCTTTAAGACTATTCCTTTAATAAAAGCATGTTTGTTTAACATTTAAAAATGAAGAAATTAAGATGGCAATAAATATTAATATTGGAAATTTAGTTGTACGATAAAATAAAATTCTTATTTTTCTTAAATATTCGTTTTTTACTTTACAGTGAAATTATTTATTTTGTTTAATATACTTAGTAATGATAATAACTAGGAATGCAAAAATCATATTTAGTAATAATAACTAACAAAAATAATAAAAAATTATGAATATATTATTATTATTGTCATACTGACATACAATTACATCATTTTTGGTCAAATTGTGCTACAAACAAGCAAAGCAAAGAAAGATGATGATATTTAAAAAAAAACAACAACATCATCATCATCAAAAAAAACATTTTCAATCAGAATCACAATTTTTATCATAAAAATCACAAAATAAGGCATCCCAACACTGGGCATCATGTGATGGCCAAATATAGTACCAAAATTGTTTACGGTCAAATGTGGATTCACTTATTTTGTTTGTTTGTTTGTTTGAGTGTTGTGAATTTGAAAATGTCCATGTTGGCATCTGCCTACACGGCTAGATGTAGAAACACAGTGACCGAGTTTGATTGGCTCTGACGTCAACAACAAAAGAAATGAGATGTGTTTTCTCCATTTTAAAAGTTGATACGCATTTTTCTTTGAATAGCCTTTATACACAAACACAAGTATGTGATTAGTTGCAGTTTATTAATTTTTTGCATTACCAGGGTATTCTCCCGGGAGGTCTGTGATCGGCTTGACTACAGTACATTAACAGTGCTACACTGTGTGTGTGTGTGTGAGAGAGAAAGAGTTCACCCTGACCCTGACTCCCAGAGAGCTGGGGAGTGGTGACTGATATCACAGTGCAATGGAGCGCAGCCCAGCATTGATTAACATAGTATACACACCCCTCCCGAGCACAAAGTAACTAACACACACACACACACACACACACACACACACACACACACACACACACACACACACACACACACACACACACACACACACACACACACACACACACACACACACACACACACACACACACACACAAAAGGATAAAATAATTCTCCTCTGCCTGCAAAAAATAACTCCACGTCAAGTATAAATAGTAAAATATTATGACATTTGAACTCGCCACATTTAGTTCACAAGAAGACTTCAGATCAGCCAAAGCGCTACACGACTGCAGTGTTTACAGAGCAGTCTAAAACTAGGTAACATCCTGAAAGCTTTTGTCTGTAGTATTTTTAGTTCATAAAGACAGCCCTTTTTTCTGGTGCGTGTTTGAAGAATATAGGAAAACTGCTGGAAAGCCCCGAATGGACAAAACCCTTGCTGTTTTCATAAAGGCGGTTCACTGGAGCACAGAGCCTGAGGGAAAGACACCAAGTCCAAGCAGCAAGAGCTATTGTTTTTTTGTTGTTGTTTGTTTGTTGTTTTTAAGGAGGAGAAATAGGTTATGAAAGAAAGAAAAAAATAAACCTTTCTTTTCCAGCTTCAGTCTGAGGATCCCTGCTGTTTCCAGACTTCCTGGTTTGAAGTGAACTTTAAAACTAGCCAGCGTGGTTTGTTGCACTTTAGTACTCTGGCCTGGTTCAGATAACCTCAGATCAAAGTTGACAAAAGAAAAAGAAATATCTAGACATTGTATTCAATGAAGATGTTTTTGCACACCAGCCAATGGCAAGTAAAAAGTATTAAGGGCCATGAAACGGTATTTTGCGCTATTTCGGTTTTATTTCTTGGGATTTTTGACATTTTTACTGAAAGAACAGTCTATAGGTGTAGGGCTGGGAGATCAAATATTATTGGTATTATTGCATTTTGCTGGAATTATTGCATCATTTTACTTGCAATATAAAATTAGGGAATGAGTACTTGTGTAAGTGCTATGTGAAAAGAGTCAAAAGGAACACTACCTTATAATAATAATAATTCGTCACACAGCACTTTACCCAGCACTTACATATGGAAGAGGGGAATCTCCACCAATGTGCAGCACCACCTGATGATGATGCGACGGCAGCCATATTGTGCCAGAACACACACCACACACCGGCTTATTGGTGGAGGAGACAGTGATGAAGCCAATCAGTATTTAAAAGTGGGATGATTAGGAGGAGCCATGTTGGTGGGCAGAGGCCAATGGGCAGATTTGTTCAAGATGCCGGGGTTAAACCCCTACTCTTTATTGAAGGACATCCTAAGATTTTTAATGACCCAGGATTCTTTAAAGAACTTGCTTTGTTGCGACAACCACACATTTTTTAAATCATTTTATTTATATTGGTGCCTACAAAAAAAATAAGATATTAAATGTTCCTTTTGTGTTAATTTAGTAAAAAGCAGTAAGTGGTTCTATGCCTGGATTATTTTTTATTATTTTGCAGTAAATGTTATTATTGTGGAAAAATGTTGAAATTTTTATCTATATTGCCCAGTCCAATTTGGATGCCCCCGTGGTATGATGGAGGACACTGAAACCAGCCAGTAGATCAGCAAAGTGATCACATCTTCCTCAATGTGGCTCAGTCACCCGTTCTGACAAGGTCATGTGAACATTCTCCTTTGTCCCGAATTGTGGTGTTAATGAAGCTAAATGAAAAGAGCAAAGGCCACCAAGCTAAAATGAGAAGCCAATACTCGGGTTTGACCAGCCCCGATGACTGTAGGAGATCTTGGTTAGTGCAGGATTGTGCAACTTCCTTTTGCTGTGCCACAATCTCTCTCGTTCATGTGATCTTAAAAGAACCATCACACGCTGTCAACATGAGGAGAGAAGTGTTCACACGATAAGAGCAGTGGGTCAGGCATGTGAAACAGTGGGTAAATAAGCTCACATGTGACGGCACTTCACCAAACTGCATGGACATAATTAGGGCTGGAGTGTTTGAATTATAAAAGATCCTTGCTTCACAGAAACATGAATGTAACCCAGTGGTTACCAAACTTAACCCTCTGCGGTCCTATGTGTTTTTGGGGTCCTGGAGCATTCTGACATGCTCTAACATTTGTGCTTTTTTCAGTTATTTATAAACATGTTAATGGCAAAGGTGTAAATTCACTCTATATAGCACAAACAGGGCTACCATAATATGTTAGCAAGATGTATGTACATGTTTGTATTTTTGAGAGAATATTGTTTATGCATGGTTATTGAAAAAACTAAAACTTAAAGTCTCTGAAATAAGGCCACAAAACACATACTAAATATGTGTCCACAAGACCTTTGACTAATGGATGTTCTCGCCTAGGATTTTTGCTTCAAAATGATCTGAAAATCATCCTTCCAAATCATTCACATAAAACAATACATTGATTTAAATTTAGTAAAACACTTTTTGTTTGGAAAGGCAATATGCGAAATGGGCGTGACTCATGTATAATGGTCTGATTCACACCTGTGAAGACAAAAGACCTGCTTAATGAGCCTGCATAATGAGCTTTTCACACGTGTGTCACTGAGCCACAAGAAAGAATACAAGGACACAAGAAAAGAAATGTGTATATATACAACAAAATTGGTTCACAGTTGGAAACATCTATAAAAAAATAGTATTTTTCCACTTGTATTTTTGCTTGCAAATTGTATAATATCCAAGGTGAACATTTCTAGTAATTGTGTAGTTAATTCTCATACTGTATTTTCAGAAAGTTTTGGATATGTATCCTCTCCCCAAATTTGTCACTAATAAAACACAATACAAATACTTTGAAGAGAAGGCTTATATTGACATTTTAAGATTTTGTTTACATCTACCTTGTAAATATATTATTTGCTATTTTATTAAAAAGGTTACAATTACAGCAACAATTAAAATAACAATATTTCAAGTGTAATATTTCTTTGTAAAAACTAAAGTATACATTTTATCATACATATTTCAAAGTTAAGGATTCATTAGTTTGAATAAAGCCTACATTGGAACAAACACTATAATAGCATCCTAGTTGATGACTTTATTTTTGACAAAACAAACATAGCCTAATATATTTAACATTTGAGCAGAAATTGGTGAACAAAAGCTTATTCAATGTGGCAGTAGTCTATAGTTTAGGCTACAGTTAATAATCTATCCAAAAACTAGTCAACGAAATGTTGTCTTTCATATTTCTTCTGTAACATAGGCATATCGTTTGTTGTTTTTATGATAGCCTATATTAGGGCATATAAATATTAATATACAGTTTAATACGTTGCTAATACAAAGACATTTTAACGTTATTTCAACATATTTCAGTCGATTTTCACTCATCTCAGTATAGCAATAGGGTTTGGTAAAAACTGTTCAGTTCATTAATTCACACACAGACGCGATTCATATTTAAACAGTCTTTTTGCGGTTTACATACACTATGATATCGCGATTAGAACAATAATAATAAATAACTTACTTCTCAGATGGATATTTCATATTTCTTTGTAAAAACTAAAGTATACATTTTATCATACATATTTCAAAGTTAAGGATTCATTAGTTTGAATAAAGCCTACATTGAAACAAACACTATAATAGCATCCTACTTGATGACTCTATTTTTGACAAAACAAACATAGCCTAATATATAACATTTGAGCAGAAATTGGTGAACAAAAGCTTATTCGATGTGGCAGTAGCATATTTTACATTAAACAGTTAATAATCTATCCAAAACTAGTCAACAAAATGTTGTCTTTCATATTTTGTCTGTAACATAGGCATATCGTTTGTTGTTTTTATGAGCCTATATTAGGGCATAAATATTAATTTGCAGTTTAATACGTTGCTAATACAAAGACATTATAACGTTATTTCTACACGTTTCAGTCGATTTTCACTCATCTCAGTATAGTAATAGGGTTTGGTAAAAACTGTTCAGTTCATTCATTCACACACAGACGCGATTCATATTTAAACAGTCTTTTTGCGGTTTACATACACTATGATATCGCGATTAGAACAATAATAATAAATAACTTACTTATCAGATGGATCCGTTGCTCCTCGTAATGAAAAAAAACAGCACATGTTCTGAGGTAAATGTCCCAGGATTACTCCTCACACAGCCTCGCAAGAAGAAATAGTAGGCTACATTAATCTGATGATTACATTTGTTGTGTTTATGTTGCGTTTATGAGGGGCGTTGACACTTTGCATGTGTTGCTTCAGATCATCTGCGTTTGAATAGCGCGCGCTCTCCGTGGGCGTGTCACATTAGCAGAATAATGAGCTGAGAGAACGATAATGAGATCGGCTGACACCTCTCTCTTTTTTAATAGATTACATAAACAGAGAATATTTATTTTAGTTTTGAATTAGATATTTTAAAAGTACAAACTTAAATGATTATAAAGATATTTTGCTCATGCTTGTGTGAATAGTATTCGCTGAGCTTTGTTTAAGTTTAGAGACGTGCACCAGAAAAAAATTTAACGGAGACAGAGAGGCAGAAAGCACACCCTGTTTATTTTCTTCATTTTACAAAAGCACACGGTTTTGATGTTAATGTGAGTGTACACAAAAAAAAGAAGACCCTCTATAGTTTATAATCATGTATTGCTTTTATTTATATGACCAAAAATGACGGAGTATTTTAAGTCTATGTTGCTGCTATGTGGAAAAAAAACAGCAAAACGCGCCGGCGCGTTTCTCGACCCCAGAGAGTTAAGGGGCCTGACCTGGAGTTATAAAACGTGTAGTCAGCAGATTGTTATGCAAAATACAACTCTTCAGGGTGATACAAGACCCCACTGCGAAATTATCCTGCTTATTGCCACTAGGGCTGCAACAACGAATCGATAAAATCGATAAAAATCGATTATTAAAAGAGTTAGCAACGAATTTCATCATCAATTTGTTGTCACGCGATTATTACATCAGTCAATAATTCGCCAAGCTGTTTGAGTCTAAATAAAAAAAAGTTGAGTTGAGTTGAGTGCGGAACAGAGCGGGACAGATCTATGAGGCGCCGGACTGGACAAAAGCGAAGTGAACTCCGCGAGCGAGCGCGAGAGTCTGAGTGTGTCTGCGCGAGAGAGAGTGTGTTTGAACATTAGTAAATTGGTACATACTACATAGTAATATATATAATTAAGACTATGGAAGTTCGATAAATGGACAACAATATAAACAAAAACAACAATCACGCCCGAGTCCAACTGAACCGTGCTCTGGCCCACCTCTTCCAAGCGGGCCAGGGCCGGCTAATCGAGCCGCGCCCGGGCACGGTTCGGAGCACTCACACTAGTCAAACGGACTGCGCTTTGGTGGTCAAACGCACTCGGGCACGGTTCAAACTGGCTAGTGTGAGTACACCCTAAATGACTCAGAGAAACTTCACTATATGCCCGGAAAGGATGAGCTGCAAAATACCTTACACACCATAGGAGGTGGTCAATCCATTGTATTGTTTTTTTTATAATGGTATAAAAAAACAAATGGTAAATGTTATGCATACGAATTTATGAAACACGAATGTAAACCGTGTACTGAGTCGCGTTTCAAACTCATTGATCAATATGCTTGCGTAGGAGTCAGTGAAATGTGTGCTGGTTTCTCTCCGCGTTCTGCGCTGGTGTGTGAGTCTCATCGACAATAAACACAAGCTCTTACCAGCCCTATCCACCCCCTCATTAGCATACGGACAAAGAAATGTAGAAATAAATAAATGTAGAAATAAATAAATGTGGAAATAAATAAATGTAGAAATAAATAAATGTGAAAATAAATAAATGTAGACATAAAAACATATATATATATATACATAAATGAATGTGGAAATAAATAAATGAATAAATGTATAAAAAAATAAATGTGTGAAAAAATACAATTATATATAAAGGAAATAAAAGTATAAATTTGTACATTTTTACATTTCTCTGTATATTTATTTATGTATTTAATTATGTATTTTTGCTTTTTTACATTTCTTCATATATTTATTTATGTATTTATTTATTTTTAATTAAGTCAGCTTTGGCATTCCATACCGGCGTGCATATTATTTCAATGAGTGCAATCACACCGAGAGCATGAGCGTGGCGTGAGCAGCAGTGAAGCGGGGGTTTCAGTGCAGAGTCTATTTTTGCTGCACTTCTCGCGCTCAATTAAAGTGAAAGCACACTTTTGATGGACAAAATAAATATGATTTCACACAAAAAGTGCCCAAAATGCACAGAATTTGCATGTCTGGTCTGTTTTAACAAGAACTGGAGTAGGCTATGTCAGAAAAGAAAATGAAGACTCAAAAATATTTATAGAAAATCTACCCATTTAAACTTGTTTTTATTATTTCCCAATCGTTCACTGCACTTGCCCGAGTTTACCCCTCTGCACCATGTACAAGCGTTGACAGAGAGCGCTTGTTTAGTCTGGCTGGACATGTGGCAAAGAGAGAAGAAACAGACTATCTGGTGACAAAGCAGAAATGCTTCTGTTTGCAAAAAAAACTTGCCATTATTGAACAAGTGATTGCAATAGGCCTGTGTGTGTGTTTTGATAAATATCTTTATACTGCAAGGCTATATTTATTTTATTTTTATTTGTTATGTATTATTTTATTGCCATTACCTGTTTTCATACAGATGTTTAGTTTGCTAAATAGATCACATTTTTTTAGTTGGATATTGTATGTGAAAAGAAAGAAACGGTTCTTCCATAACACTGCAATTTAGATATGTGTGAATTTCCCACACCAGGAGAATTTTATATAGTTCTATTTTATAGCAATTATCTGTTAAAAAAAATTTCTATGCAAAATGTAAAATGTTCTATTAAAGAAAATATAGAAAATAAATATTTGTGTGTGTGTGCTGTAAAGTGGTTAGAAAAAATGTAAAAGGAATCGGCTAAAATCAGTATCGGCAGCTCAAACTCAATGAAAAATCGGAATCGGCCTAGAAATTTGTAATCGTTGCATCTCTACTATTATCCATGTGGGAGACTTGTCTTTTGTGTGCATTTGCTTGTCAAATAATGTCAAACATTTTGTTAAAGATTATAACATCTTTGACAAAAAAACAAGTTTGTGACTGTCTGCATCTGTGAGTGTGAGAGTGTAGTGTAGAGAACAAGTTTTCTGATTTGTATTTTTCTTTATTTTTTATAAATTATTATTCTGACAGCTCGGGTCCCTTTAAACAAAACTATACATCTTTTTGTGCACTTTATTTTTAAAAAGCCTATATATTTGGCATATGTAAAGCATACGTGTGTGTTTTTTGTGTTAGTCCATTTTTTTGCACTGGATTTTTTTCACTGGGAATTTGCACTGTCAGTTCTTGAGTTTTTGAATAAAGGGATGGAAATTAATGCTTTTTTAAAATGTATTTATCCGATTAATCGATAAATCGAAAAAAAATAAATCAACAGAATAATCGATTATTAAAATAATCGTTAGTTGCAGCCCTAATTGCCACTAGTAAATAGTTGAACATCTTATGACCTCACGATGACTCAGAATCAGAATTGAGTATTGCAGGGAGCCGTGTGAAAATATAAATGGATGATGCACGGTTCTGCACTAAGCATGTACACTTTTGTGAAAGGACTGCCAGTGACAGGTAAACAAGTGTGACAAGACAGTGACACAGCTGCAAAAACACTGTCTACACCCGACGTGAGCGGCGCGACAAAAACAGAAAGAACCCATTATTGAATCAGTGATACTGACTGAAGCACTAATTCTCATGTCGGAAACACTTTTCAATAAGGTTAACTAGTTAACATAAGTTCATGTATTAACTAAAATGAACTAAAAAAGATTAATCAAAACTGTAATATACGTATTTCTCATTGTTAATGTTGGTTAATAAAATACAGCTGTCTTGAATTGACTGTTAGTTCACAGTGCATTAACTAATGTTAACAAATACAACCTTTGATTTTAATAACGTATTAGTAAAAGTTGATATTAATATCATCTAAGATTAATAAATGCTGAAGTATTGTTTATTCTAAGTTCATATTAACTAAGGTAGTTAACTAATGAACTACATTGTAAAGTGTTACTGTCATGTCGAACAGCTAATATACAACTGACAGTATTACTGAAGTGAGGTTGTCTTGCTTCTTTATTCAGTATGCTAACCCTATACCTTCAGATGCTGTATCAGTGGCAAGCATGAGTGTTATTAAAGCCTCTCACCAGTGCTGCCACATAGACCTTGTAGACGGGGTCAGCGCAGACCATGGAGAGCACACTACAGCAGGACTCCACCACCACCACTCCGGTCACCGTGCCCAGCCCCGCCCCCGCCCCGGCCAATGAGTGCTCCCCGTTGGCCAGCAGGAGCGCCCCGCTCACGTCATGTGACAGCCGCCGGAGGGCCATCTCCCTGATGTTCCAGTTACGGGAAAAGAGACAGCCAACCAGCTCCAGACCAAACACCTGAGAGAGCGCATGAACACACAACAGACCGTTTACGTCAGATAATATAACATTAAGAATCAGCAGGGTCATATTTTTCACTGCAAATTTGAAAAAGAAATAAAATAGAAACAACAGAAAGATTTTGTACATTGTTACATATCCGATTTTGACAAAATCTTTACAAATTAAATGATAAAAGAAGAATACTACCATGCAAAATGGTATTATGTTCTCTTATGTTCTCCTCTTATGTTGTTCCTAACCTGTATTAATTTCTTTCTTCTGCAGAAAAACTAATTATTTCGACATTCAATGGGAACCAAAACTGTTTGGTTACCATCATTCTTCAAAATATCTTCTTTTGTGTTCCATAGAAGAAAGAAAGTCAAACAGGTTTGGAACAACTTGAGGTTGAGTAAAAGATGACAGCATTTTAATTTTGGGTGAACTACTGGGTCTTATATAGGTTTAAGAATACATGGAAGCTATGTTCTTTTTGTTCATGAATGGTCGTTTTAATGAGTTGAAGACCTGATGCAGGATCTTGTGTGTGTGTGTGTGTGTGTGTGTGTGTGTGTGTGTGTCTGTGTGTACGGCACCTTGATCCAGGGTTCGGCGAGCTCGGTGTAAGTCTGCGGGATGTGCTGCACTCCGTACTGTGGGAGAGAGAAGTCTCCCTCCTGCCCCGATCTGAAGCTCTCGGCCTGAAGCGATGAAGACGAGGAAGAAGCAGCACCAGCTGTTTGACTCTGGGAGTGGTTTGTTGTGCCTTCCACTGTAGATGAGGCCTCATAACTACACGCACAAAGACACAGCTCTTTAAGGCAACATCCACTGTACACTACTGTTCAAAACAGTGTGATTTTTAACTAAACATTTATTAAGACAGGATACATTTAATTGATCAAAATTGACAGTATCAATTTCAATTAAATGTGGTTCTTTTGGGAAAAAAATAAACAGCATGAAAAAATGCATTACTGCTTCCAAAAAAAACAGCGCAACTTTTTTTTAACATTGATTATAAACAGAAATGTTTCTTGAGCATCGAATCATCATATCAGAATGATTTCTGACTGACTGTAGAAGACCGTTTATATTAATGGCTGCCATTGTGTCTCATAACACGACAAAACACATGCATGTTTAAGGTCTAATAGCTCAGAAAAACATCACAAAAGATAATAAACTGAAGCCGTGGATTGTGTTCTCATAAGCGGAGATGGCAAGACCATAATGCAATGACTGTCTGAATGTCCCAACCTCTCAAAAGTCATGCCATCTCACAGTCAGCCAAGACAAATGGAGGGGGATTTACTTCATGAAATTAGAATAATTGCAGTTTCCTAAAGAAGAAACAGCAGGGTTTGGTTTCGGCATCATTGTGTGGGGGGTGAATCTCTGGATGGTTTGCGGGAAGCTGGAAAACACCAAAAACCGACTAGCCGCTAGCATGTCAATCCCAGGCAGACACACACAAACATGGCTGGTGCCGGGCTGTCTCGCTCACCTAACCACCAGAGAAGAGTTCGACATCTGCCCACCCTGACCTCTACATGATCTCATCTCAGTCTATGGGTCATGAATATATTTCTGATGTACTCTTCTGAGGGAACTTATGCTCACAAAACATCTGTAACTGAAGCCTCTAGCTTCACTTTAAACATGAACTGCTGAATTCTCTAAGCTTCGATCACGCTTCTGCATCTTTACCTGTAAAAATCATGAGACTTCCACTTGGCTCTACACAGAGGGCAGATTAATGTGTCGTGATTTCTCCGGCACTCCTCAGCCCCTGAAACACAAACAGGGCACAAGAGATGTTCACATAACTCATCATTACATGAAGGCTGTCAGGTATATAGGATGGTATGCTAGGATGCTCTTTCAACAAACAACTAATGAGACTTCAAATAATCTCCTGCGAGAAATCCTCCTGTTATTACATGGAATCAGTTTTTTTTTGTGAGTATTATGACAGATTTGTGCAATATTAAGCCTATTTACTGCATTACCCAATTGGCTACATTTGGTAATTCAAATATCTCTAAAGGGGTTTTCAAACATGACTTCTTATAATTCCTTCAGTATTTTTATGCAACAATCTCTTGAGTTTTGAATTGTTGGCTGCTTTTAGCAAGAGAGGAGATCATTTGAAGAGCTCTGTAATAGAGACAACAAATGAGCATTTAACATTTAACATCTAACCTTACTTAGAAACAACATTTAAAAGATCTTCCAAAGCCTTTATTTCTTACAATTTCTTCATATTTACTGCCCTATCAATAGCTGTGTTTACACGAACCTTAATAATCCTTTTGTAATCGGACTAGTAGCACAGTGGGATAAAAAAACAACAACAAAAACACTTCACCATGTCAATCGGAATGATTTGGCCAAATCAAAATCAAAATTTCATTCGGATTATAAGGGATGATTTAAACCTTTCCTAATCCGATTGAGAGCAAATGTAAACGATCTGATTGAAAACCGAAACTGGAAAGTACTGCTCATGTGTAATGATTTGTGGAACGAGTTGCTGTTATTGTTCAATGAAGTGTCATAACTGACTGTAATGTCATTCTAAAACTCTACTTCCACTCATCGTCTGTGAAGTGAAGCACCATAACGTCCCATCAGTCCTTGTTTCAGACTCATCCACAGACGCCTTGTTTTAGCTGCAGGAAGGGCTGTTTTAACTAAATTGATTTGATAGTTTGATTAATATAAGCAGCACGGCATAACAGTTCATGTGCTCTACGTTTCCTAATCAAGACCAGAAATAGATAAATATTAAGTCTGCTCTTTAAAACAAAGAAAAGGAGAACGGTTAGTATGCGCAAACATCGGGAAACTCTGTATATTCGTGCTGTGAGCACATGTCAAAAGATCAATTCTGATTTTAAGCTTGTGACATGTAACACATCAACCCCATCACTTTACTTAGCGTTCATGTAAACATTACGTTCGGATTTCATTCCGATTGAAACAAAAGGTGTCCATGTAAATGTAGCTACTGTCTTTATTAGCAGAAGTAGATTTAAAGAAGATGCAATCAAATATGTGCACCTAAATGTCTGGTTAATGTTTAGAGGACTAGTGTAGCTGAAAAACAATGGGCAGAAAAGGCTTAAACACGCTCACTACGGAGCAGGCCTGAAGTGTTCTGTCCCACGAGTGATTCTTTGAATTGTCTATTGTAAAAGCATGCATAAAAAGGCTCTCGACGTCTCCCTCTTGTGATGTGGTGAGGTTCAGAAGTCAATTCTAGTTCCTGTGACTATAAATATCACAGTAGGTGATCTGGGATAATCTGGGATATGACCACTAATATTTCTCTTGGTACTTACATATAGACATGCAGTGATGGTGGAGTTTGTTTCTGCAGCCCTCTTCACACACCGTCAGACTTTCCTCATCCAGCATGTCCAGCAGACAGATGGGACACATCTGCTCCTCTTCATCCTTCATACTGCTCACAAGAGTAGACACACAGGCTCAGTTTCAAGACGTACTATGCGTGATGCATAGAGAAAATCTACTTTGTTTCAAATGGATCATATGAGGAATCAAAGAATTTCTTTTGAGACTGTACCATGAAAACATTTTTAGAACTCAAACATTACTTGTTCTGACATTTCACAACTTACTGACTTCACACAGGTGTATCAACATCACTGTACACATTTACACAACAACTATTTGGGGTTCATAAACTTGTCTCGCCCAGTCAGCTCGTGAGGTAACACGGAGAAAGTCAGATAGGGGAAGATGTCATAATAGCAATAAACTAGGAATTCTGATTGAATGATTTTGTTCAATTTCTCCTATAAGACAAATAATGAAGATGCTTGAAATGTAAGGGACTGTTTAAAAGACATCGTTTTCAACTAACAGAAAGCTTTTTGGCTGATCATTTACACGACAACTGCGTTTTGGGAGCCAGAAAATGAAAACTTTTGAAAACGGGTTTCAAAGTGCAAGTTTTTTAAAGCGATACTGTTATCATCTCAGTGGAAACTACAGAAATGTGAAATTGTGAAAACGGTGACGTCATGCACATGCGTATTACGTGTTCAGTCTATAGACGCGAAGTGATTCTATACAAAGTGACATCGGCATCTACTGGCCTGGCATGAATAATTCAGCGATTCTGTTGTTTTCACGGATCTGTGTGACGGGGATCGTTTTGGACCTTGACTCAGTGTATGGACAAAAATAGTTTGTTCTTTTGTGTTCAGCAGAAGAAATTCACATAAGTTCGGAACAACATGAGGGTGAGTGATTTTTAACAGCGTCTTAAAACTGTGGTGCTAAATCGCGCAAGGTGCTGAAAAACCAACAAGACTCTTCATTTAGGGTCTTTTCTCATCAAATACGTGATTAACTGTAATTGAAATTTTGAATCCAGTGACTGCCCTAAAAACATGAATGATAGGACCTCTTTAAAAAGAGCAAGTAAAACAAGATCCACAGTCAGTGACGGACTGACATCACACAATGTTTCTCGAGTATTACCAACCTGCTTTCGTTGCTGGATGGGGAGGCGCTGGAGGTGCATGACGTGTGCGAGTTGGACATGCGGGACACAAACTTCTGGATGGTGCTGCGTGAGGGAGCTTTGATGCGTGAGCTGCGCCGATTGTGGTACTTCTGAAACAAGCTCTCCACCTGAATGAAATCAAAGCATGAGTGATCTCTGAGCGTAAGGAAAGGCCCAGTGCCCTGGCTGGATCACGGTCACCTCACCTCGAAGTTCTTGAGGGTCTTGCGCCACAGCAGGGGGTCTGACGGCTCCAGCTGGAAAACCCTGAGCATCACGAAGAGCACGTGGATGCAGAACGTCCCTCGCCCACAGCTACAGGTCTGATCACACACACAACACAAGGGAAATCATATTATGAGGAACTAAATATTAATGTAAGGTATACACTACCGTTCAAAAGTTAGGGTCGGTAAGATTTTTAATGTTTTTAAAAGAAGTCTCTTCTGCTCACCAAGTCTGCATCTATTTGATTAAGAATACAAAACAAACCCATTAATATTGTGAAATATTATTTCAATGTAAAACAGCTGTTTTCTATCTGAATATATAGTAAAGTGTAATTTATTCCTGTGATCAAAACTGAATTTTCAGCATCATTACTCCAGTCTTCAGTGTCACATGATCCTTCAGAAATCGTTCTAATATGATGATTTGATGCTCAAGAAACATTTATGATTATTATCAATGTTGAAAACAGTTGTGTACCATTTTTTAGGATTCTTTGATGAACAGAAAGATTAAAAACAACAGCATTTATTTGAAATAGAATCTTTTGTAACATTATAAATGTCTTTACTGTCACTTTTGATCAATTTAATTCCTCCTTGATGAATAAAAGTTGATTTATTTTATTTATTCCCCCCCCAAAATAAAATAAAAAATTCTTACTGACCCCAAAGTTTTGAACCGTAGTGTTTAATGTTAGATAAATGCTGTTCTTTTGAACTTTCTATTCATCAAAGAATCCTGAAATAAAAATGTAAATAACTGTTTTCAATATTGATATTGATAATAATGAGAAATGTTTCTTGAGCATCAAATTATCATTTTAGTGAAGACTGGAGTAATGATGTTGAAAATTTAGTTTTGATCACAGGAATAAATTACACTTTACTATATATTCACATAGGAAACAGCTGTTTTACACAGAAATAATATTTGACAATATTACTGGGTTTGTTTTGTATTTTTAATCAAATAAATGCAGCCTTGGTGAGCAGACGAGACTTCTTTTAAAAACATTAAAAATCTTACCGACCCCAAACTTTTGAACGGCAGTTTATGTACTATATTAGGCAGTGAGGAAACAGAAAAAATCTTTAGGCAACCAATCTTCATAAATACCAGGGCTTCCAAAGGGCCAAAGGGCTTTTATTTCCTTTACTGCACTGATGTATGACAACACTAAAATATGTATTTGTCTCAGGGAACCAATTTCCTACTAGCTGTTCTAGTTCCATGCCTACATCTATTATGCGTTTCTTCTCACATTATGCAATCATTTTAACTTATCAATATCATATTTATTGATAAGGCAATTGATGTGTCAGGGGCCTGATAACCTTTAGGGGTTTTTCTTTGACTAGTTTATTGTTCAGGACATATACACGTTGGTTATAGGGACATAGCATACCTGTGGACCAATGAACACCCGAAATTTGTTGTCAGGACTGTCTCCGCCAATCAAGAATGAGTTGGGTCCTATTTGCTGCAGCAGATAGAGGCGGGCTCTCATGACCTTGTTGACCCTGCGGTTGGTCTCCTCAGGACTATATGGGGAAAAGCCATCAGGGGAGGGTGCTCTGCGGGGGGGCGTCACCCTGCCGCTCTGTAAACACGCATTCAGACCACATTTTTAAGACCACATAAATGGAAAATGTCACAAAGTCCCAGAAATATTGTAATTTTTACATTTAAATTTAATCCATAAAAATATCCTTATTATTTATTTATTTATTTATTTATTTCTAACGTTATGTCAGCAACAAGGCAATCTTCATGACAAGAACAAAGTGAATAAATAAAAGTCATACAATTAAAAAAAAGATTAATACAAGACAAAGTTTATAAAATACGTTCAGATGATACTTTTGTAAATGCATCAGTTAAACACATCTCTGAATAAAAACGGTGTCCATTTACATAAAAAAAAAACCCAGCACAGTCCAGTGAAATATGTTTAACTGTCATTGGAGTTTGAAAAGGAAGCCATGATGGTGGTTCTTCACCTTTTAGTAAATAACCATGTGTGAATTTCTAATTACCTAAATGGCACCTAGTAAAAACAGCTTGATCATACCTAGTTTTGAAATTACTGAGGAAAGCCTTATGCTAGGATTTATTTCATGTAACCTATTTCTGTGGAATCCGTCCCATTCCATCTGCCACTTATGAATATACGAGTCACAGGTCTAAGGTCAGAGGGTGAAATCTGACACTCTGAAATATTGAAAGTTTAAAATATTGAACACTTTTACGCATCATCCATGCATTGCTGTTAAATTTAACCGGTTGTTGGAAAAAAGCATTCTAAAAACACATTCTAAAAATCTAAACAATTTGTAACAAGGTATCCAAAATTATTCACTGTATTACTCTCTAAGTGCTCACAATAACACATTGATGACTTTGTGTGAACTAGACTTGCAGAAACCCAAAAAACTTATTTATACAACAAGAAAATTCATGCCAGCAGAAGACAATAGAAATGTGACAAACTCACAGGAACAGGGGAGCCTCTCCGCCTGCGCAGACCAGGAGAATCGGGCTTCCCAGCAGTCCTTGTGGAGGAGGACGACGAGGATGAGGAGGGTCCAGGAGAAGGGCTGCGATGGCCTCTGCTGTGAGAGGAGGACGAGCTGTGCCCGTCGCTGCCCGCCTCAGTGCCGTCGGCTCGCAGAGGGATGGGCTTCACTACCTGACACACACCACACAAATACATTAAAAACACTGCTTCCATCCCAATTCGTTTGATCTTTTATTTTGTCATGTGGGGATGAGTGATATTGGCCAATATGTGGACATTAAAATAGTTATTTCCAGTGCGAAAACATTAGTTAAAGGTACGTTTACAGGACAACGATGAACAAAAGAAATGGACGACATTTTTCTACAGCGTTTTCAAAATCTCTGTTCACACCGATCATGAATGTCACTTTGTAAAGAAACACTATGCGTCTATAGACTGAACATGTAATACACATGCGCATGACGTTTTCACAAATTCATGTTTTTGTAGTTTACATTGAGACAATAATGCTATCGTTTTCAAAAACTTGCACTTTGATATATATATATATATATATATATATATATATATATATATATATATATATATATATATATATATATATATATATATATATATACACACACACACACACACACACACACACACAGGTCCTTCTCAAAAAATTAGCATATTGTGATAAAGTTCATTATTTTCCATTATGTAATGATAAAAATTAAACTTTCATATATTTTAGATTCATTGCACACCAACTGAAATATTTCAGCTCTTTTATTGTTTTAATACTGATGATTTTGGTATACAGCTCATGAAAACCCAAAATTCCTATCTCAAAAAATTTGCATATCATGAAAAGGGTCTCTAAACGAGCTATTAACCTAATCATCTGAATCAACTAATTAACTCTAAACACCTGCAAAAGATTCCTGAGGCTTTTAAAAACTCCCAGCCTGTTTCATTACTCAAACCGCAATCATGGGTAAGACTGCCGACCTGACTGCTGTCCAGAAGGCCATCATTGACACACTCAAGCAAGAGGGTAAGACACAGAAAGAAATTTCTGAACAAATAGGCTGTTCCCAGAGTGCTGTATCAAGGTACGTCAGTGGGAAGTCTGTGGGAAGGAAAAAGTGTGGCAAAAAACGCTGCACAACGAGAAGAGGTGACCGGACCCTGAGGAAGATTGTGGAGAAGGACTGATTCCAGACCTTGGGGGACCTGCGGAAGCAGTGGACTGAGTCTGGAGTAGAAACATCCAGAGCCACCATGCACAGGCGTGTGCAGGAAATGGGCTACAGGTGCCGCATTCCCCAGGTCAAGCCACTTTTGAACCAGAAACAGCGGCAGAAGCGCCTGACCTGGGCTACAGAGAAGCAGCACTGGACTGTTGCTCAGTGGTCCAAAGTACTTTTTTCGGATGAAAGCAAATTTTGCATGTCATTCGGAAATCAAGGTGCCAGAGTCTGGAGGAAGACTGGGGAGAAGGAAATGCCAAAATGCCTGAAGTCCAGTGTCAAGTACCCACAGTCAGTGATGGTCTGGGGTGCCATGTCAGCTGCTGGTGTTGGTCCACTGTGTTTTATCAAGAGCAGGGTCAATGCAGCTAGCTATCAGGAGATTTTGGAGCACTTCATGCTTCCATCTGCTGAAAAGCTTTACGTAGATGAAGATTTCATTTTTCAGCACGACCTGTCACCTGCTCACAGTGCCAAAACCCCTGGTAAATGGTTTACTGACCATGGTATTACTGTGCTCAATTGGCCTGCCAACTCTCCTGACCTGAACCCCATAGAGAATCTGTGGGATATTGTGGAGAGAAAGTTGAGAGACGCAAGACCCAACACTCTGGATGAGCTTAAGGCCGCTATCGAAGCATCCTGGGCCTCCATAACACCTCAGCAGTGCCACAGGCTGATTGCCTCCATGCCACGCCGCATTGAAGCAGTCATTTCTGCAAAAGGATTCCAAGTATTGTGTGCATAACTGAACATAATTATTTGAAGGTTGACTTTTTTTGTATTAAAAACACTTCTTTTATTGGTCGGATGAAATATGCTAATATTTTGAGATAGGAATTTTGGGTTTTCATGAGCTGTATGCCAAAATCATCAGTATTAAAACAATAAAAGAGCTGAAATATATCAGTTGGTGTGCAATGAATCTAAAATATATGAAAGTTTAATTTGTATCATTACATCATGGAATATAATGAACTTTATCACAATATGCAAATTTTTTGAGAAGGACCTGTATATATATATATAATTTTAAATTAATTTAGTTTATATGATACTCCTCACAACGAGCCCCATTTATAAGCAATGTATGTGAGGCCATGTATGTTAAAGCTACCCTTATAATTACATAAATTCTATTAACAACAAGAAATATGTAATATTATTAATAATGTAATATAGTTATAATATTTTATATATTATAATACTGATAAAATAATATTTAATATTTTAAATGCATATTATTACTATAATAAAACAGTAATTTAAAAAAAGGTTTCATTTGTAAATATTAGTTAATCACATTAGTTAAAGATTAATTGTATAAAGAATTTGTTTATTTGTTAAGTTTATGTTAGTTTATAAAATACAATTGTTCCTGTTGTTCATAGCGCATTAACTAATATTAACAGACTCACACAAACCTGATTTAAAAAGTGTATTAGTAATGATGAAATTAACATTAAGATTTATGAAATGCTGTAGAAATACTGAAATGTACTAATGTAGTGAACTAATTAACTTTATAATTGTTACCAATATAATTTTATTAACTTTTTGACACTATCGCAGAAAAATACCAGTAATGAAACTACATTTCACTGCTGGACTGCCTGAACAACTAGTTGCCTGATCTTAAGGTCGTAAGCAAGCCCTGTAAAATTAGCCTGGTTACGGGACATGTTTCTGCATCAAAAACAGCTGGATTTAGCGCAACACGGTGTTAAAAACTGCCCTGTTTTAGACGTGATGTGCAGTAAAGCGCGTGAGCCTGGTGTGGTGTGGTCGTACCATCGGGCCTCTCCTGCTGCGCCGCTCCAGCCACTCGCTCTTCCAGGTGGGCATGCAGGTGGCCTTCAGCTTCTCCCGGATCAAGCGCTCCTCCGGCCGGTCCTCCATCTTCTGCAGCCCGCGCAGAGTCTCCTTGCTCTCCATGTCCCGGCTGCAGGGACACAACACACTATCAGCAGTCTGAGGGTCAATGAGCATGAGCGTGAACGTGCATTTCACCAACATTTATCACTTTTCCACAGTTTCCAACATATATTTCCCAGCAAGCAGCACAGACACCAGTGGTCGACCAATAGGGACTCATTTATGGCCAATGCCGATACTGTAGAGAGAGCAAGGTGGCCGATGGACAATATAAAGACGATAAATGAGATATATCACACTATCTATTTAGCTAATTATTTAAAAACTATTTAAAAAGTAAATAGGCATGCACATTTATTTGACATAATATATATTAAATTATAAAAACTATTTGAAAATAAATAGAGAATGGTAAATTGCTCAGCTCACTTTTACACAGTTTATATTACATAACTGTTGAATAAAAGACAGTATTGTGCATCTGCGCTGGCTGTCAAATTCAAGGTCTAAGCACTTCCAAGACTCACCAGCTGATGCCATAAATACGAATGCAAAATATCGGCATAGAAAATGCATCTTGTTCCATCTCTCTTGAAGTCCTAAAAGCGCTCACAGAATTTGCACACTGTACAATCACATAGCAAGAGAAATATTAACACACAAATGTGTTGTTTGTTTGCAGCCAAAGTTGAATGTGATGAGACGTTAAGACTGGTTACAACAAAAATTAAAAAAGACAATAAGCCAACAACACCACACTGGCCTCACTGGCTGTCTGCAGCAGTGCATGTATTCATTAAGCACACGCTTTTATCCAAAGCGACTTACAAATGAGAAACAGCACATGACATTTATCATATGCAGTCATACATGCAAGGCATGAATAAATGACTCTTAAAATCAATCGGTCAGGAAAAACTCACAGGTCACCTGTGAACCAATCAAATTACTCACTGAACCCATAAGTAACTGTTTCCACCCAAAAATGGGAATTTATCTTATGGGTATAATTGGAATATCGCATATAGCATTTTTTGCGGATAAATATTGTTGCTGCAATCAGGATCCTTCTTCCTCCATCATAAATGAGTTGGTCTCAGAGCGTCAGAGGAAACAAGAACCGCTGTCACGTTCTCTTGTGTTGGGATGCTGGTGTTCCAGGTCTCGAATTTCGGTGCGGGATTGCGGGTATTGCGCATCATTTTAATCATTCCCGCAGGTCTTGTGTTTATAATGCGGGAAATTCCCGCAAACATTCATTCAATCTAGCATGTAGGCCTATGAGTGAATTTAACTTAACAGATTATAAGATCAAATCAGTCATTTTAAAACTTTATGCGAGACGCAATTTCACAAACAGCGTGAGTGATTCTGCCAAAGAGTCTTCCGTCTCTTAAAATGTGTTGCACAAGGCACGTCAATCGCGCTGCACTGCAGGCGGCGACTCTAGACTCTCGCGTTTCAGGAGTCGGGACATATGATGGAAATGTCACTTGCACAATCGGGCCATTGCATCGTCACTAATGTTTATAATTTGTGCGTCTTTTTAAGTCTTACCTATTTAAACATTCAAGCGATTTTAAACCGCATAACAAACAGCTCGTGAGTAACAAAACTGAGTTATTTTTCGCAAATTATAGCGCTTTAACGGTCAAAAGCACACAACATTGTCTTAATTCCGGTCTTGGGGAGTATCCTCTCAAACACAATCGGTTATGTCTTAAAAAAAATAATACAAAAAGAAAATGCATGTGACACTATTATGAAAACAGTATGGGCCGTTCACTTTACGTCTTTTGCGCGCTCATCCTTTACTGAAACGTCTTCGTCTTCATGGAGAACGTGGCTCATGATTGCTTAGCAACAGGGAGCCCTTTTTAAAAGAGGAAAAAGTGGCGCGGACTGCGCTTTACACGCAACATGTGAACGTTGGATCCGTGCACTAGCTCTTAAAGTGAGAGTAGCCTAAAATGTGTCTGTCATTATTGTATATAAAACAACAAAAGATAGCATTAATTGTAAGGAATAAGGATTAATAGCCTATGTATTCAAATTATACAGGACTAAAAGACATGAGACGAGTGAGCAAACATTTAGCTGAACGTATTTTTAAAAATTGTCTAAAAAAACTCCCGCATCAAATTAAAAAATCCCCCCTATAAGAATAACCTAAAGGGGGATTCCCCCCTATTTTCCAAAACGAAATTCAGGCCCTGCGTTCGGAGACGCAATTGTGTGAGACACTTTTCGAGGGAATTAAACCAAAGCATTCTGATCTGATGACAAATGTTGGTTTGGTCTTTCTCAAACGCCAGAGTCAAAGTTTGAGATGCTGTTATGTGATTGGTTCACCACGACAATCATTCTCCTTGATACGACATCATGCCACGATACGGTGATGGTTTAATTTGATTAGAGGGCCATCGATTGATATCAATATTACGATATTATTTGCCTATTTTGTCAAATGCAACCAAAAATGTTACATTTACTTGAACTCTCTGCAATCATGTTTCCCAATTGGAACATCCAAAAAAATCCACTTTAGTTTTTAAAATATAATACAAAAATACAGAGCGTTCAACAGGCATTGCATGCATGAAAGTGTCAAAATAAATGTGCATCCTAAACATAATTTTGACAAGTTGCATCAATACATCATATCATTATTCAATTGCCAGATGACTTCATCCATATGCAGGAATCATCACACACAATCTAAACGATTGCATGTTTGTGTAACAGTGCGGTTTAACATAAATATGCAAAAAAGAGTTTTTGCAATAAATGGTTCTTAAAATATTTCATGTTACAAAGAAACAGTATTTTTCTATAGTGCATGGAGGAAACAGCGTTATCTCTTGCCATCTTACCTGTCATTCATCAATTTACACAAGATGAAAATCACAACTGAGGGTCTGATTATACATCATTAAAGTGAATGTTGGAAAAGCCCCTGAACCGCCCGACAGAGAGATGAAGCCTGAGAGAGAGAGACAGTCAGTCTGGAGCTGTGTGTCCACGTGTGGAGGCGGGATGGGGAAGCTGTAATGAGCAGCAGGATCGCGGGTGTCCCTTCGCCTCTTTCGGGATCTCTACAAGAAGCAGCGAGCGCTGCAAAACAACAACAACCCGGGACAGGAAAGCCAGACTTCCTGTCACATCACACAAGGAAGTGCACTGACGTCAAACTGCTACTCTTTTGCAGAAGCGTATCTGCTGACCAACTGATTGTTAAAGCTCGAGCAAAAACTGTGATAAAAGAGTGATAATACAATTCACTGACATTAACCTCAAAACAATGTTCTTCAATCATGGCTCTAAATATTGTAGAAAAACTGCTAATGCTACTTTCTGTGGTGTCGCTAATGCAGAATACAAACTCTAAATACTATCTGAAAACTGACAGTAAGAATAAAATACTGCTTATGGTTTATTGTGTCTATAATGGAAATGAATGAAAATGGAAGAGCGGAAATATGATGATAACTGCTTGTGTTTTTACTGGACTGGTCAGCTGGTCAATTAGCGGTGGTTAATAATGGAGGGTGGGCACGGGATGGGTATTCGAAAGTGACACTAATGATCGACCATGAAAACCAAACTTTCTGTGATTCTTATGGTTTGATTCATTAGACAGCAACACAAACGCACAAGGTGACTTTCAGTTCAATGCAACACTTTTTTAAATGTCTTTTCCCCTTTCAAACTGCTAGATACAACTGAAATGTAAAAGAGCACAGAATCTCGATGGCCATGGCCAGCCGTGGCTTCAAAACAGAATTTCAGGACGATAATAGCGGTGTAAAAGATAATTATGGTCATCTGCAGAAAGGCATTAGAGACACTTTCTGAGTGATGTTTTCCATTAAGTTCACACGATGACTGAGTTTTGTAACAGGGCTGAACGAGAAAATGGAAGCGAAAAATAATAACTATTAACCCCTCTTACCAGCACTCAAGTACAAGTTTTAATCTATCCATCCATCAGTCACAACTATAATCTCTCAGCACAGGTTTCCTGATAATAGTGTGCTGGACTAGCTTTCTGTCACATGATGCAATGAGGGAGTCATATCGGTGTCTGTATGTAATTAACAAAGGCTTTGAATCGATTACATTTGAGTAATTACACACACATGCTTCTGGGATTAAATTATACTTAACATTAAAAATCATAGTCAAAAATACTGACACTGAACACCCAAATTAAAGGTGTAGTATGTTATTTCTCAAAATCGTTGCTGAACATCAGTTTCAGTACCCAAACAAACACACCCTTCCCTTCATTGCTCCGCCCCAAAACTCAAACCCAGTGTTACCTGCGTATGGAGCGAATCAAAGCAACATCTGTTTTCAGGCCTTCATGCTGAGCTCTCTTCAGCGCTGGACAGCTTTTCTAATATTAACGCGCTCTTTCCTGATCATAACCCTTCACTTCCCAGTGATATTCTTCTGAGCTTTTCTATTTTGTAATGTCTCTCAGCCATCTCTCTTCCTACAGTCTTTCTTCAGATCTCCGTCCTGCTCGTTCTCTCTCCTCCAACATCATACGCCCCTAATGCAGATTGGCTACACGTTGGTTATTGTGTTGGTCTGAACCTACCCCTAAACCTCAACTTAATCCATGTAGTTACTTTACACTACCTTACTTTTGTGGGTAAGTACACTGTAAGTATACAGTACATATACTGTAAAATAAAGTGCAACCAATACATCTATTAAACAGTATTTTTAGCTATTAAACATTATATTTGAAAGCCATCATTAACATTTTATAAGTCATTTATTAACAACAATTACAGGCCATAATGAACCATAACTTTTAATTTAAATAAACACCAACACATAGTAATGCCTACAGAAATTAATTGTCGCATTTAGTTTTGGATTTATTTAGCTTCATCAGTGATATTTGCTCGAGTTACACAGCAACTATTAAATTACAGAAATTAATATCTTATTTTATACCTTATCCCAGCCCTACATTTATTAAAACATCATTAATAGTAATAATAATAATAATAATAAATATTATAATAAATAACATTTAAGTATAATATATAATAGTATTAAATATTATCAAAAGGCCTAAATATTGGTATCCTTAGTTTGGAGATTGCAGTTTCAGTTGTTTTTATTACCATTATTATTTCCTTGCTTATTTTAGATGTTTATTTGAATAATTAATGCTGTTGTTATTAAATACATGAAAAACTTCAAGCTTCATGCACTTCATTTGTATCCTTGTTCTAAGTATGCGTGTTCATTAGCATGTGGTAACAGCACTGCTACGGAGAATCATGAAATGCAGAAACCAGTGTTTGAGAATAAACTTCATTTCGCCTTCATAAACAGTAAGGAATTGATCTTGTTGTTCAAGAAAGTTCTGATAAACATTGTACATCAAACTGCAGACGGTTTTCCACTGTATATTTACTGACACGAATGCTAATTCTCGCACTCAATGTTCTGTGCGCAACTGTGCGACTTTAACGCGACCGCAAACGGCCACACTAAGCGTGCGAGTGCATACAGACAGCTCCCTCCCACACTGGGAAAGCAGCTCTCACAAGCCTGAGCCACAGCGAAACCGGAGAGCAGGAATGCACCATTTTTACTCTGAATGGGAAAGTCTGTGGTGGCCAACCCCTGCCTCTCAGATAACAGCTATCCCACAGTGCCATGGGGCAGGAACAAAGAGGCATTGTGGGCTGCGCAGGTGGGCTGTGGAGGAGCCAGTGCTGGGAATGCATCTCGGGCTCCACGTAAGCCTAAAAATCAGGCCTGTAGCGGTGCACACCCTTTCTCACGGGCCGCCCGCTCTGAGCGCTCCGGTTACGCCAGCACAATGTGTGCGCCGGAGGGGCCGAGCGCTCGGACCTCAGTCGGGGCTCAAAACATACACTGAACTAAACCAGCAAATAACAAGCCATAAACTAACCCTCCTACCAAACAGACAAACCAAAAATGACTGATAAACAGCGACGGCAGGCGTATCGTGAAACGCTCACAGCTTTACCCATCATGAGCATAAAGCACAGTCTGGTCATGTGTTAGCTGGTTCAGGGGTGTTTGATGAGGTTGGAGCTGAACTCTACAGGACTACGGCCCTCCAGGTCTGAAGATGCCCATCCGTGGTTCTACTTAAAGGTCCCATATTGTAGAACTTTCTGAAGTTTTATTTTAGGTTTTGATGTCCTTAAGAATATATATTTGTGGTACAAGTACCAAAAACCATCTCAATATATTTTTACAGCTCCTTTCTCAGGAGCTCTGCCAAGAACAAGTCGATTTCGGCCTGTCTACTTAATATTCATGAGTCTTTCTTCTGATTGGCCTGTTGTTTTCTGAGTGACCCACCATTGGTGGGGGTGGAGACTGAAGGCGGTCACTGAGTAGTTCTGACATCATATTTATACGGAAGTCACAACAGCTTGTGAAAAGGCACAGTAACTTTATACAGGCTGTGTGCATTTGTCTGAGGATCGACTGTTTTGAAAAATATATGGTAGTTTCATAGCAACTAGACCTCTGTTATCATGAAAAAAGCCAGGAAATTTCAGTTTTGACAATATGGGACCTTTAAGCAATAAATGTCTACTTTTTTTTAAACCCTTGTGATGTGTTGAAAACCCTATAACACTTGTGGTCTTCCCGGTCAAAAATAATCGACCTACAAAAACAAACAAAAAAAACATATAAAATCACTCGTTACGCTATTTTATCCCCAAATATTGGATTCAATCTTTTTGTCATTTTTGACCGGGAACACCACAAGCGTGATTTTGTATAAAATAATTTAAAAACAAATTTCCTGGTTAAACATTAAAACACACTAGTGTGATAAACTGCAATTTTTTTCATATTTTATGTAAAATTTACAATTATCCACAGATAACACTTTTTACAGATAACGCTTTTTACAATCAAAAACGGAGGTACGTAAGCTCGGATAAATAAGGCCAACGATCGATCGATTCCAAAAAGAAATATAAAACCTGTCCTAATTGAAAGGAAAGTTGAAAAAAAGATTAAAAATTCAATCTGGTGATGTAGGACATTTTTTGTAGACCGGTCATTTTTGACCGGGAACACAACTAATGTTCAGAAAGTATATAAAAACATTTGGAAAGTTGTTAGACTCTGGGTGAGTAAAGTCAGTAAATTTTAGTCCATTGCAATAATAACATTAACTAGCATTTTCGGGTATGGGTAAATCCTCTAAGGGTCAAGATGATTTGAACATAAACAGGAAAATAATGCAAAAAAAGCCATTAAAAAAAAACACCAATAGACTAAGGCAGTGTTCAAAATATCGTTTTTAATTGATTTTCATTTGATCAAATGATACCAATTTTTTAAACGGAAGAATTGAGGTTTTTTACTGCGTGATAATGCGTGAACAGAACGTCACTGAACATTAATTGTAGCGCTCCTGCCATCCAATAATCGCAATAAGCTTTGTACTTTATTATTTTTGATATGAAAAAGGCTCAGCTTTCAAATCATAATGAAACAAACACTGGCCCTATTCGGACAGTAATTGTTTCTAATGCGGTCGTAAGGTATTTTCAACATTTACTGGGGCTAGTAGATGATTTCATCCCCGTTTCTCTCCCACCACCCGCGTAAAAATCCATGGCCGAATTACCTACTGTTTTTTGACAAACACCAAAGTCGTAGACGTACAGTAATTTAATTTCCATCCGAATCCACATCTCTGAGTTTACAAGAAGAGAGCAATTAAAAATTCACTGTTTAAACACTTTTTGATCACTTTCGAGCACCGTACGGTAAATGTTCTTCTGCATTACTGTAATTTAGATGCATTTTAAAGATCGATCCCAGGCTTTTATTTCTGAAATGCTGGAAAGTATTTACAAGAACAATATTTCATCACCACTCAAAAGATTTAGAGAAGAAAAGCACGTAAACATTTGAAATGGACCATTATAATGGCAGAAATTATATACATAAACAATATAAACCAAGCAGCTTTATGGTTACCTCATGTAAATAATATTAACTTATTTCTGCCAATTCCCCCATTTTGATTCAAATAACATCCATCATTTTGAGATAAAATACAAGACAGAAAACCATTTTAACTATAGTGCGTCTATCTTCCTATTTTTAAACGAGATTAAATAATCAATTAATAGATATACATTATTGTCCTATTATTAAGTTAAATATCAATTCATTTTTATCATTCGAAGCGTATGACATTTTATTTACAGCAGACAATCATGTGTCTGACCACGTGAGCAGCACGTTCCCGGGTTCACAGGATTACAAAACTCGCTCCTCCATGTCAATAAATCTCCATCTGAATGCATGAGTTTATCACTGAGCTGCCATGCACATTTATTTTTACAGGCGTCCACATGAGAAACAATTCCTGTCTGAATAAGGTAAAGAGCGCTCTTTAATGTGGAGACGGTTGGGTTTAGCGTCTCAGATCAAGCCAAGCGGAAACGATCTCCTCTTCTGCTTTACTACTAGTTACAGCATACACATGAAATGAACATGAATGAACATCAGCAGGAATGTTAAAAGATTCAGTACAACTTACTGAAATGTATCATGTCTAATGTAATCACTCAGTGTTTCAACCAGGGAAAGACGCCAATAAAACCGCTTATAAACAATGTTACGTAACGTCACATTGACCTCAGAAAAGCCATTCAGTGACCATAAACTTGTTGTCAGATAGAAAAATACTAGAACTCTAGAGATGAGTATTTATTTTATATAGTGTATTAATATTTGCACTATTTTTCATACTCATATTTTTACATAACCTTGTTCTTCAATATTAAATACATGTTTGAATAAATCCGTCATGAAATCAAATCGGAATAGACTCATGAAATTGTCAATGCTCAGCCTTACAACAAACTACTTAAAAAGTGGCTACATTATCATCAATGTCCTTGAAGTTTCAAATCACATGATCTTATCCTGTTGCCCCATCCTAACTCAAACAAACACGAACAGGGCATTTCCGGCGGCACACGCTGGACCGACTGCAGGAAGCCTTGGGAAATACATGTTTCTGAAAACACCAGCCACGGTCCTGCCAACATCTCTAACCAGCCCAGCTGAGGAGCCAGGACAGGCATGAAGTATTAATGTCTACTGCTATAGAGGAGTTAATCAGGTTTCCCTTGCCTTAAGCATGACAGGGGCGTTACAGAGACTAAACTGTGTCCCGCTCATCCACCAGGATCCGGCTGTGATGTGAACTATCACATGGAGAGACCATGAGCACTACCACCATATCATCACACTCAGATACAGGGCCAATTGGGTCACACTGTGACACTAGTGCTTTCAATCACTGCACACACTGGCTTACTGTACACCTGAGAACCCCCCCCCCCCCCGGTGGGAAAGCTCACAGGAACTATACCATCTAGGAAATGTAATATATCCGTGTGATCATACTGGTACCAGCCATAAGACATTGTTTAAAGATGCTATTTTAAAAGCTGATTATTTTGATTATTAGAATAGGTTAACATGCATTAATGTTAAAAAAAAAACACAATAGCTGCTCCTCCGTTCCCAGTCTGTCTGAAACGCACTGATTTCTACAAAGCCCTCCTCCAGAAAAGCTCAGAGTGCTCTGATTGGACAGCTGAGCCAGTTCGTTTATACCTTTGGGCGGGAATTATGCTAATATTTCACACTGTGACGTGGACGTTTGATTAAGGCGAGACACTACAGGTGAATAGGGTAACATTTTAAAATGACATATCACAATGAAACTTCCTCAGTTGATTTCTTACACAAGTATTTAAAAAATATGAAATTTTTATGTTTAATTATGCAAATTAATATAATGTAATATCAAAGACTGTAGAATAACACAAGACGTGTCACTCGTATTGTTTTGAACGGGGAAAAGTGCAATGCTCAATATGGTGGATAAGTCCCGCCTCCTAAATAAGAGCCAATCGCTGATTGGTAAAGTCATCGCATCACTGCAGCTGCCGTTAGAAGCTCCGGTTGCCATAGAAACAGTCAGATGCGCTTCCACTGCGCATTAGCTTGATATATACAATATATATAATTATTATACAATTATTGTGTATATATATATATATATATATATATATATATATATATATATATATATATATATATATATATATATATATATATTAGCTATTTTGAAGCACTTGATGAAATGTTTGTATTTTAAACCTTTTTTTTTAATTTGTTTTGTTTTATAGCCAGCAGTTTGCACACTCTTTTAAAGAAGAGAAGCATAAAACAAGATGTGGATAATTATTTTATGGCACTAAACCTTGGTCTTGTTTCATTAACTAACATCCATAGATGTATCAGATCAAAACGGTTGCTGGCTGCAGAGGTCCACCCAGCTGAACGTGAGCGAGGAACCCTGGTATTATTTTTGGAAGTCATCTGAGATGTCAACCTCATAATAAATTATTTCCTAATATAGAATGGACCACGACTGAGATCAGCACTATATACATGGGTTTGTTCTAGTGGAGAAAGTGACTAGTGAAAAGTCTCCAGTGAAAATACCAAGCCAAATTTTTGCTTTGAACATTAGCAAATTTCCCAGGGACGGGACTTAGAGATGATGAAACTGAACATGACTATAGGTCTGTTCTTCTACGAATAGTTTTCCTCAGATTTGGTACGCAGAGTGAAACAAGCAGACATGTCAAAGCAAACTCCACGGTCAGCCTTTAACTGTCTGGAAATGGCCAAACAGAAAGTGTTTTGTGTATGAAGGCGCCTCATTATGAACCTGCTTTCACACAAGCTTTCAAGGCACCATAACATCATGTCTAATGATCTATTTTACAACAAATTCTAGTGAGCTTTAGAGGAAATAGGCACAAAACTTTGGGCACAGATTAACTTTAGAGACTATAATTCATCCATTTGAAGGATATCTAACATGTTTGATATTTTGAGCCAGTTGCAGAACACGCATCAAAGTGTGCGACACGCTTTATAACTGCACCTCATCCCCAGCTCCCACTGTGATCTGTACAGGCCGCACTGACCGCATCTACACAAGACCACATCCAAATGTGCTTGCCTCATTTTTGTGCAACTGAGAGCACAGTCGCAAAATCTACTGCCGTCAGCTCCTGTACATCCATGTTTGTTTTCATCCGTCATGCATCTCAAGAGGCCTGGCTGAGCTGCATTAGAGAATACAGTGTTGTCGCTATGTCAAAGGGCTCTCGCACCAGTTAGTTGTACAACTAATGCTTCCCTTAGGAACATTTTCCTGGTTGCATTCGCACCGCCAGTAGGATCTCTGAAGTGACGTAAGACACGCTTGTTGTTGTGATTTTTACTTTGATGCCGCAGAGAACGTCAGAGCTTGAGCTCAAAGCGATCGCATTCTCCGTGTTCATAAGTTTATGATCTGTCTAACAGTCCTGTCTAATACGTTACTAGATAGAACTGTTATACATAGAAAGTAGACAGTATACGAAAAGTTATTAGCGTATACCGTGTGTTTGATGTCCAGTGTTGCGGAGCAGAAATACATAATCATGTTTCTCTTGGTCTCCTCAAAGTCACGTTGGATTCTCTCCTCAGCGTAAATCTTAAGAGGTTCATCTATCGCGGTTTTCCATGTTTGTAGAGTTAGTTTCTGGAGTAAATATATAAGCTTATAATCTGTGTGCTTACACAGCTTTTTTTTTAAATGGCGGGTGCTTGTGTTTTGCGTGCGTTGGGCCAGTCAGCGAACACTAAAGTCACTGTAGTTCCCATTGCGCTGGTTTAGACCGACTCTGAAGTAGAGGATAAATTAGTTTTTCCAAAAGGAGTTTCTAGAACTAAAATCGCTCGTAGTTCGTGTGGTGTGAACACGCCAGAAAGTTTTGGAATTTAATGTTTTTGAAAAATAATAGTCATGTTCACACAGCGCCAACAAACGCTGATTGAACATGTTCAGTGAAAACAAACAACCAACGCCATCAGACACAAAAAGGGGTAACACACTGATCGCGTTTGTCTGTGCGGTGTGAATTGGCCTTTAGTGTAAAAAAAAAGGTGAACCTTCCAACATGAAAATGACAAGGGGACCTTTCAATATGATGAACTATATGAAAGTGTCGCCAAGTCAAGGCCCAGGTCTATAATTTCAAACCAAATGAAGTGATGTGGGGGACTTAAAGTGGGCAGTATATGTAAGAAACCCCTCCAATGTCACACAGCTAAAGAAATTCTACATGAAGGAAAAAGCACATTAGTAAGAGAAGTAGCACCTGCAAAAAGGTTTGATTTACAGATAGAGCAGTGAAGAATGGGAATTCTGCATCCCAGCAGCGTTTCCCATTAATTACCTAAACTCTGCTGGCCTGTCATAGTCTAATCTGTGCCGCCACAGGTTCATAATAAACCAAAAATATCTCATTATAACATAAAAGCTGCATCCCAATTCAGAGACTGCATCCTTCAACGGCTGAATTCGAACAAGACACAGGCTGTCCCAAGTCGAAGGCTCCTTCAAATGAGGCCTACAAATGCATCCTTCGTTTCTCAGGCAATGAATGAAGGATACAACAGAACTAGCCGATCTCAAGATTCACTGTGTGCTGGTGACGACAGGATTTTTTAAATGCTGGATTACACTTGTGTAAGTATTGGGTTTTCAAGTTCCTTGAATGATACAAATGTAAAATAAAAAAAATAAAAAATTTTAAAGCTTAAATTTAAAGGTTCAAATGTTGACATATCTTACTAAGATGTGATTTTATATAGTTTATACTCTTTATTATGTACATAAATGGACCACGGTAAACATTAAAACGATGGATGCAGCCTCTGAATTTGGACACAGCTAAGGTCTCTAATCTAGCGTTGTTTTGCGCCATTGCTTTTGCAAAGCATCTGTCAAACGAAATAAATTGAAAGTGCGGTATGGCTTTGTGTCCTTATCAAATCCCAAAAGACTGTTATTTAGTTAAATAAGTATATAGTCTGTTTGCGCTGCACATTTCAAAGCAAAGTTGCTCAGCTAGTGTTTAGCTCAGAGCGGCTGGGTTCACAGTGGATGAACGCAGTGAACTCCATCTCTGCAAGTGTTGTGAGTTTACCCGGCATTTGAAAATGTAGTTCATTTGCATAATTTCCAACATTTTATAATGGGCAGATGATTACAGCATTGATTTGTAATGAAACACTGTTGAAAACCTTTTTTTTTTTTTTTTTTTTTACAAAAACTGTTTTCCGCCAAAATAAAAGCTCAACTGCAGTTCTTGTCAAAATAAAATCTCAAGTCATCTCTTGCATGTGTAGAAATTAGGACAAAAATAGTAATTTCCCTACTGTCACGTAAAGTAAAAAAAATATCCTTATGAAATATTCCTTTTAATTTAATTTATAGTGCATTTGTTTTAGAATGTATGGCTATTACGGTCATAGGAATAACTTCCTAAAACAGCAGTATGAATATAGACACACACTTTATCAACTAAAAGTAGGGTTGAGTCCACTTTAGTGTCCAGGTACACATCAATGCAGACTTTTTACTCTGTTCAATTTGGACAATGAACATGGGTTGGAGCGCTTAATTTTGAACTCTCAAAGTGCACCATATTGATATTTTTAACTTGGGTCCACCCACCATTGTCTCACAAAATGCTGTAGGAAACACTAATCCCAGGATCCTCCCCATGAAATTGTTTGAAAGATTGTGTGCGTCGCTATAAGCTGCAAAGAATCTAAAACATAAGGGTTTTATATAGTTTATTTCCATACTACGTACTATGCATTTCTATTTGTGCTGCTTCATTGTTTTATGACAACACGATAACACTAAAAAGTGCAAGGGGAACAAAGTAGGGTTACACAGGTATTAATATTTAAATTTAAGGTACTAATATGCACCCTTTACAGATGTACACAAGGTGTACCTTTTAGAATTGTAACTTTTCAAAAGTTTTTGTGAGTGAATTTTCAGAATCATGAAAAACAAAATGTACCACTTTTTTCACAGAAATATAAAGCAGTGCAAATGTTTTTAACACTGATAATAATCAGAAATGTTTCTTGATCATCAAATCATCATATTAGAATGATTTCTGAAGGATCATGTGACACTGAAGACTGAAGCAATGATGCTGAAAATTCAGCTTTGATCACAGGAATAAATTACAGTGTGACATTCACATATAAAAAAGCTATTTTAAATTGTTATAATAATACTGCATTTATTGTATAAAACGTGGTAAAACATTTTTTTTCAGGATTCCTTGATGGATAGAAAGTTTCAAGGAACAGTGTTTATTTGAAATATAAATACTTTGCAACATTATAAAATACTTTACAGTCACTTTTGATCAATTTAATGTATTCTTGCTGAATAAATGTATTCATTTCTTTTTTTTATCTTACTGACCCCAAAATTGAAGAATAGTGTATATTCTTAGAGGAATCAGACAATTATTTAGATGATTAAAAAGTTAATTAAAAAAATGAAAATGGACTTAAATTTGATCAAAAAGTAGCATAATTAACATTCGCAAGAACTGAAGAATGCATTAAGATTTGTGAAAATAATGCATGCATATTGGAGTAGGCTTGTTTGTGCTGGGAGAGAGACTGTATAAAAAAAAATGTGTGTGTGTGTGTGTGTGTGTGTGTGTGTGTGTGTGTGTGTGTGTGTGTGTGTGTGTGTGTGTGTGTGTGTGTGTGTGTGTGTGTGTGTGTGTGTGTGTGTGTGTGTGTGTGTGTGTGTGTGTGTGTGTGTGTGTGTGTGTGTTCATGAGGGCTGGAACAAACAAACTCTGTGTGACTTAGCAAGAGAACAGAGGGAAAAAAACTAGGTTGGGAATCCTTCACAATATGATACACCCACTGCAAAACGTCAAAATTCAATACATGCTACTGTTTCACAATATCATAACTGGACTGCAACTGAAACTGCAGAAGAGACCCAGCACGTCCACAATAGAAAGGGTTTAGGGTTTCATCTCTCTCACAGCCCTGAGTACAGGAAGAAAAACAGGTCAGAGTTTGAGCTTACAGTAGGATCACAGGCGCCAATAAGCAAATAGATATGTTGATGATGACCGGCTACCTTCATTAGAAATAGTCTATACAGGAAGGTGAATGTGTGTGTTTTTTACCAGTTAACACTATTAGCAGGTGTGTGAATGTTTGGGTAGACAGTGACTCGATTCGTAGGTTTTCATTTCAGAATGATTCAATTTGATTTATAATGAGATTTATTTGGATTAATGATTCAATGGTGTATTTTCTAAAAGTGCATTCATAGTATTCATACTTATCGAAGTAGTAGTAATAATAATTTTTTTTTCATATTCACAATTATTGTTTACAAAAAAGGAATTGTTCAACTTTAATTTGATTTTGTGATAATTGTGATAATTACCACATTGTTTTAATAATATTACATTTGTATTTAAATCAAATCAGAAAAAAAGAGAACCGAATTTAAAAACAAACATTCTACAGGGTCCATTATAATTTTTATAATTTAAGGTTTTATGAATTCAATTGATTAGACATGCTTTTAAATGGTTAAGATTTAATTAACCTATTAAAACTGAAAAATTAAAAAAGATAACAAAATTTGGGTTAAATAAAAGATTTCATAGGGCCCTAAAAATTTTTTTCTGTTAAACTTTTAATAAATTGTATTCAAGATTTAAATTAATTAGACATTATTTCTGATTACTAAAATCTAATTTAACCATTCAAATGGATTGAAAACTGAGGGGGGGGGGGAATGGCAATTGGAAAAAAAAGTTGACACTTTTTCCCCCTGATTATTTGGAGATTTAAACAGTCTTGTTGCTTTCAATCTGTAGACTAAGCGGTTATATTTACATTTTCTTTTTTTTAGTAAAGTTGACATTTTAACCCTTTTTCTCATGCACATCATAGCCAAGAGTCATGCATTTCCCTGTGTTTTTATATCCTTCAATCTGCACATTGCTCTAGAATGTACCAGGAATGCAGGGAAATTCCTCCCAGCAGACGCTTCACACACACACACACACACACACACACACACACACACACACACACACACACACACACACACACACACACACACACACACACACACACACACACACACACACACACACACACACACACACACACACACACACACACACACACACACACCCAACTGGAGCGGCACAATCTGCCCACTGGCCCCCTACTCAGCAGGACTGCCCGACTAACCCCACACACACACACACACACACTCTACAAGAGCACATCATCAGCCCCTGCTCCGTGTGACCGGCAGCTCCTGAACACGTGCGCTAGCAAGCGAGAGCTGTGGTGTGTGTTCTGTACGCAGGACAGTTGCTAACAGTGTTTCTGATCACATTCCTGCAGCCTCATCACGGGACACTTGTGTTCCTCCCCCTCCACTATCTCACACACACCTCCAATGTTAGGCTGATTGAGCCGCGATCTCTGATGGGAGCGCTGGAACTGGAGCGCAGGGCCCGAAGATGAACCCAGAGCTCATGAAACACACAGGTGAAGGAGTGAGGAGCGTAACCAACCACACACACACACACACACTTAGAAGAATGAACTTTCCATTCAGTCCTGTTAGCATTAGCTGTATTAAACAAGACTGTGATCCACTAATGTAAAAGGAAACATTTCTACCAAGTCAGTGTATTAACATCAAAGAAAAAAACTTCACGCTGAATCATTGACTATCTTGAGGTTAAACATTAAAAAGTTGTCACGGGATATTTGACCTCTTGAGCAGAAACCCAACAACTAACATAAATACCGCTGACAAAAACACATTTCATAAACAGAATGACCAGTCATCCAGCCATGAGACTTTCAGCTAGCAAACGTCATCAGCTTTATTTGAAACTGATATTTGAAGAAATAGTCAGGCATGTTTGGTGTGAAACTTTGGCAAGAATATTGCATAATACCCCAGCTAACGGTATTTTCTGACATTGTCTCCAATAAAACATGCTAAATCAATCACACATATAGAATGGAAATCCAGTCTAGTCCATGAGTGATGATGATGTGATGAGTGCAGATATGACATTGCGATCACGATGACCTACATATTCCTGTGCACTGGTTTCTTATGAACAGCAGCACTAACACAGAACATGTTAAACATTGCTTTCGGGTCCTTTTTACATTCAGGTAAAAAGTAACTTTAGTCAACATCCTTGTTAATAAATGTGTCAGTCAATGATGCTGACAAAGTTAAACTTTCAACTAAATTACCGATGCATGTAAGAAAAAACAACAACAACATTATATTCAACCTAAACACTCCAGAGCTGTTTTACGCGGCTGTCTTGATTAAACACTTTCTAGGCCACACAGAGTCCAAACATATTTCATGTATGATGACATTCGGATCATTTTTAGGATTTCAGGGGATAACGCTCAGTAAAAACAAAAATTACATTAAGGTTTAATGGTGCAATTTCTAAAGTATGAATTATGGCACACACAAGACCAATAACAAACTAAAGAGTAAGTACCGGTATATTATTTATTAACAGGGCAAGATCAAGGAAGGAGCCATTGGGGCAGTCATGGCCTAATGGTAACAGAGTTGGACTGGTGACCCATTGCTGGTTCGATTCCAGTACCGGCAGGAATATGACTGAGGTGTCCTTGAGCAAGGCACCTAACCCCCAATCGCTCCCCGGGCGCCACTCAAGGCTGCCCGCTGCTCCGGGTGTGTGTATCCACGTTTGCAGTGTGTGTGTGTGTTCACTACTCACTACTCTGCTCCTAATGTGTGTGCACTTACTTGGATGGGTTAAATGCAGAGGTCAAATTCCAAGTATGGGTTACCATACTTGGCCATCACGTGTCACTTTCACTTTCACTTTCATTGGCTTCTATAAGGAAAGAAATCTTTATTTTTTAGGTGCCACATGTAAATAAACATGTTATAAATTTTTTAAATGTTTAATTTCAGTCCTCCTGTCACGTTTACATCTGCAGCCTCAGCTTTTCATGCGTCTCGTGGATGTCCTGGGAAATAAGGAACGGATTTGTTCTTTACACAGAATCTGAGCCAGTGTCACAGACCATAATAATGTCAGCATCACTTGGACATTGAGTTTAGTTTGGCCTCCTCAATAACATATTCATATAATGAATAAGTAATATATTGCATACTGCATATTTAGCAAAATGCTCCTCTCTATAGTTATTTCTCTAGCTAACTAAAGTTTATGGTCATTGAATGGCTTTATTTGAGGTGAATGTGACGTTACCTGACATTGTTTAAACGCTGTTTTATTGACGTCTTTCGGTGGTTAAAACACTGATTGATCGATTACATGAGACGATACATTTCAGTAAGTTGCTATAAATAATTTGATGTTCATGCATCAACAGAAAACAGCAAAGACTAAGAGATCTTGAGAATGGATCAGTATTGATTAAAACTGTGGATGGTCCACTCAGCTGACGTGTTTATCCACATCGAGATCGACTTTTCAGCACCTTTACTTGGATGTTCATTCATTGACACGGAAAGATGATCCTCAGTGTCTCCAACATTTTCGATCTCTCTCATGATGGCACAACTGGAGCCTGCTTTATTATTAGCAGATGTGCCATCAGCGCTGGTGTTCAACTGAGATTAGGGATATTTTCGTTTTGGGCGCTCGAAGTCAGTGAGTGAAACGTTTTTTTGTCACTGAAACTGATGCGTCGTCACATTTTATTACTTCAACAAAGCAAAAGATATGATGGGCTACTCATCACACAACACGCAGCTAAAAAGGGATTACACGCAAATTATTAAATCATAACACGTACATTCATATTGTCTCAGCAAAAAAATCAAACGCAAATTAAAATTTTTGCTTGCAAATGCGACCGTTTTAGGCACCGTCTGGAGCCCTGATCCCCCATTCATGCTAGATCTAGTTCTCCCACAAAGGAAAACAATGAAACGCAGATCAATTTCTTATTTGCCATAAAGCTATGAGTAATCTTAAATCCATGCTACCACAACAATCCAACAAGCATCCAACAAAATGTTTGCTGGTTCAATATTAACACAGCAGTCAGGTTATAGAGGCCAGAAGTCCAAAGACAAAGTGGAATCTGTGAAGTTACATGAAAATGTCAATTATCCCATGGAAAAACGGCATCATGAATCCATATTTGTAAGGTTTGCACAAACACTAAAACAACATTTCCGAACAGCAATATTTCATGTTTCAAAACAGGGCTCACTTTGTTATTATCTGTTGTCATAGTTTCTATTACACAAACAGTATTTGTTGAGTAACAGAGTTAAAGGTTCAGCCTTATGAATGCAGTCAACACTTCATTTAAAAACTGAGAAAATGGAATAAGATTATTTATTGTCTTCCCATCAAATAATGTTGAATCATGGTTTGACTCGAAGGAATGTAACACTTCTTGCAGTATGGAGAAAATCATGCAGTAACAGTGCAAACAATTTGCAGAAAACATTGAGCTTTTTGTAATAAAATATACATTTAGCAACAATGAACTGAATTTCAATTTAAAAGGTGCACTACACAATTTCACATGAAAAATTCAAGTATAGACTCAAACAAAATCCCTCTCAATCATTTCTTGTGATCCACTCGAAACGCATTCACTAGAGTGGTGTTGTTTTGTGTCTACAGAGACACTGTCCTCTGCCTGTATTTTCTTACTGTATTCTTCTATTGCTGGACTTCAGCCAGCCGGTGTGTGCGTCGCTCCAGCCGATCAGGGTGTGTGTAAGGTCGGGAATTTATCATGCGTGTCAGGAGCTCAGGAAGCTCCGCTAAGTTCTCCTCTCGATACTAAAACAGTATCCTAATGTTAGTTACAAGGTAATTTGTGACGTCAGAAACACCAGCGATTTTAAACTTTGTTTTTGAGACTGTTTTTGGTTCACTGCAGTTTTAAGGAGAAAATACTCAGCAATGGTGTTGACTTATGAATTTACACATGGTTTGTCTTAAAGCATATTAAAAACACCACATAGACATATAAACAATATTAAAAACTCGGTTTTCACCAGAGGGGGACTTTGCACCTTTATACAAATAGTCAAATTAGTTAATTGTAATTGTCGGATACAGCAAAACAATCTCCATTTCTTACTAGGTTAATTTTAGGTTAGGTTAGGCAGTTAACAAAAAACTAATTTGGGCTTAAGATATAAATGGTTTTAGGTCCAATTATAAGACTTTGGGCTGCAGTATTAGTCTAAATTAAACCAAAATTTAAATATGGCTCAGTGCCAGTATCAAAACACAAAGGCTGTGATTTGATTGAATATGTGCGCTGCGTGTTTCAGAGTGAAGCACAGCTCTGTTCTTTCACACACGAGCCACCGGGGTTTGCCGTGTCTTAGTGATTCTACAGTGATGGGTCACTTATTTACGCATTTGGGAACACAATGCACCAGCCATCTTCAAAGCTTGTAATGAGTAGTGCTTATCTTAAAAAAAAAAAAAGTTTAACATTTGAAAATTATGAAATTAAGAATTGAATCTTAGTATTGCAATTTTAAAGTTGTATTGTAGAATACATATTTTTTCTTGAATGTTTTATTTTACAGTTCATCACTATTATTAATATTTTTATGTATCCGTATTGATTAAAAATATTTAAATAATTTGGCCAAAATTGTGTAATTTATATAACAAATTGCAGTTCTTTTCTGTAAATCGTGCAGCCCTATAATGAGGTTTTATTTTACTTATTTACATACGGAAATATATTTCCCTATATATATATATATATGTCTTCTAAATACACTACACTCACATGCACTTCTAAAGGAGTGTGAGTGCATTCAAAAAAAAAAAAAAAAACAAGAACAGAGAGACACACTAGTTCTTATGATCCAGTCCCTAATGAAGTAAGTTTCTGGGTGTGGGCAGTACAGCAGTACTTACAGCAGTAGTTCATGTAGGAGTCGTGAGGATATTTACTTAATGCTCACTGTGGCAAAGACCCATTACTACAGTCTATCTCCATTAAAAAAGCCTCTCCAGACTCAATATATAAATAAAAGCTTCATTAAGTCTCTGAACTCTCTCCACCAAACAAGGGCAGAGACTCAGGAAAAAGGTCAATTGAGATTAAATCCAACCTCAAAAGAACAGAGTAAAACAAAAGACAAAGGCAGAAGAAAGTCCCCGGGGACGCGCGGGCCGAGACAGCTGCCAGGATGGACGTGTTAGCATTACTCGTTCTGAACTTTACTTTAGCTAAAGAGAGGCACGGGAAGGCCAGTGGGATTGCGAGGTGGTCAAGAAGGGACACTTGGCCATTTCCTATTTTGGCCCCTTCAGTGCCGAAGCCGGAGCTGGGATCCTCCTCATTATGACAACAGCACTGGCTTTCACAATGCTTCTCTTTGTGTCGCCTTCTAAGCCCATGGATTCAGTGCCCGTCCAACAGCGCCAATACACTGACAGTCACTCCCAATTTACAGGCGGGATCAAGTTTCCCGCTGATGGTCCCCAGAGGCCAACGAGACGCTGGGAAAATCGATGGCCCTTTCCCATGCCGTTACAACACACAGTGTGTCAACAGCTCTTATTGGACGTGGACTGTGTACAACAATCAACACGCTCCAATCCAGAGGGGACGGCTTTCACTCTAAAAGATGCTGGGTTGTTTTAACCCAATTTTGGGTCAAATATGGACAAACCCAAACGTTGGGTTAAAAATTTTATTTAAAAAAATTTAATTCAGCAGCTGGGTTTGTCCATATTTCACCCAAAATTGGGTTTAAACAACCCAGATTTTTTTTAAATCACGTAAAGAGGGGGATCAACAACAAAAAAAAAAATATATAAAAAATTTGAAGTAACCGATGTGATAAAATCTTTAAGTTCTACTATTATGTAAATGGAGGAAGGGACCCCAGACTTCGTAAAACCCTATTTTTTCAAGGTTTAAGACAGAGACCATCTTTACAAGCCATCTCTGAAAACATGGGGGAGCAGTGACTTTCCAATCCCTTAATGTAATACTCTTGGCCACAACCATGCCCAGCATTAATGCCAACAACCCAGCATTTTTAAGAGTGTTAGATTAGTCTGACTTCCCAAACCTCTGAATATGAACACACACTGCATTCAGACACAGTTTCCAAGACGTTTGTTTCAGAGGGTGTTTGCTCATATCGAGGGCGTCTAGCCTCGGCCTGCCACAAGACCTGTTGTTTTAACCAGTAATCTGGGTCTTATTAGTCATGCTCCCATGTGTTTACTTTTCACATGTAATCTCTAGCTTGCCTCGTCCTGCTGTTAACTAAACAAAACCTGAGAGGGGGGGACCCCTGTGCCTGCAGACAGGGCCTAATGGGTATAGAAATATCCGGGCCTTTGTGTCCGGCGTCCAGGCGTGATCATTCAGCTAACCCTGGGCTTTAAATATGCAGTTCCTGGTGACCATGGAGAGGCCTCCGCTCATTAGACAAAACATGCTAAAACACTCCACAGAGACCAGCCTCAAAGACACAGCACTGCTCTTTACTTGCATGAAAATTACATGAAAATTTGTCCTTGGAATGCAGAGAAATTTCAATGACATTCAAAGTAATAATAAGTAATCATTTGCATGCCATGTTGTTGCTACAACTTTTAAAGTAATGACTCAAAGACATCTGCAGGGGTATTTAATACAGTAAAATCACCTTTTGAAAAGTAACTTGATGCTTCAAATAATGGTTGTATCTTGACATTGCTACTAGAGGTACACGATATTGAATGTGAAAATATTAAATGTGAAATTGCGATATCGATAATGAATATTGCGATATCGATATTAATTTTGATATTTTTAAACATATGTAAATTTACAAAAGTTATGGGAAAATGCATCAAATTCTAACAACACAAGGTTTCTTTTCAACAGACAGTCACATTGGACTGGTAGCCTACAACATGAATAAATAAATAACCATGTCTACTACAGAACAGGACATGTTTTACTGGTTGTACAGTATAAAAATAAATAAATGAGCATGTCTATAGAACAGGAAATGTTAGAAACAATAAAATTAATCTAAAAAAACAAGTAAAAAGAAAATGTCAAGAGAAACGGATATAAATCCGATCTTAAATTCCCAAGCTATACGGAGATTTAATGGAGTTCACGTCACCAAAAGCAACCGATATGAGCTGCATTTTATTGATCATCAGCTAAAATCAAAATCAAAGACCGCAATAAAAGAGAGCAGCAACAGCACTGGTAAGATCATTATGTTTCTTTACTTTTAATGATGATGATGATGAAGATTTAGTGTTACGTGTCTGCGACTTCCGTTTTGATTTGCGATAGTTTGCTCGTTTGCTTGATGAATAGATGCTCAGCTTCTCATCTCTGGTAATGCGTGTTGCGGTAGCGCTGTCATATCTGGATATAACGTTACATATAGCCTATAACACGCTCCCACATGTTTATTTTTTAGCATTTTTGGGAAGAGTAAAATTGACATATGTTGTTTCGACAACCAGATGCATTTACACTTGTCCAGTTTCATCTGGAACTAAAGTTTCTTGATGTGACTTGGCCTCAAAAACAGACGCAGGTAATCGCACACGCTCAGTCGATCTCTCGTACTAATCCACGAAGCCTCTGTACAAATCACCATGATAAGGAGTCTTGTTATCATAATTAACTTATTTAACATTCAATACATATGAACGAAGTTCAAAACAAGAAGGGTATAACCTTATGAAAAAAGAAAACACGCGAATATTGTGGTTCCTGCGGTAACTTGCATTGTCAGTAGCGCAGTACTACAATATTGCGGTTATCGCGGCAAAAATTTATTTGTCATTGAATCGTTCATTCAAGAGATTTTTCAAAAACACTGAATCATCCAGTGTTTTTAAACGAATGAGTCATTGAATCATTTTTTTCAAACAGATTTTTTTTTAAATTAATTCATTCAAATTAAACATTTTTAGATAGACTGCTGCAATTAACATTTTTGTCAGAACCTCTAGTAAATTACATGTTATTTTGTTTAGTTGTCTCTTCAGTATCATGGGAAAATCGTGATCTCTGTTTGAAACTAACAACAACAAAAAATAGTGATTCTCATTGTATCCAGAATAGTGCAGCGACTAAATGTCAACTGAAATACTCAAAATGACTGGGGAATTTTTAAATGCATTTTCTGGCTAGATACAAACACCAACACTTTTAAAAAGCAGAAATATATACAATACTAACTCAACAACTGCCCCACTTAGGGCTGCACAATTAATCGAATTTCTAATTGCGATTACGATTACGGATGCCACGATTACCTAATCGTTCAAAGCCGCGATTACAAAAGAAAATCCACTCTGCGTGTGTGTATAGAGCATAATTATGTTATGAGAGGCGAATCACGACTACTTCAGAAAAACCCAGCACAATATGACATACCAGGCAGTGACGTAAGTGTACGCTGAAATAAAAAGTCTTTCACCTCAGAAAGACGGACTTCACTGTCCTGTCAGCCGTTATACTGTGCTCGTAGTGCGCACTCTTCAATTGCACGCGCAAATGCGGCGGCGCGCTGTGTATCGCTTCACTGTATAAAGTGCAAAAGAAACTACGAGCATGCAACGTCGTTACAATGTAAATTAGTAAGTCACGGAATAAAAGTAAAATATCAATAAGTCACGTGTTAGCTGAGAAGGATTTGCATGCAGGTATGATTTTCATTCTATTCACCAGGAGCTGTTTCATTAAACAGTTCTTGTTAGTATTGTGTATTTACCATGGTAAGTGTCATTTCCATAACCCAAAAATGCCACTTTATTTTCACGTTGTGTTATTTTTTATATTTTTAAATGACTGTGGTGGCTCATATCAAAATTGAATTAACAAAAACTAGTTTGGGACTGCTATTGCTAATTGCTTTAGAATAGTCATAATGTTTTTCTTTACTAGGAGTCATTCTTACAATTTATGTGTATGTTAAGTAAAGGGGGACAGTACTTGTGTATGTTAACAATTTTTGTGTAAACATGTATTATAATATGCCTATATATATTCAATGTAAATTGTGATAATCGTAATTAATAATCGCAATTACAATTTCAAGGGAATAATCGATAATTATGATAGCTCTAGCCCCACTGATGTTTATGTGTTCACAAATCAATAGTGGTTTGGGCTGCACCGACATAAATATCGCAAATATGTATATTGCAAGGGCTAAAAGTTAAAGACTGAAAAACAAAATGACAAGGGAGCCACTGGCTCTTAAAATAAAAATGTTTAGGAGGGAAAATACAGAATAGCTGAACAAAAATGGTTGTTGAGAAGCGGCTCAGTTAATTTAGGGCATAGCTTCATACTCTTGCTTTTAGCAGTTACCTCGTAGAATGAATTGTAGACCAGACTACAACAAACTAAATTAATTAAACTAGCTTGATTTTTTAGTTGTATTTAATGTACTTTTTAATTTGATGCTAGTAATAGTATTTGCAACATACACTGTTTTGTTGCATTATGACACTCAACTAAAGATGTCATGTTTAAGTTTGATTATGCATGTTTGTTGTTTTACACTGATGCTTAAAACATCATTGCAAGACTTTTTCACTAATTGTATACTTTCAATATTGTTCACTTTCAGAAATTTTAGTGATACTGTTTTTAAATATACATTTCTTCATCCACTTATTTTCTTTATTATTCAGAGGCTTATGCTACAAAACAGGCAATTCATCCAGGAGACAGTAAGCTAAGAAGTGATAAAAGAGACACTTCCAGCATTGAGGTCTATTGAAAGGTCACACGTTACATGAATATTGTTATGAAGAGCAAATTCATTCCTGTGAAATATGTAGTCGACAAACACATCTTCATCTGGCTTTCAGATGACTGAACAAATACAGTGAGAGGTCGCAAACACAGCAAGATTCGGTCTAAGCAATTCAAATACAACAGCAAGATCCTTATTAGAACAAAAAATGTGTTTTTGAGTTGTAAAAGTGAACGTTACCACAGTTAAACAAAATGCTACTCATTCTGGTAATATACCACATATTCATAAATATATATATAATTTTTTAATATATATATATATATATCTGGCACAGAGTATCTGCATTAGGTGTGATGTGAACAGGCCTTTACTCTGACAGAGAATACTATGAGAAAGCGAAATTTATCCTCTATAGCTGAAGCGCAAGACTGCCGTTTTAAGAAGTGTCACATTTCACACTCAAACGCCAGTGAGTAAGTCCCTCAGCGTACGTTCAGGACACCACAGATGAACATACACCACAGATCTTTATTTTAGCCCTTCACCATCTCCCACAGGAAGGCTATATGTGTCACGATGAAGCTCCAGAGGACCTTGTGAGTTTCTGGGAGTCTTCTTACAACCGTTAGCTTGTCGAGGGCACATTCCCAACAGGAACAATAGCATTTAGGACCGTGTTTGAGAGCAAACGTTTGAGGAGCCATTTTGGCTCCAGATGTTGGTGGGGCGCTAATCGAGGGCCGGCCTGGAAAAGTCAGTTTGAGAGATTACTACTCGCATGCTCTTTATGGGGCATCAATGAAACATTAGATGCTTAACAAAACCAGGACGTGTGCTGCACAATCACACAATATTTATTTCACCTGCGAAGAAAAATACAGAGAACAGTGTGAATTAGGGGTGTCCCCGACTAAGGATTTTCATAGTCGAATCAGAATCGTCAAGTCTTCCCTGTAGTCGACTAATAGTCGAATCGTGTGTTTGGGGTTAGGGAGGGGGCGGGGCTTTAACATTTTAAAGCCGCGATGTACAGAACATCACACAAAGATATAGCAAAAAATGTAGAAAAACATTTCGGATCAATACAACTAAGAAATAACATAAATAACTGCAGAAAGGCCACACTGCAGACAGGATTTGCATTTCACATGCAAATCAAATTAAATCGGCTAAATTGCCTGTGCGAGCAGGCTCTAAGTAGCCTACCTACAGAGCGCATCTATGCACCGAAAAATAATCAACAATTAATTTACAGAATTAAATTAGAACAGAATATACCTTTCTAAACAAAAAAAACAAAAAAACAAAATAAGTCTGAATCAAGTCACAAGATGCAGAACAAATGTGTGCAAAGTGCCTAAAGTGCAGGGGAACATATATTCAAAAACACAAGCCACAAATAGTTACATTAGATTACCCTGAGTGATCAATAAAAAAATAAAGATATTATTAAAAAAATATCGAAAGTATAGCCAGAATGGTCAACTTTGTCTTTTTAACTGCAGAAACAACAATAAACGGTGAACTCGAGTGACAGTTTATCTAAACATGATCACAGCTTCCAAAAATCAAATTAGAACCGGCTGAAATTTTTTGAAGTCACTGGTACCCCTACCTGATCGAGAGAGAAAAAAATCTAGTCTTTCACTCTGTCTGTGTCTCTGTGTCCGTTTGAGTCTTTTCAAATTGTGTGCGCGGATAAAATACATCCTAAAACGCTTAACATGAAAAACGTTTAACGGCTTAATGTCCTAAGACAGTTATATTAAAAGATCAAATTCTATACACACCTTATTAATAAAGCATAATGTATAGCCTACAGAAAATCAGATGAGCCCAGAATATGAACACAACGCGTTTAATTAAACACTAATTTTCCTCCCATTGAAACCCGTTATTATAAAGAAAACGCTTTACGTGACTTTCTATAGGAGGAACACATTGTGTTCATATTCTGGGTTCATCTGCTTATCTGCACATTGTATGGTTTCTTAATGAGGTAGCCTACTATACATTAATTAAGCCATGTAAAAGTGCCCTAGCGTTTTAAAAGCTTTTTTCAAGTTAAGCGTTTTAGAATGTCCAGAGGAAAACCAACTCGTTAACGT